>NC_143014.1:272287301-272662301 GCF_055824585.1 Amblyomma mixtum | reverse complement strand
TCCGTCTGCCGGCTCGTTCGCGTCTTGACGAGGCGCGCACTTCGGCAGTGGTGATCGGATTAAGTGAGACCGTTTGCAGAAGCGCCATCCGTGGGGCTTTGGAAGCTGTTTGTAGGCTGCGTGAAGGCAGTGGACTGAGCTGTTTGCTACTGGAAGCATTTCATCGAATGATCTCAGCCACTCTCATGATGCACATGTTGGACGGTTCCTTACCCTGTGTTACTCGTCTGCTGCTCGTTGGTGATTGGATTCCTCTTCTGTCCACTCCTCGTGCGTCGATCGCGGGTGCAGGCTTGTGTAGCTGCCGGGGCGCCCACGTGCTCAGCATGAAGATATCGGAGCTGACTTCATGAAGCGCTGGTTAAACGCAGACGGTGGTTAATTGCCACGCATTTAGCAGCCAGTAAAAGCTGCAGTGTCCTCCCACGTTTGGTGCTATGCACCGAGGCGCATTGAACTACGTTGCGCAAACTGCATTACGATCACCGCCTGCCTGGTGGCATTTAGTACGGGTGTGCATTATACGCGCACGAAAAAAGAAAATAAAGGGTCTAGGTGGATGATTCATTTGGCCGGCTACTTAAAAGACTGTTCATTCTCGATGTTCTCTAGTTCGACCCGACTGGACGTGATGGTCACGGGCGTTGTCGTGACTTGGGATTTGGCAACCGGCAGAGGGAGGCCCGAGGGCGTCAGAGCGGCCGTGTGCCAGGACGAGAACGAGGTCTGCGGGCAGAGGGGATTCGGCGCCGCCACCGTGTCAAAACTGCCCCGGAAACATGCTCGAACTGTGTCCTGCCGCAGCTGCTGCTCTCCGTTCCCCGCTTGACGCGTGCGTTTTGTCTTGCCGAGTTATTTTTAATGTCTCTCCTTTCTCACCACGCCCTCCCCACCAGCCCATTTTCGCTGGCATTTTGTTCGTCCAGATGAGGCTGAGCAGCCGCTCTTCGGTCGCGCCAGCCGTACGGCGGCTGGCGCGTACTCAACGAGTGTGGAAAGGAGGTGGGGGACCGGGTCGTTTGGTGCGGCGTTTCCCTTTGAGGGCAGCGCCGCTTCTTTCGCTCCTCCGCCAAGAGCTGCAAGGTGCCTGCTGCCTCTCCCCTCCTCCTGCTGCCTCGGCGCCGTTTCGGCGGCGGTGGTCCCGCCGTGCACGGTGTGCAACCCGGCTGCTTCGCGGTGGCTGGGATGTCCCCCCCATCCCCCCTCTTTTTTTTTTTTTTGAGTTCTGGTGCTGTGCCAGTGGGGGAAAACTGCTTATCGGCGATTAACTTCTTGAACTCATCGAGCGCACTTCTTATCACACGTCTACAGCGATCTCAACCAGTTAGATTTATGGCTATTTTCACTGGTCTGTTTGGAGCGGTGTGATGAATCCGCACCAGGATGACCGAATTTGCCACAGAGCGACCCAATCCTAATCGACCAGCGAAACGCGAGCATGCTCCGGCAGGGATGCCTATGGAACCTCTCATGCGAATAATAAATGTTTTCTACTCTCATGCGCAACCGGTTCCGGAAGTTGGGCCTGGCGTCCGTCTGCACATTTTCGCTGGACGATGACTAGCGATGGTGGCAGTTCAGTCGTATCCTGCACTTAGCTTGTGAGGCGGGCGGCATTGTCATTCCCAGTGGTCAACGACAACCAGGGCTGAACACCGGGCATGAGTACATGGCCTCCGTATGTGTCATTGGCATGTGTGCATACCGCTTTGTCTGAATAGTCCCCCCTCCCTCTCTCTTTTGAAGAGTGTCCCATAAATCCGCCCCTGGCCACCGTCCTCTTGTTTGACAAGCACATCCGACGACCGGCGTGATAACGAACGGGTCAAGGGTGCGTAGCGTGTACACTGCAGAGCTGATCGTGCGAGAAGACCGTTTCCACCGTCTATCTTTCTCTTGTGCATGCACCTATTCTGTAAATTGTAGGCACCGTGCTTTGTGCGACTTCCCACGAACTGCCCTGGGTGGCGGACCAAGAAACTCCCACGCGCAGTGAACAGACATTGTAACAGAATTTGCCGATCCTAAAATTGTTACGGCATTTTCTGTAGAGCGAAGTCTACAGGCCTGCAGCTTCTTAGCCTTCATTTTGCTTTTCTTCAGGGATCACCTGGACATCATGGGTTACTGATCCCTCTATTTGCGCGGCCGTGTATGTAGCGTGTACCTGAAATACATGGGCATGTACCATCAGCCAGAAACGAAACGCACCGCCGCGGTGGCTCAGTGGTTACGGCGCTCGGCTGCTGACCTGAAAGAAGCGGGTTCTATCCCGGCCGCGGAGGTCTTATTTTGATGGAGGCGAAATTCTAGAGGCCCGTGTGCTGTGCGATGTGAGTGCAGGTTAAAGAACCCCAGGTAGTAGAAACTTCCGGAGCCCTTCACTACGGCATTCACTTGAGAGAGCCTTTCACTAGAGACCCCCCCCCCACCTTGCCAGACACGTTTAGCCATGACACTCGTTGGCCAAACTGGACTTGCGGCATTAAAAATCAATTTTTTCATCTTCGTGATGCATAGAGTGCGCTTCTAAAGGGATGGTTTTCTATTGCTCAGCTCGAACCTGGATTGTTGTGCAGGGAAAGTGCCGTCGCGGACGGAAAGGTGAGCCAAAAAGTGTGGCGTACGAGCGCCAGAATGCATTTTTGCATTAAAAACCTTAAGAGAAGGTGCACGTCACACTCTTGCGGCGCGATCGAGCGCGATTTTACGATAGCTTACACTCGGAAAACAGCGTCCTCGTCTCGTCCATCTCATTGTGAGCCGTATCAAGTTCGCCTGGCTGTTTTATTTGTTTATTTATTTTTCGCTCACGATTCCGGACTGGGCATTGTGCCACGGCGAGATAGCGGTGTTTGTCGCGGCCTCTCGGCGCTCTCCAAACATCTCCCTCGCGCGCTTGTGCATGCAGCGCGCGTAATCCTTCGCGCGAAAGCCTAATTATTCGTGCGGCTGGCGACTGTTCCAAAACCTGAGCCGCTGCATTGAAAATGCTCGGCTCTGTGATGTCCGTCGTGTAATTCGCAATCGACTATCGGCGGCTGTATAGCTTCCGGCGAGTGCGTCTCGTCGCGAGGGCTACACCTTGCCGCTCTCATTCCGCGTTATAAAAGAAGCGTTTCTGCCTCGGCCGCGTTTTCTTCCTTGCTTGCTTTCCTTCGTGCTGTCGGAATGGCAGCCGTCCCCTGTTCGTTTCCCGCAGCGTTTCTGGGTACTCAGCCGCCCTGCTTTCCGCTGTCGTGCGGAATCCTTATTGTGGACACGTGACATCGACGTCAGTGCTTTGTTGTTGCGATGGAAAGTTCCGCTGGTTTTCTACGTGCGTCTTTGGATTTTAAGCTACCACTCTGGCAACGGCTCTAAGCGCAAAAAGAAAATAAAGCAAGTAAGTGATTGTAAAGCGGTTGACTGCGCGCAGGCTGTGATAGGAGAGCACCCGCTCAGCCCGACACCTGTTCGGGCTGAATGCCATCGTATGCCTCGTGCTCCCCGCGGTCACCTGGGCATTCGCGCGGGATGTTTAGCGTGTGCGCGCCCTTTAGGCCCATCGATTGCCGCCGCAGAGTAGCCGGGGAGAAGTTTGGAAGCGCGGGGTGGCGGCCTTTTCTTCTTCGGGCGAATTCCAGCGCGCGTGGTCGCCGCCCTTGGGCGACTCCTTTTCTGTCGCTTCGATTCGGGGCGGCCCGGGAAGTGACGCGCGCGCCGGAGAATCGAGGTCACGCTGCGTACGCTCCCGCGGGCGAGCGAGGACGTGACGTTGGCCGTCACCTCCATCGCTGGGACGGAGGCGGCCGAACCCATCCGTTCCCAGCTAATGGGGCGCCGCCGTCTTTCTCACTGGCTGCGACCGGGCGGCCAGGGGAGCACTGCCGTCCGTGGGAAGCGGCGCATCCGTCCCCGGGCGCGCGCACGGTGGCTGGGGGACGGCGGGTCGGTTTTCTTCCGCGCGGTGACGGGATGGCGAGGCCCCGCGAAACAAGGCGCGTGGCATTCGTCAACGTCACTGTAATGCGGCAAATTCCAAACTCCTTGCGCTCCGTGTATCCCTCCCCCTATTTTTTTTTTTTTTGTCCCATCTAGGATTCGAAATGAAGCGCGCTTGAAGGAGCTGCACAGTCGCTGTCGCCCAATGGTGCGACCCTGAAGCTCAACGTGTGGATGCCTTCGTCCTCTTTGTGCGAACTCTACAATCGTGGAGAGAAGTTTACGGCATGGTGGCTCACAGAAAAAAAAGTAAAAAATTCTACCCGATGAGGGAAACCGTGCAGTTCAGCAAAAAAACCTGGAAACATGAGGGAACATGCATGTTCTATCCGTTGAAACGAATGCCAGCTGACTGGGTAGCGAGGCCACAGTGAAATATTTTTTTTTTTTTACAAACCCGCATCTTTGACTCCTTTGTTCATAAGTGTAGTCGGGTAGAGTGGCGACAGATGAAGGCTTCGTTACGCGATGTGGTCCACATTAGCCGCGTTTGCACTGAAGGCGACAGCAGAAGGTGATGACAGACCAGGCATCCGGTGGCGATCACGTGCACGCCTCGGACGCTGGCGCCATTGCGCGGAACCCTCGGAGTTGGCCGTGCGCGCACGCGCAGTGGCGTCGGCGGCCGGATGCCCGGTCTTCTTAGCACGCCGCAGCAACCTGACGCGTTGCCGTTTGCATGGGACGCGTCGAGGCTCCCACGCGGACGACGGCGTCTCGTGTCACCTGCGAACGCGCAGCCCCACGGCCCCGGCTACCTGCAGGCGACGAGAAACTGAGAGCACGCCGCCAGCCGGCGCGAAATCTCCTTTCTCTCGTTGCCATGTCCGTCTGCATGCACCGAGCGAGACGGCCGGCTGTTCCCAGACGCGTCAACTCATGAAACGCGACGATGCGGCCATGTGGTCTTCGGCAAGGTCTGCGCCGTGGGCAAGTGTGTACGGAGGCTTCGAGCAAGATTGAAAAGAACATGCAGACACAGGGTCGCCTGCAGTTTTTGTATTGTGGTTTGCCTTGAACAAAAACCCAGCCTGCTCACAGTGCCAAGTACACCTGAGGCCGCGCGCTCGAAGCATCGCGTTCCATCCTTTGACTGTACGCCCGTCCAGCACCTTCCCAGCACGGTGCCTCGGTTGGAGCGAGTGCGATGAGCTCCATAGTTGATGCAGTGCACTGACGTCACATTGATGTAGGCGTGGCTATTGACTGACGGTACAGGCTTGGGACAATACCCGTCTGTCTTGTCCGAGTGACCGGTGAATCAGGTCGTGCTGCCCTGCACCTCCACTCTCCTGCCTTCTTGGACTGTCGGAGCTTCAAGCACGGTAAGTATATACAGCGCTAGCGCAAGCGCGCACGGACTAAGCCGGAGTAGACGGCGGCGTCACAGAACGCTTTCGTGCTTTGTCAGTGTCCATTTGCGACATAGTGCTCTACGTCTCTTAACACAAACGAACTTTCTCATCTTTTGGCAGGATGCATTCAGGCGCGTACCTGAGAGGTTCTTGCCTACTTGAAGTTGAGGAAGTTTGTGCAGTAGAGACTTCATTCTTCAGTGTGCGCAAATTATTGCCATGTGGTCGGACTAGTGGTCCAAAGTGAGGCGACTTGAAATAGCTGCGCCTGTACGCGCCGCTCTAAGATTCTCAACTCGTTTTGTGGGAGGGCTGGAAGTTTTGCGCACTCCGTCTGTGGGGAACTCGAGACGCGCACGATCCCGTTTATAGGATAGAGTTTTTGATAAACTTCACTACCACATTCACTAGCTTCGTTGTGATTTTCTTTCTCTCTCAGAGTTGACTAGCGCGCGACTGCACAGCGTCATGTCGTCTGCTACCCTTGCCTCTTGGGCACCTTTGGGCATCAGGTCCTTTTGTTCAAAGGCGCATGGTGCTCATCTAGTCGGCGTAAATGCCGCGCTTTTTCTGCATAGGGCCCTAGAGGACGTCCGTCCAAGACCTTTAGAAGGACCAACCTGCGAGGAACTCGGGATGCCTTGATGCCAGAGCCGAATCGAGGCATCCTTTAGTAGAAACTGTGATCGCTGCGCTACCCAGCGTAGGAGACTAAAAGCAGATTAGAAAATTTTGGGCGACATTTAAAAGACGAAAGAATAGCTTGTGTGTTTTTAGTTTTTGTTCAGGCGTGTGTTTTTCTCTCACATCTTGAGATAGGTATACATGTAGCACCAACAGCTAGTGGCCATGCTGGGAAGGACCATATTGTGGCGGCTGATCGGAGCAGCTGTCGGTTCTTCAACAGACAGGAATAATTTTTATACTCAGTGGAGGTGTATAAAATGTCCAGCCACAGTTTTGAAACTTATTTTCGAAATGTTAGGCACAGCAAGTGGTGCTGGCAGTTCGGCTGTTCAGCTCTCAGCGACACCGTGTATAGCAGTTCGTTTCACTTTTTCATCCTTTGTCGAGAGCTTTTGTTGGAAACGCCATTGCGGAACCCGGTATGCGCAGAACGCAAGCGCGAGCCCTGCGTCTTGCGTACGTACGCAAGCGAGCGGACTTTGTTGCGTTGCTTGCGTGGTTAACGTTGGCAACATGGCGGCGCCCTGCACGCCCGCTTCGGACCAAATACTGCATGGCCGCTGCATTTTTCGACGCGATAGCTCGCTCTAAACGGTTGTATTCACTTTTATTTTGTGCACTCTCACCCTTCCGTAACGATATAGGTGACAAATGGTCTTCGTTTTTTAGATAAATCCAAGAATTTCTTGATGTTAAGCCTATCTACGGCGTACACTGTCGTCATAGCAACGGCCGCCGGTAAAGTACTTCTCCAACTTTGCGCTGGAATTTATATTTTCACTTGATTCAATTCATTTACATTAAAAAAGAAACAAAGCCTTCGAATGCAACCACCACTGCCGTTAATAAAAGAGGAAAAAGTTTCCTCAGCATACAGTTCAGGAGCTTTGACTTGCTGTCGCTAGATGGCGCAACAGTATCTTACGCTTCCCGGGCGCTACGCTAGCCACTGTCAACCAAAACTGTCGTTGCCAGGACTGGTGTCAGCGCGCGTAAGGTGCGCCCGTAGCGTACGCACAGCTTTTGCGGACGCACTGCTTAAACTGTGTACTAATCTTGTTGCCCTTCATAATTCCGCTTCCTGCATCCCGTCCGATGTGACGTCAGCGGCAGTGACGTAACGGCTATATAGATGCAGGTTTAACGCTTCCGGCGTCGGGTCGGCCACGCAGAATCCGGCCTGCGTCACTCGTTCGTACTTAATTCGAAGGCTATAGCGGTGCTGCAGGTGCGTTTTGTCGCGAGTGGGGGCTCTGTCCCCTGCGTTGAATTATCGGCCACCCGCCTGTGTTGGTGACGACGCAGAGCGTGTGTAGCACTGCTCACGGCGCGTACACAAACAGATGTGCGGGCAGGCGGCGCGCGCCCTTCGTGCGTCGGGCTTGTAAGCAATGAAAACCGCGGAAGCTGCCACCGCTTGTATTTTTAGTTGGCACGAACCCTAAACCGCCGCGCTTCTAAGAAATTCAAAATTACCGACACGAATAATTAATACTTTTTCCGTATTGAATGTGTCGTAAAAGTCGTCGGCCTACGGTCGGAGAGAAATGGCGGACGTAGGGGTATGACCGGCCATTGGGCAAACCCCGGTATCGCGGAGCCGGCGTGTGTCTCATCAACAAGAAGGGGCTAGATTTCGCATCCTTCTATCCTTGTTCGTGCAACCCTCTGCTATAGTTCGCTTATGTCATTACGCGCATGTAATGTTTCACGAAGGATGTCGATTTTGGTCGCCAGCGGAATCACTTGGGTCGCATGCGTGGTGCCGATTTCCTGTTCGTCACCGCATCCGCCAGGGACCACTTTCGAGGGCGTGAGCGCGCATTGGCGCGGCTTCGAAGTCCCACGCGAGTGCTTGCATACCGGCAGTCGTGGCGCAAGTCTCTTCGGTGCGTGCGCGTCCGGACGCCGCTGCGTTTCGCGTGACTCAGTGCGTCCGCCGTACGGGACGTCCAGAACGTGGGCCCCAAAACAAGAGCGTGCGCGCAAGCTGGGTTTGGCAAGCGGTGTCGTCGCTTCCTTACCCGGCGAACGGCACCGCGCGGTTGCCCCGGTTTTCGCGCGGGGGCTGCGGAGTGCAAGTCGCACCACTGGGTCGCCCGAGCGTAAGTTGAGCGCGGTCTTTCCGATACACATTTCTCCCTCACTGTCGGCCGAGAGCGTATCGGAGTGTCGGAAAAAAAAAAATGACCAGGCACGAACTGCTTTGCGTCTTTAAAGTTATTTAGACTAGCTTCATTTATGCGTTGCTTTTAATTCGGATTCTTTATTTAGCGCTTCCTCTCGAGATGCATCATCCTCATCAATGCCCTCGGCTACCGCGCAACACCGCATTTCTAAACACCCTAAAAAACATGACCCCACACCTCCGTGACGGTCGACGTCAAGCACATGCAAACCATCCCCGCAGAGACAGGACATGTAAAGCATATATACGCGGACGCCACACGGTCTAATACGGGGTCATACGCGTATGCAATATATGCACCCGGACAGACAGAACCAATCACTCACACGGCTGGGCCATCTTCCAACCCTCCAAACATAACCACCCTAGAAACTCACGCCATATTATATGGCATACAGGAAACATCTTTACTCACAGCTCACTGAACACCAGACCACTAACATCAACATCTATACCGACTCCAGCAAAGCCATCCGCATCATACAAAGCAGACTGCTGGAAACCCACCCACACAACATTATAGTAGAGTCCTATGACAGCAATCCTAATATTGCTATCACCCTGCGTTGGATACCCGGTCATGCTGGGATCGAGGGATATGAGTAGGTTCATCAACGGGCCCGCGAAATCAACATCCGGACACCTTCGATCCCCTGGCCAAATCCAACGTCAGTGGAAGACGCCGCAGCATACAAAGATGAAATAGCTGAACACTACCACAACACCAGGGAAAGCCGCACAATTTTACCCCAACCTCACTCGTCACTCAACACGGAACAAGCGCATGTCCTTCGCAAAGTTCAAACACTCTCCTCACTCCGCTAATGCTCTGCAACTTCGGATGGCGTGGCACAGCTCACTGTCCCAACTGTTCAGAGATCGAGGCAGACACATTCTCGACTCATGTAACACTGCCGTTCCCTCTCCTTGTTTTCCTTACCCTCCTCCTCCTTCCTGGAGCGCTTGTCTTCACTCTGGCTCGGCAGATCAGCGGGCCTTGGCGGAGCAGGCGCTCTTCTTCAGTGGGCCTAAGTGCTGGCCTCAAATGAACCTTTTTCCTCCTCCTCCTCCTCGGGATGTTTTTCGGGCTCTGGCGTTTTAGGTGAAACTGCGTGGCTCATCCCCCCCCCCCTCTGTTTCTTTTTTACTTCAGGTGTAGGTTTTGCACGGACGGAAACTAATTTTAGTACTTTATATATATATATATATATATATATATATATATATATATATATATATATATATATATATATATATATATATATATATATATATATATATATATATAATTAAGCAAACAAGGGAAGGGGAATGAGGGGCTCGTTATAAATATGAGAGAAGCCAACAGCCACAGAAACCAACGAGCACAGGGGATTTTTTTTAATTCATTATTTTTTTTGTGGTGTTGATCAAGTAAGAATATTAATGAATATGTTGTCGCTTAAAGCTAATTGATTAGAAAAGCAGAAGAAAAAACAACCACATGCCGCCGGTGGGATGGCGCTGATGAACACTCTCAAGGTTAGGTTATTTGTAAACATAAATACGAAGACAAGTCCCCTTGTCGAAACGTTGGCTCTAGCAAACTGAGGTTTTCCCCTCCCTTGTTCATTTTGTGATCGCCAAGGACCATCTACCGCACCCTCTCTCTACCATGGACCCGAAAGCAGAAGGTTTGACAGCCGTCGCCGTAGCTCAGAGGTAGAGCACCGGACGCGTAATTCGGAGGTCGTGGGTTCGGATCCCACCGGCGGCATGTGGTTGTTTTTTCTTCTGCTTTTCTAATCAATTAGCTTTAAGCGACAACATATTCAGTAATATTCTTACTTGATCAACACCACAAAAAAAAATTAATTAATTAAAAGAAAAAATGCCCTGTGCTCCTTGGTTTCTGTGGCTGTTGGCCTCTCTCATATATATATATATATATATATATATATATATATATATATATATATATATATATATATATATATATATATATATATATATATGAGAGATCCCACCGGATCCCACCGGCGGCAGTGGTTGTTTTTTCTTCTGCTTTTCTAATCAATTAGCTTTAAGCGATGACATGTTCAGTAATATTCTAAATTGATCAACACCACAAAATAAATAAATTAATTAAAAAAAATCCCCTGTGCCCCTTGGTTTCTGTGGCTGTTGGCTTCTTTCATATTTATAACGAGCCCCTCATTCCCTTCCCTTGTTTGCTTAATTGCTTAGCGAGGGCCTCGGTTCTGGCAGCCTTGATTCCATAGGAAGCATAAGAGGGTTCTCACGCAGCTTCCACCCTCTCCGTTCGATGACGTTCTACGTCACTACCTGCGGTTACTCAGGACGTTCTACGTCCGCCGCTTATGAACGTGGGTGGCGCTGATGAACACTCTCAAGGTTAGGTTACTTGTAAACATAAATATCCCCGAAAGCAGAAGATATGACAGCCGTCGCCGTAGCTCAGAGGTAGAGCACCGGACGCGTAATTCGGAGGTCGTGGGTTCGGATCCCACCGGCGGCAGTGGTTGTTTTTTCTTCTGCTTTTGTAATCAATTAGCTTTAAGCGATGACATGTTCAGTAATATTCTAAATTGATCAACACCACAAAATAAATAAATTAATCAAAAAAAAAATCCCCTGTGCCCCTTGGTTTCTGTGGCTGTTGGCTTCTTTCATATATATATATATATATATATATATATATATATATATATTGCGCCCTTAAAATTCTTCGTTATTTTTACTTCGTTTATTGGCTCACGTAGTGGCAGACGCGTCGTCGTTATTGCCATTAGTTGCGCTGCCGGCTCTCTGAACGACGTCTCATTGAATCGTCGTGGTAGCGCGTTCTCACGACGAGTCGAGCTGCCCTCCTCATCATGCGGATCGCAGCGTAAGCTGCTGCTCGCTCGCAGAACTTCGGGGCACAATTTGTGGGCACCTGCATTTTGACCTTTCCAATCAGTCCTTCTTCAAGAGGTGTGCCGTGTAGCGGGAACGAGACTTTATTTGCATCCGCCGTTCGGCGCCTTCTTACGCGGCCGCACTTGGGAAGGTCAACTCTGGGCGCCTTAATGAACGCCCAAGTTCGCCGAGATGCAAATCCTCACTCGGATTTTGTTTTTTTGCGCGGCTGCACCCCGCGATTGCGCGCGTAGGGTGTGCTACGCACCGGCGTCTTTTGAAAGGGAGAGGAGGCGAAAAAGGCGAATCAAATTGTCGATGCAGTCGGGGGAAAAGGGTCGGGGAGAGATCGGATCCGGGCGCTCGTTGTTAGCATTTATATTGGATGTGTCGCGGCGCGGACGCTCTGGCTTAAGGCGCGGACACATGTGCGAAAAGTGCGTGCGATTCGCTGCGGCGCGTCGTTGCGACCGTCGTCGCAACGACCGAACGCAGCTCGTCGCATGCGTCCAACCTGCTGGATGCCAACGACGAGCCGCATGCGGCAAACGCAACGACGGGATGCGGGAGCCAATGCAAGCGCGGAGAGCGGCAGCGTCATGATGACGTAGAGGCTCAGGGCGCTCGGGGCCGAGCCATGCCGCCGGGACGGTCTGCCAGCTTTGATGCCGGCCACCGGCAACTGAAAAACGCACTGGTATTGCTGGTTCACGTTCTAGCAAGCCCAGGGATAGATGCATGTCGAAATTACATCATTTCTGACGATCGTTGGTCAATACCGAGTTGCTCGTAAAAGGCGATACAAGCAAATTTCATCCCACAGCCGCTTCGGTGCTGCTGCTACTTGGTGTGGTTCGTCTGCCGTCTGCTAGCTCCGTTTCTGAAGGCGTCGTGGAAATCGAACATATCTTTTATTATGGGACGAGTTCGGAGTAAAGCGATGTGAATAGTAGGCCTTTTATTATAGCACAGGCGACTTCCGAAGCGCCGTCAGCTGCGGTTCCAACGCGAAACCAAGTAGGCCTAGCGACGACTAGGGCAGCCGGGACCAGAGCGCAGTTCGTCGCCCGGCGTTGCCGCAGCCGGTGTCGTTGCCGAAAGATCCTCTTTTGCACAGGTGCATTGTCGTTGCTCGAATCTAGGAAGCATCCTCTCTGGTACATGGCTGTTTTGTACTTTCTTGTGCGAACGTGAAGTACTCCGAGCATGCCGGCCGGCCGGCCAGCCTGGATCCCGTCTGGCGGCGTCATAAAAACGAGCTAAAGTGTGTTCTTGACTTAAATAATAAACCCTGGGATGAGAAATGTGAAAAATATGTCATTTTTGAGGATCGCTGACCAATACTGAGCTGCTGCTAAAGGTAACGACTGCGATACAAGCAAACTTCTTTCCACAACCACCCCGCAGCTGCCGCTGGCATGACGTTGGGGTCCGGCTCGCCTGGCGCTCGCTCGCTTCGCTGCCGAAGGCGTCGCGGAAATTGACCATATTATTACTTTATTGTGAGATGATGCCGTTGACAGTAGAGCGATGTGTGGAGTAGGCCTTTTATTATAGCTCAGGCGACTTCCGAAGCGCCGGCCGCTGCGGTTTCGATCCGAAAGAGGCTATAGGCCTAGCGACGACCACGGCAGCCAGGCAGTAGCAGAGCTCGTCGCCCGGAGCGCCCGCGAGCGGTGCCGTTGCCGAAAGCTCGCAACATATGCAGGCATGCTTTGTCGCTGCTCGAGCAGACTTTCTGATAACAAGACAATCTTGTATTTTCTTGGGATATTTGTACACGATCACAAGCAGCGCTGAGGCACCGCTGCACGGCGGCGAAGTGTGACAGCGGTTGTGGGCGGAGCTTGGGTAGAGCGGCGCAGCGATGCTCACCGCTCCGTGTGTCCCTGCGTGCAGTGGGACGACAGTTCGCACGCGACGATCGGTGCGGCGCGTCGGCGAAGTTGTCGCACATGTGTTCCCTGCTTTACTCTCCTTCTCGGTGGGGGTGCACGGGCGGACGGCGACGCATTCAGATATGCTTTGCTGCGGTGGGGCGCTGCGGACGCGACGCCGTTGACACGCGTGACTTGGCGCCGAAGGAGCGGGGCGGTCGCGGCGTGTGTCCGAGAAACGGCGCGTGTTGCCGGTAAGCAACTCTCTGCGCCTGCGCGGAGTGGACGCGCGTCTCTGTGCGGCCGCTTTTGTACGGGCGCGCAGCCGCCCTCTCGGTTTGTTTGCGCAGCTGGCACTAGGGGCGCCGTGGGAACCGGCGGGGTGACGTGTGTCGTACTGGAATTTGCTTTGGCCGGGTGCAGCGCAAGAACGAAGCGACAAGTGCCCCTCATAGGAGGCCCCCCAACCAATGGCGCCGACGGATCAGGGATGTTCCGTTAATTAGTGGTTTTTTAAGGAAAGAAAATGGCGCAGCAACTGCCTCACTACTCGGTGGAAACCTCAACCGCGCCGTAAGGAAAAGGAGGAATGTGGGGAGTGAAAGAAGAGAGAAAGAGGTTACGTAGGGGAGGGCTCCGGAATAATTTCGAGCACCTGGGGCTCTTTAACGCGCACTGACATCGCACAGCGAACCGAAAATTTTGCTCAATTGGACCCAGAAGCTCCTATTTCAGGCCCGTTTTCCCTGAAGCGGCGTGAAAACACAACTAGTTTGTAAAATATTAAGATCGTTTTCGGTTCTTGAAATTCTCTGAAACTCCGTAAAAATTCCCATTTCGCTCTTCAAACTTTTGCTCCTCAAATTCCATGAAAAAAAAAAAACGAATGGAACGTCACTGGGACCGATTGTCATGACGTCGGGTTAATACCGTCGCACCTGCTAGCGTGACATTGCAGTGGGCTGGTAGGTTCAAGGGGATTAACCGCGGCGTCATGACAATCGGCCGACACCATTGGCCGGAGGACCTCACTTGAGGGGCATTTGCTGCATCTTTCGCGAGTTGTATGACATACACCCGCCATCAAAAGTTTATGGAAGGCAACTTCGATGAAGAAGTCATATCCATGGCGTATTTCTTGAATTTAATGGTGCAGTGTGTAAATCGTGAAATCACGATTGTGCGGCACGTATCTCTTCCAGGATGCATGGAAAGGCGGCGAAGAAATTAAAATTTTTCGCAAATATATCCCCCTCTAAAAACTTTTTGACTGCGTGTGTGCATTTTATCTCTGCGTGTGGAGCGTGTTCGAAGTTTCCCGAAGACAATCGTGTACCGTTCGTTTCCGGTGGCGTATTCCAGTCGGCAATGCGGAGCAAGAAAACGTAGCAAGTTTTCTTGCTCCGCGAAATTCAATAGCACGTTTCAGTGGGCGATTTGGACTCGGACCTGTGTTCGGGTTGTACCGCGACGGTACGGTCCCTGTACTCCCTAAGCATCTTGTGCCTTCGCAGATTCGGAGAGCTACTCCGGTTTGTCGGATTAGAATGCGTCATAAGCTTAGGCTCACGTCTACAGGGAGTGACTTTCGGTGTCACTCGTGAGGTGGCTAATTAGTGAAGGGTGTGCGCGTACAGGTCCGTCCAGTATGCACAGAAAGTCGACATGTTTGCACAGAACCAGTTTGCACAGAAAGTCGACATGTTTGGTTATTTCTCTACTAAAGTTGAAAATGACTTTTGGATATTATGCGCCTAGGGGAAAACTGGTGAGGAAGCAGGGAAAATGGTGCTCGTCCCGCATAAATAGGGAGTAAATAAGTGGATGCTCAAACTTTGTACCCTTGAATATTGCAGGGCCTACCTGTACAGCCGGCCAAATCTTTAGCTGGCGTGCGTGACGGCCGCTTTTTGCCTCCACCTGCACTTTATGACAGACCAAACTTAAGAAAATATCGAATCTAAGCGCAGGCTCACTAAGCCGGATCTTTATATGCATCTTTCCGCAAGTTTGCTCCGTCGTAAAAACAGGAGCAAGCAAAAACCGGTCGTGACGCACGCCAGCTAAACATTTGGCCGGGTGTACGAGCGGTTTATCGCGAGTCCGCGCCTTCGCGACGACGCACCTTCCTGGCCAGGACTTGCTCGGTAATTTCATTGGCAAGTTCATCTCGAGCCTTGTGCTCATCCTATTGGTCAATGCGCTCGTAGCGTGCTCCTGTGCCTCCTCGAGCGAGATCGTTCTCGGCGAAGAAGCTGTGACGGCACATAACTTGGGGTGCCGCCGCTCCAGTGCATCAGTGCCGGGACGCCCGTGACTGGGGGAGGGAGGGGGCTTGGCAAAAAACCCGTTGTGCGCCCCCGGCGGAGAGAGAGCGGAAGTCGCGGGAACGAGGAGCGGGGACCGGAAGCCAGGGGGGCTCACCGGAACAGCACTTGGCCCAAAAGCGTTTTCCGTCCCGCGCGGGTGGCGCTGCCTGCCGCCGCCTTTCATTGGCGCCGCCCTCCCGTGGTCCCCCCCGGGAGTGTTGTCTCGGTCGGCCGGGCCGCTTCACGCGTCGGACCCGGGCGGTGCTTCGCAGCGTTGCTTCTCGACCCGCGTTTATTTGTGTTTGCGCCCTAACCTGGCCACGTGTTTGCTTCTTCTCGGTTCCGGGAACGTGGTAGTTTATTTGAGTTCTGCTTGAAGAGTCTCCTCCCCAAAACTCTGGGGTTTCGTTAACAGCCCACTGGTTACAGATCTAAGCGCGCGCGAGCGAGCGCAGCAGGAAGGTTTCGGCTTTCCGACTTAAAGGGGCCCAGAAACACAATCTTAGTTGACTGTTTCGCCTGTTGATCGCGTACAGGGAGTTACAATGGTGCTATTAGCATTGGTAATACCGGGTATATTCCGTTTTTTAATATTTTAATGTGCTTCCAAAAACAAATTCGTGGCTCTGATGGTGTCCCCACACAGTGGCGGGTTTTAGCAGCGGATATGACATCACCTGGCGCGAGCTTGGCGTTGTCCAAGCAGTGAATATACTGCAAATTGTGTGAATAAACAGACACATTTTGTTACCTGTCGATGTTTTATATTAGATCAACAAAAACAACTTGTTTGTCTTAGATAAAAGCCCTGCAAAACGAGTAAAATAAAAATACACAACTAGGGGCTCTGGCATGGAAACGACTCTGCCATTCTCAGCAAGAGCGAGTTACAGAGAGCAGGCAACCATGGAGTGCAAACTTCCGCGACGTGCTCTGGCAGGCTGTTTTGATTGGTTGCGCCAGGTGCCGTCATTGGGAGAGCGAAATAGGAGTGGGAAGCCCCGCCAAAATCGAGTTGAGGGCAGCGTTTTGCTTGCTTGTATTTTGAAATTTCTTCATTGAATAACTCCCGTTCCTGTGCATCGATTTCTGTAGTTCTTTTATAGTCAGTGTCTCTGTTACATAAAGAATTCACCTGTAGTATAGCCGGTATCGCCCCAAGCAGTGTTTCGCAGCCCCTTTAAAACTGCTACGGTCGACGAGTGGCCGGGAACCTGTAAATTTGCCCTAATAGTCATCAAGGCGCATGTGCAGTCATGGACAAAATTTTGCGGGATGCAGATTTACGAAAAAAAAAAAAGATTTCTGCGCTGCCTCACTAGACAGGGAGATTATATTTTTGCAGCAGATGGAGCACGCATGTCTCCTTGT
The DNA here is from genome assembly GCF_055824585.1 of Amblyomma mixtum. Taxonomy (NCBI): domain Eukaryota; kingdom Metazoa; phylum Arthropoda; class Arachnida; order Ixodida; family Ixodidae; genus Amblyomma; species Amblyomma mixtum. The sequence continues at coordinate 272,645,629 of NC_143014.1, read as the reverse complement.
GTTCCCATGCATTTCAGTAATGTACTGCGCCTGACCTCGCAGCAATATTTTTTTTCCCCCGCGAATTCGCATCCCGCAAACTTTTGCCCATGACTACTTGCGCTAAAATGCAAATTACACTTTTTTGTTTTCGGTTCAAGTTCCTCCTGCATGGGCCAACTTGTCGTGCAGTATGTCCAAAATAAATGGAAAGTCACAGCCGGTGCGTTTCATAAGCGCGATTGTACGTCTTCTTTCCTCGTGTGTCACAGCAGCGGACGGCGGAGACTTCTTTACGGTCGGCCGTTTTCAGCGTCTACTCGGGAGCCAAGCGAGGAAAAACAGATGCAAAAGTTATACAAGCTTTCAACCCGCAGCTATAAAGACGGACGGAAGCGTACAGTACCTACATTCAACATGTCATGTAGTTATTAGGTTTCGTTTGTGTCATGCCGGCTAGTGGAGGCAGCCTGGTAGAAAAATTACCCGCCGCCCCAGGAAATAACGGTCGGCTTTGGAAGCTTCCAAGTTCTTGCGCGCCCTGGTTTGGAACAGTCGCTTGCGAGATCAGCGGCCGTATTTATCATACCTTCCTAGCGCGTGCTTGAAAAATGAATCCAGCACGTAGCCTGGAAATATACCTTCGCGAAATAAATAAATAAATAAATAAAAACACGCGTACGGAATGGAACAACAACGCGGGTGAAGAAAAGAAAAAAATCCACGACGACGTAAGCTGCTTCAGTGAGCTGCTTTGCTCGACAGTTGCCGTTTCGTTAGCGCAGTTTATCTGTATCACGGACTTCTCCCAGCCCTCACGCGCGGCACTTTTTTTTTCTTATCACTGACGAGTTTTATTACCAATTTCAGTTCACGGAGATAATGGCGTTCTGCTACTTAGCGCGACTGCAGGGGTTCAATTCCCGGCCGCAGTGGCTGCCGCATGGAGGCGAACTAATAATAATAAAAAAGTCGTGTTCCGAGATTTCAGTGCACACTAAGGAACACTGCGTGGCCGAAATTATTCCGGAACCCTTCGCCGTGGCGTGCCTCAAACCCATGAGTGTTTCCTCTGGTAGCGACCGCGGATTTATCGTAAACTGGAAGGTGTTTTATGTTGGAACATCGTAATGTAGTACGTAGAACGACGTATGCAACCCCCCCTTCCTCCCCTCTCCACCTGCCCATCGCCGGAGTGACGCGACTGCTGGAGGGGAGAGTCCTCATGGGCGCTGACTGTTCTGCATGCCTGTGCACGCGCGAGCGAGTGGTTGGGCACGGCTGCGGGTCTTGCGGAACGACGGAGCGCGTTGCGAACGCCGAGGGAGTATCGCTGGCTCAAATCTCGCCTTTTCTCTGACTCACTTCCGCGCTGTTGCCGACTGTCGCCCACTCTGTGCGACGCGTCGTCGGAAGCAGAGGGGAAGGGAGAAAGAAAAGCACTCATTCCCGTGGGGGGTGCTGGAAGTGGCTGTGTACTTTTTGTGATGCAAAATGCGGACGGTGCGGATGTCCCGTGCATTATTATTCGCGCACGCAGGTGCGTGTGCCGGACGAACGAAATCTCGCTCGGCGCGCGAGGAGCGGCTGAATCGGGATGGCCTGAATGGACGCTGCGCGCCCGTTCGCTGCGTGGCTGCTTTTGTGGCCACTTTTCCGGTGACTCGCTCGCTTGCTTCGTTCCGGAGCATTTCGTTGTCCACATAGCCGCAGGTGCTGGAATGTTCCCTTTCTCTGAAGTGTCGCCTGCATTTTTTTTTTTCGCTACAGTTTTCAATATTTGCACTAGTGTTACCGAATAACGGCAGTAGTTGGCGTCTGCGTCATTAAAATTGGTTCGTCATCAGCACGTCAGAAAGGCCGGTTGCCGGTAGGTGCTCTGCTCCGTCGTTCATTTTGAGGCCAAATGAGCTAGCCTATCCGCGGTTCTATTTGAAAGAACGCTGGCTTGATGTTTATATCCCCCGTCCACCATTTATATCAGTGTGCGGATTTCGCTGTTTGTGCGCTGCTCCTTTCAGCTTGCTTCGCTCGACAAAGTATTTAAGTTAGCTACGCGAACGTGCTGGTGCGGGGCAGCGGGCGCCTTGCGACGTTGGATGCCTCGCTGCGCCACAGCTCATCAGTTAATTGCTTGGTCGCAGATGATCATTAGCGCACGCTGTCTACCCCCTAGAACGTAGAAGTCGAAACATGCAAAGTGAGTGTTAGCGATGCCCCCCTCATTTTATCAAACAAAGCACGCTGAATTGCTCGACTGCAACAGAGCTATGTAAAGTCGCGCAGTCGTCCAGGTTTTTCTTCGAGGAATACGCTTCGCCTATGCAGGAGCGTTTCTTTACTTTTAATTGGCTGATAAGCTAGGCACTACTCTCCCATCCCAAATTAACCGACGCTGTTTAATTTCGGCTTTCGTTCAGATTTGCTTTAATATTTTTGCGCACAAGCGGCATGCGTGGGCCGCAATTTGTACAGCGTTTGCGATGGAAGGCTCTCCTGGTCCGATGCACCGCCATATTCCTCACCCGTGCTAATGATGGAGGTTCCCTTCTTTTCCCTTTATGTTGTATACCGTTTATGCACGGTTTCTCGAATTTGTTCGCCTCGTTGTGGGCTCGCTGCCTTGCAGATCGTGGCGCCATCACCGGCCGGGCACCTCGGAAGCGAAATCACGCTTGGGAACCGTTAATGCGATGCAAATGCAGTTTTCTTCGCAGGGAGGCCCACTGACGGGAAAAGCAATGAACGATGAGCGCGTGCGCGCAGAAAACAGAATTGCGTGCATGTAACGAGCATTTCTTCGGTCGACGTGTCGGTCCTTTTTAAGACCGCAGCAGTAATAGATCTATCAGTCAACATCGAAGAAGATGTAACTTTCAAAGAAAACACTCGGATCGTTTCAGCTCAGGCCTGTCGACGTTATTTCACGCTCCAGTTAATTCCATATTACGATCTCAGAGCGTAATTACTGGGATCAGCGGAGCTCGCAACGAAAAGGGCTTTTCGCTCTGCTCCTGCACGGTTTGAATTCCCTTCGTGGCCCCGCTTGGCGAGCCAATTCTTTCGCCGAAGGCGCGCGATGAAAATTGGCGCCAGATGCACGCACTCGTGAATCAGCAGCGCGCGGTAAACAACGCGCGTCCATCTCGAGCCCCGAGGCCCCTCGTTGCGCGGGGCCGAAGATGCGGCCACCGCGAAAGCCGCTCTCGCGAAAGGTGCGTGATGCGCCCAGAGTCCGGGAATTGGCGCGTGCGAAATCCCCGCCGGGCGTTGAGGGACGATCAACTGATTGCCGCGCGGGCGCCCCACGAGGGAGGAAGAGACGGGAGAGCATTCCAGGGCGTTCGCTCGCGGCCTGCTTCTTCCTAATCCCGCCGGTCGTTGTTGCTTTTGTTTTTGTTTTCTGGCTGCTTTCGGAGCGGCCGACGTTTTGCGACAAGATCGCTCTCCTTTTGCGTCGAGGGCGCGCTGAAAAAAAAAAAAAGCGGCCTAGGAGCCTGTGTGCAATATATATATATATATATATATATATATATATATATATATATATATATATATATATAACGCTCACAGGCTGGAGCAAAGTGGTAGAAAAACGCCGCTTATCAATGGGCGACGCGAGCCTGCGTGCGCCTTTTGTGTACGCGATGGCAATCGCGCCGCGTGCGGCTACCGCGGGCTTCGTCGCCGCATCGTGGTCGCCTCATCCTCCTCCTGTTGCCTCCGCGGCTGCTGCTCGATTGAGGAAACCGCGAATCCAGGTCGCCGTGTTCGTTCATCGCTCCTGTTGCGCGCTTTGGGGCTGGGTTCCTTTGGCAGCGGCGACACATCCTCTGCGCTTCTCTAGCCGCTGCCCGCTTCTCCCGAGCCGGGCTTCGTCGAACGCCGCTAAATCGAATCTTCTCCATTTCCCCTGCGGCCCGCTGGCGTGTCGCGAAGGGCCCGCCGGCCGTTGTATTGCTAGCACTGGGGCGGAATTCGCGTGTCCAAGTTTTAGCTGGCGGTTGGAAGCTCGCGAAGCCGTGAGTCATGTGACTTTTTTTTTTTTTTTTTTTAAACGGAGCGTGCAGTGTAACACATTCAGATGTGCAGCTTCTTCATAGTTCTTTTCAATCTTGGTGTGCGAATCGGCATGGCACGAGAAGTCCAGAAGACTGGCATGGCTCTTTCTTGCAGTTTTCTGTCTGTCACACATCAGATAACTGTTCGTCAAAAAAAAAAAAGGAAGAAAATATGTCAATTAGTATGTGTCGTATGTCTACCGCCGAACCATGTGCGGCTCGATACTTCACAGACCGCAGCGGTGGCCTACTCGTTCCAGCATCCGCCGCGCATGCGGGTGGTGCGGCGTTCGATCCCCAGTGTCCCCGGGTACCCACCGGTGATACAATGGGTACAAGCTTTTGCCTGCCTGGTGCTCGGCTTCTTTAGGGCGAAATGCTTGGGAAATGGGCCTTCGACCCCATTTTGAGCTGAAGAATAGACGTTGTACCGTGGCGCCCTTTGGCCACAGATGCCTTTGCGCCATAAAAATTCATCATCGATGCTTCGCTGTGACATTTTCTTGGAATTCCGGACGCCCGGCGGCCACTTTCCGGCCCCGACTGCGTGGGTGAGAGCGGCTGATTCGATTTCTGAGCTGTTCCAACGTCGTTGCGCTGCGGGAGGTGACAGCCCTTCGATAAGGTTTTTGGACTCCGCGCGGAAGCTGACTCACCAGAAACTGTGGCGAGTGGTGGGGGTCGGTTTTGATATCGTTCCGCCGGCGCTCTGGTCTCGGGAGCGACTCAGTGGTGCTGGATGTTGCCCGCTTGGTCGCTTGTATCGCTGCACGGACTCAGTCAGGGGGCCTCCCTGTTTTGTGATGCACAGGGTGGTCCGGCTTGTTAGCTCTGCTGCACATGCCAAAGTGCGAGGGCTGTGGTTTCAATTCGGCGCCAGGGACGTGTTGTTGTCCATGTTTATTTCGAGCACATTACGGCTTCAGGGGCAGTAGTGTGCTTCGCTGACACTTGGACGTTGGAGTTGACTTTGTGCGCTATACAGAAAGGAAAGGGGGTTGATATGCAGGTGTAGTATCGTTTCGGCAAGCTTTGCAGGCTTGATTATTTTCACTTATATTTCGTAATTACCACAGTTCAAAGCGCCGTATCATCTCACGCAGGCCAGTTTTGTGTTGTGGCGTGATGACGTCCGGGTGAGTTGCAGCGCGACACAGTCATGCCGCAGGATCTCTGTCCTGCGTTCCACATCTGGTACTTCTGGTGGGAAAACCTCTAAGATCTTATTTTTCTTGGACAAAGAGATGTGCGTAGGAACGGAATGTCCTGAGAGTTTCGTGCAAACCCGCTCCTGATCCGAAAATGGGCAAAGTTTGTCACCGCGTTGTGGTTCCGTGTATACGTGGACACTGGCTCCTTCCCTCTTTCGTCGCGCGACGTGGAAGCTTTGTCTCGTGGTGCAAAGCCTTGTTTCTGCTTACCGAAGACCATGGGCGCGTTCGTCCGCGAACGTGCACGCTAAGCTTGACCTCGTTTCGTCTCAGGCACGCGCCTCGTGCGCCGGGACATTGCACGGAGCTGGATATGCCGTCGCTTGCATGCGCGCCATTGTCGAGATCGCGCGAGTGGCCGTTCCCAAAGCGGAACTGCGGCTGCCGGTTCCGAAGGTCGCCGGTGATCTCCGGCCGTCCACTTGGTTGTCCCTAAAGGCCGATTCACACGACGGACCGTTCGCCCGCGGCCCGCGCACTACGTGTGCATACGTCAGCACTTTGAGAGGCGCGCTGGATGCATGGATGGATGGCGGCCGACAGCGCGCCCCTCAAAGTGCTGACGCATGCACACGTAGTGCGCGGGCCGCGGGCGAACGGTCCGTCGTGTGAATCGGCCTTAATACGCGGCTGTAGTGTTTGAACCCGTGGCACTCGAAGGCTTGGCATCGCGTGCGAAACGTGTACACACGCGAAGCTGCACGATGGGTGGGACTGCGCAGATAAGGCGAGGTTTTCGGGCCGCAGTGACTCTAGGCCGCAGTGTTTGTGCGCGCCCACATACGTGGCTCCTCTGCTTGCGGTGCACTCGAGAGCGGGTTCGCGGCCGCCCGTCGTCTTCGCGTCACACTCGAGATACAAGTCGGTCGCGCCATGCTGGGTCACGGCGTCGACTCAGCCGGCGGCACTTGTCAGCGAGCGAGTGTCATCTAAAATTATAACACGTTTTGAAACTTGTGAGCTGGCTGCAGCGTGACGTTGCCGCCAGCTGCATGTGCTTGCGACAACATCGTGCGTACTGCATCGGCAGTGGTCTCGTTCAGCTGGGCGCCGAAACTGCTGAATTTGGGTGACATAATCAAACCACGCCGCGTGAAAACTTCTGACCGGGGAGTAAGTACGCGCAGTATTTTGGCGTTCCAGGCAACGCCGCTATAGGCCCCGGTCGCTCTCAGCAGTGAAGCGGTAATCTGATATCTGCGGTCTCTGGCTTCGCCGCATGGCTTTGCAGTACTGTAGGCGGACACCTCGGGCGTGAATAACTCGTTCGACGATGGGGTGACCAGTCTTCACGTTCGGCAGATATCGCAGGGGGTACGAGTTTTGACTGTGCGTGCACGTAAAACGGGTGCACCGCCTGTCTCTGTATGAGGTGTACTCGGAGGCGTCCTCCTATGCTTGCGCTGTCGGAGAGTGGCGGCGGCGATAACGGCATTTCACGCGGTTGCGACACGCTTTCTTGAGAGAATCTCGGCCGGCGAGTCTGCACAGTGCGGTCCGTTGTTCCCACTACCGCGCGTTTCCTGGTTTCCATATAGCTGCCGCGCAGCTCTTCCTCGATGTGAAAAATGGCCGAGCGACGGAGACTCCAGTAGCGTCGCCGCCGCTTTTAGACCGTCTTCCTTCCTTTCTATGTACGCACGGTGATTTTAAAGGAAACAAAAAGGGCTGGGGGGGGGGGGGATTCAAGGAGGAGGAAGGTTTTATAACGTCAGGCTGGTGACCAATGATATCGATTTGGGAGTGCGTGCTTATTTCCGCCATTTATTTTAACGAATTTCTGTGACGGCTTCGAGCACGCCGACAGCATCCCTTTATTTCGTTTTGCCTCCCGTGCGGGCTTTAGTAAGAGCGTGACAGCGCGCTGCTTACGCTCCGAAGGGATCCCCTCGTTTCGTCTCATCCAGGCGGGTTCGATCCCGGCCGCGGCGGCTGAATTTCGATGGAGGCGACATTCTAGAGGCCCGTGTGCTGAGCGATGTCAGTGCTCGTTAAAGAACCCCAGGTGGTCGAAATTTCCGGAGCCCTCCACTACGGCGTCTCTCACAGCCTCAGTCGCTTTGTGACGTTAAACCCCCATAAATCAAATAGCCTCATCCAAGGAAAGGATGGGACATAGTGAATCGTAAATGCTTGCGATGTTCCTTGCCCCATCCTCAAACTCTGCTCGTGTTTAGTGACCGCCGAGCTCGCTACTCGGGCTTTATCCGACGCGTCACTGGATCAAACGAAGTGTCTCCGCCGTTTTTGGTAGTCTTGCTGAAGTGCGTCCTTTGGCAAGAGACCGCATGTTCTTACTTCATATCGCACTTCTCTCATATAAGTGCAAAGCTGTTTTTATGAGGTGCTATTTGAGAACTCTCTTGAGCTCTATTGCAGCTCTATGCGGAAGAGGGGGTATTTTGCTGATGGATGCCCATTCCCGAGGTGGAGCCAGGGTAGAATTTACGCTACAATATGACACGTTGCGCTCATTCTTGCTGCCGGGCCGTGTTTATAGACGGTCTCCTTTGGAATATTTGTTTTGCTGCGGAGGCATCGCAAAGGCGAAAACCCTTTGAATAAAATCGTATTGGCTACCAAAGCGTCGGCAGGGCCACGGGCTTCGGACACGTCGTTTGCTAACCTTAACGCTGGCCTCCCGAAATGTGCCGTGACCGTGTAGCATTCTTTTTTTTTTTTTTTTCACACAAGCAAGCTGCAACAGCACCTTTTTTACCTTATAAGGAGCTTTGCACCGTGTTTTTATTCTCCTTCCCATCGCAGGAACTTTCACTTTCCACCTCCGCGGGCAATTCCTCCGGACGCGACACTCTGGGCTGCGCCTTTTGTTGCCAAGTTCCGCGAAAAGGCCTCCGGTTATCGGCGACTCCTTTGTATTCGCGGGGTGCACGCTCGCGTCGGTTCAGGGACGCGCCACCTGTCTGTTTTGCCGGCGAAGATCTGTGCAGTGCACCGGAAGTTGCTTTCTCTTTCCGCAGTATGGAGGGAAACGGGGAAACACGGCCGCCCGGGTCTTTCCCTCTCTTTGCTTGTGACGTTTTGTGGGCGCAGTCAGTGCCGCTCACTTCCCTGCGTGGCTGCATCAGAGTGCTGGGCTCCTCTAGGTTGTCGTCGTTTCGTGCGGTCTGCCGTGTCTTACGAGTGGTTCGACGCTCTGCCCAATCGTTCTGCACGGGGATGTCGTCTACTGGTGGATAGCAGTGGCATCGGCCTATTGTGACGTGGCAGTCAACCGCCTTGCTCCTGCTCGCCACCTGCCATGCCACGTTATGAGGCAGCTGACCGCGACCTCTGGGTCCCCTTTGAAGGGACATTTGCCGCGAAGCCTTGGGCTTCCATGTCGAGCCGCGGATGTCAATGGTAGCCTACCACTGCTACCAAGATGTTGATGTCCGTACTAAACCGAGGCTCCTCTCTGTTTAGGCTACAGTTCACAAAGCGGTCCGCGCCACGGTAACTTAATGGACAACTTGCAAAATTGCGGGAAAGCTGACTTACAGGAAGATGTTTTCCAACCAAAAACCCTTGTTCACAGACACGTTTTCGTTTCCTGCAATGCTGCATGAAGGGTTTAGCGCGAGGGGAGATGAGTCAGCAGCCCTTCACTGTCTCCTTCTTCGAAAAGGTATGCGGGGCTGCCCCTAAATATGCGTGAACCCGAAGCCCCGCCGGACATTGCCAGCTGTCGAGGTAGAGTGTTAAGGAAAGTTACAATGATGCATTCCTTTGACAAGTACCTGTCTCGACCCGCTCCTGTCGTTCGCGCCTCGGCTCTATTGTGTCCTTTCAACAATTTCCCTCCCATACAGATAAAGGGACGTCTCTCCTCTCCCTTTTCGAAGAAGGATGCGAGATTGCCATCTGCGTACGAGGGTTTTTGGTTGGAAAATTATAGAGGGCGCTCGTTATTCTGCAAGTTATGCAGTTACCATTTTTATCGGCATTTTATACTCCCCCTCCTTTCTTTCTTTTTTAGTCCAAGAACACCCTTTGACCAAGCTCCAGATGCAATCTTCAGCATGTTCTCGCAGAAAATTGCTGTTAGGGAGAAGTGCGCATTTCCGTTGGCGCAAGGTGTGCCGAGCAAGCACTCGCTTGGCCGTTCCTGCTGAACACGTGCTGCTCATTCGTAGGCTGCACGTTTACAGATAGTAAACCATGCCAGCCCTTTCGTCACTGGAACTGAGCCGCGTCCGTACGTTAGCTCCCTACGAATGACTGCGTGAGCTTGCCATACGCGGCGGCCGCGATCCAGCCGTAGCAGATGTTTCTGACGGCCAGGGGACTGTTGTCCGGCTGACCAGGGTGGCGTGCGCGCTCTCGGTACCGCGGCATCCTGCCGACTGCAGCACGACGCATCGGCACGGTATCGTAGGGCGGCGCGTTTCCGCGCAAGCGCGCCCGCCTTTATACGCGTGTCCTTCGCTATTTCCCTTTTCTTTTCACTCTCCGCTGTAACCCATGATAGCACCCTTGGTTTCCGTTTCCCGTGACTGAGGCGTCTTGTCGCCGCCGTCCGCTTGTCATTCCTTGCATCGAGGCGTAGGCCGCTCGCGCGGCAGCGCTGCTGTCGACGAGCTCGTTTTCGTCGGACGCATTCGCTTTTCACTGTGCTTCTTATCGGATATCTCATCGGTACGCGATACCCGATTACTCTTTCGCTGCCTAGTGGATCGACGGCGGCGTTTGTGTCTGGCTCCCGGTTTCCCGCTATGGTCGTAGCGCGCCGCGTCAGAGACGTCCTCGACGTCGGATGAACGCATTGGAACGGTAAGACCTGTTACACCGTTCTCTCCTGGCAGCCCGTACAAAGCCATACCACGGCCTCGTCTTCTGGCCGGAAACATTACGCGGCGGCTTGAGTGGTGGCCAGGGGGTGAGGGGGAGGGATCGGGCTGCAGCTCCCTCCCTCTCCTCCCAGCCCCAGGTGCGGTATAGCCTGTATTAATGCGAGTTTCCTCCGTACTACCTTACTCAAGATTATTCTCCCTGGCTGTGTTTAGTGTGCCCCTCCCTCATACACCCGACACATCTCAACCAGAAACAACGTTCTGGATACGGCCGGTCTGCCTGTGTCAGCCATGTGTACGCTGCCGCCTAGTTCGCGATAACTAACGCATAGACATATATTATATGAACGTACCTGCTTTTTTTTTCTTGGGTTGTTTAGCGTCCATCATGATACATAAGGTGATTGGTGGTGCATGCTTGTGTGGTTTTGGTTCATGTGCATCTCTGCCATGACATAAAGGACATGGCAATTGTTTGGCTAGCTTTGTTCATAGTTGTGCTTTATTTTTATTACTGACCAGTGCGAATTTATACTTTATGCTTGCCCCGAACAATCTGCCACATTTATTCTCGCTGAGAAACATAACAAGCATGAAATCACTTCAAGTAGAAGCTACACGCCTCGCCTACAGATTATCACATTCCTTGTTTATTACTATTCTGCACTGATAATGTTGTTTTCCAAGATATCACTTCTGTGTATTGTAAACACTACATAAAAACTTGGCATCAAACACTATTACCAGCAGAATGTGCATTTTATTTTTATCCACCATTAACTTCTGTGCAAAAAAAATTACTATTACATTACCTATCACCTGTCTTGCCCTGTCTTCAACCTTTTCTTTTTTTTAAGGTATGGTAATGGCTTCTGGAGTTCGTGTCAAACATGCATGTGCCAACTTGACTGTGCAGCCCTATTCTCATCTCCAAATCAGTGGTTTTCATTTTTAGGAGTCATCCCATGCTCCAACCTCGTAATTCTCGGCTTGAAGCTTCTTAATGTGCCTGCTTTGCTGGTTTGGCAGTTGTAGCTGCTGTTTTTTTTTATTCATAGTTTTGATTGGTGTGGCGAAAAATGGCAATGCATAAATGAACATTACTTGCCTCTCTATCATAGCCGTAATCTGCTGTGCAACCCTTTTTACCCATGACATCAGATTCATCAAGACCTGTTGCTCGTGCGAAATGTTGGGAAACAGGAGGAAGATGGTGCAGAGGACAGTTACTCTTTAACTTATATGTACTGCTTGCCTTGACCATTGTTTTTTTTCTGTGCTCTGCTGTGCAGATTGACTACCCGGACTGCGAGCTGCTTCGGCCGGGGCAGCGGCAGTCGTGCACCACCATGAACTTGGAGCGGCTGCTCGCCCTTGAGCCGGACGAGGTGGCTGTTGAAACAAGACACCCACACCACCACCTCCAGGTTGGTGACCCACTGGTGCAATCACTGTAGCTTTGTCACGTCCCCACATGTCACGTCTGCACAGGATGCTTGCTCGTATTGCTCGCTGTCTTGAAGAAAAGTATGAGATTGTTGGCAATAAGCGGTGTGCTTCAGTCAAGATTTTATCGAAGTTGTATAAAGGCAGGGAAAGCAACATGCAGTCACGTGCAATTGGATGGATGAAACTGGTCATTCTGTAATTGTATGCGGGCTGGTATGTCTTGATTGATAGATACAGCTGATGCAACAAATGCACAAGTGAAGATGACAATAAACAGTGCAGTGTCCATGTGCCTTTGCCTTCGGTTTTGTGTTTCGCAGTGTTGGTTTGCCAAAGATATAGTAACATACAGCCTGGGATTGGGTGGATGGTACTAAAATACCATTCTGAAGGTAAAAAAAACTCTATTTTGAATCTGGCTGTCATGTTTGGATTCTCCAGTTCTACCTCGCACGTTCAGCCTGTTTTGTACTGCCATGCTGCCTAGTGAGCTCCTGCAGCGTCTCATTTCTCCTTGGCTTTCCAAAACTGACTATGAAAGCACAGGCACATGAGGTGCAGACCTGTTCTTGGGTGTACATGCTTTGTGTCCAAGTCTCGCATATAAAGGCTCAAAATTGTGGCTTGGCTCTGAATAGGTGTGAAAAAGTGGGAATGTGCATCTCATTTAAATGTAGCTTTAAATAAAGTTGCTTATAGTTAGGGGAACCAGGATTATCTTGTTTATATCTGAAGTAGTATTGTTTTCCCTCTTGTTGAAAAATGTAAATATAAGTGCACCTGAGTTACCTTAATACTCATTTAACACGCAGGCCTTTACAGTAGGTACAGTAGGTAGCATGCAGTAGGTTCACATATCCTTGTAATAGCAGTGTTCAGTGGACAAATGTGGATTTGTTATATTTTAAGCATTGCCTTTGCACATTTAAAGAAAAACGTAGCAGGAATGAGAAAGCATTCTCACTTTCTTTATTTCTTATCACATCCTGAAAAACTGTTTATTTTTTTTTTGTCTGCTGTACAGTTATTTGCTTGATGAACTCATGAGAATGGCTCCATGTTGCTCGGTATCTTTAGTGACATACTGTGGTTTGGACATTTATAAAACAAATTCTTCTCCCCCCCCCCCCCCCCCCCCCAAAAAAAAAAAAAAAACCAATTCAACTTCTTATTGTGAGATCTGCATATATTGCACAGTTTTTGTGTTCAGGAATTTGACAAAAAATGGAAGCTCTCAGTGCCACCTTTGTCCTGCGCACTGATGGCTGCCCTTACGTCTTTTCTGCACTTGGTGATGGAGTCTGGCTGTACAGGCATTTCACGGCCTATTTTTTGTTACCTGTCAAATGAAAAGTGTACATACTCCATTCATTCGTAAGCAACCTTTGTTGTTGTTCGAAGCCAGTTTTTCTGACTTTTTGACTACTGGCCCATTGCAGCAGCTGCCCCTGGACTGCCAGCAAACAGCACTGCACAAAGAGGGGCTGCTCAAGTCTAACCGGAGTTCGCGTAGCAGTGACACGTCATCGGCCTACTCGGGCTCAGACACGATGCAGTCAGTGCAGTCATCACTCGAGGACAATGAGGTCGACCTCTCTGGCCTTGTAGAAAGCACAGTAGACTCTGATGAAGAGGAGGACCTTGCCGAGTCTATTGACGTGAGTGAGCTGTCCTGCATTTTTGATTGTTTGGCATACAGAATCAGTGGCTGCCTGCATCTTCCAGGCACCATGGAAAGATTTCTCGGGCCATAACTACCTTATGTTTTAATCTTTTCTTACTTACTGCCTTGAGTGATCACCCGGGACACTGTGTACTGTTATTTGATATGCGGACAAGAAATTTATGCAGCCCAAGCAAAGTAGCTTGCATTTTCTCGGTTATCTTGAAGTTTTCCACGCGTCTTCCTTGCTTCGTCATCTCAGCTAGCTTAAATAGGATTATTTTGGCTTTGGCTTGAAAAGAGATGACATGAAGTAGTAGCCGTTTGTTACGCGTGTTGTCGGGGGCTCCTTTAGCACGGCTGAATGCGACAGAAGGATGGGAGTGGAAGAAATGGTGTCAAAACAATAACAGGCTATTCTGTTAGCTGTGACAATGGTTTGTTTGCTTTTTTTTTGCCTATGTGTAGAAAAAAGCATTTAGAAAAGCATTACATCACTACACCAAAAACTGTTGCACTTTCTGCGTGGAAGTCCTTGAGTAGATGCGATTCATTTCATACATTGGACTGTAATGTGCTTACATGGGCTTAATGATGCTTGTTTTCAGACATGAGAAGTATGAACTAATTACTCTGTTGTGACAAATTTACTCCACCTTGGGGGATTCTCTTAAACTCATTTGACTAAAAGGGCCACTGTGGTGGCTCAGTGGTTATGGCACTCGGCTGCTGACCCAAAACACGCGGGTTCGATTCCGGCCACGGCGGTCGAATCTCGATGGAGGCGAAATTGTAGAGGTCCGTGTACTGTGTGATGTCAGTGCACGTTAAAGAACCCCAGGTGGTTGAAATTTCCGGAGCCCTTCACTATGGCATCCCTCATAGCCTGAGTCGCTTTGGGACGTTAAACCCCAATGAGCCAATCATTGGACTAAACACCTGTGTTTAGGCGCACTAAAGAATTGAAATCCATGAATTTGTCGCAGACCTGTGGATTTATGAATGAATTTTACATTGATATCAAAAATAGGATACCATTCAAAGCCATACATGTTCTAATAAAATAAGGGCCTTGTATAGTCTTGACACTTGCAGGACTCAAGTGTAATTGCTTGAAATTAGCTCCTTTGCTCTGCCGGCAATTGCTCCACCGTAGCGACACTTGAATGCTAAATACGGTCCACAAATCAGGCACATACCTGAGACCTGACTGATCTACATAGGTCTAAACGCAATCACCTATAGCAGTCAGTGGTCAGCTTCTGCGGTCACCATCTGGAGTCCAAATCAGAGTCCTGGAGGGTTTTTAAAAGAAGGCGTGAAGCCTCCTTTCTACATGACTGCTTTCCGCGTGGGCAGGCAATGTCCTGACGGGAACTGTGAGGGGCTCCTGCATTCTTGAGGGAAGCGAACAACACACACCTTTCCACGCTGTACTCTGAACTCGTGCACATGCCACACACATTTTGTGCAAGGTCAGATGGGGATACAAGCATTGATTTCTGTGGTTGTTTGTGAAGTTCAGAATTGCGTGTAGATGTACACTTTCTTGATTCTCTTAGACAATTCAAGCAAGATATAGATAACAGCCAGGTCCCTAACATACCCTCCCACGATCACAGCATTCTGGCTGGGACAGCTGTTGAAATTGCTTCATGTGCCTGTATAGTGGGTTGCAAACCTATATACTCAAATTTAAAAAGCGCCTTTTGTGCCATTGCTTCATGTGCTTAGTTCCAGATGACATCAGTTATGATTGTATGAAGAAACAGTCACACATTGCATTTTTATTGGTGGCAAGTTTTGCGTGGTGACAAAGTTCATATATTTATGGCAGTCTTAGTTTCATATTGGCCTTAGTTTTGTCTTCTGGCAGGGAGGTTTAGATTGTCTGAAGTAAATCAAAATATTAGCTTTGTTACTGTTGAGAAAAGGCCAGAGTTTCCCTTATTTTGCTCAAGGAGAACTAAATATAAGTCGGGACTGATGCTTTCATACTGAAGCAGGGCAGAATGGTGGGCCTGTTGGTACGGCATGTCAAAGGAGAAAAACCAGCCAAAAAGACGAACACACAAGGAGACAACAACGCAGGACATAGCCTATGTCCTGTGTTGTTCCTTGTGTGCTCGCCTTTCTTGGCTGGTTTTTCTCCTTTGATGGTTTCGTATCCTTCAGGTGTAATGGTCTCTTGTGCTTGAACAGCATGCATTACTACCTTGTGCATATAGAGAGAGAAAAGAAAAGCAGGGAGTGTAACCAGGCGATGCCTTGTTGGCTACCTTACATGTGGGGAAGGGGATAAAGGGAATGAAAGAGGAGGAAAGGTATGAAAACTATGCATGCGTGACAGCAGTATTTGCGTCCTTGGCTGTGCACTGCTTGCACTATAACATGTAGTTTCTGTGTCAGTGCATCCCTTAATTTCGCGCATTTCATGTAATAGAAACTTTTTTCATGTGACTGATAAATCAACTCAGTGGGAACCAATTAATTTTTTGTGATAAGGCAGTATGAAGTGGTGATAAGCACACCAGATAAGAAAGGCTTCATTTAATGAATGATGGTTCTTTGCTTCCGCTTCTGCTCTTATTTATACGCCCCTTTAATGGCTTCTCTTTGTGGATGGTGCTGGCTGCACAAAATGGCCATTTTTTCTGGCAAGGCCATGTGTTGTATCCCTAGAGTATGCTGCATGCTTTCTATGGGCAAGTGACTTTGTAGTTTTTCTTCTGTTCTCGTCTTGTTCAGTCATGAATGTTGGTGTTGCCCACTTTCTTTGCACAGAGCCTAACAGTTAGGGATGCATATCATGAATGCCTTGAAAAGGATCCAAATGACAGGACAGATGATGACATTGAGACTCTGCTAGAGTTCATGCAACCTTTGCCGGTAAGTGCATTGCATCTAGTCTTTTTTTTTTATCTTTAACAGGTTTTGTTCCTGGTTGCTGCTTGAGTATAAATGTTTTACGGCACTTTTTGAATCTTGTGCATTTTTTCCCCTGGGATTTCTTGTTGCGCTGGCTCATCAATAAGCATGCCATACTGTTTAAATTTGCTTGTTTTTATCAGTGTGTTATCATATGCATATAAGGATCAGAAATACAGTGAAATTGCTCTGAATGTCCATGATCTTTCTGTCACCCATTACATAATCCAGCCTTGGCCTTGAGCCAGCTTGCTAATCACCACACTTAATGTGAAAGCCTGTGTTTCCTTATGTGGACACGTGCTTCATTCCTGATGTTTAATTGGATGCGTTCATTGGATGTTACTTCGTGCTGTGTTAGTTGTCAAGGTTGAAAAAGTGTGAGGGAAGTTTTCTATCCACAATAAAGCATGCCAGGAAAGTTAGTGGCCTGTTGGGGGCTGAAAAACTACTCGTCTGCTTTTTTTTTAAGCACAGGAGAACGCAGCACACTTGAAAACTGAGAATGTGTATTATATGGCTGGACCATATTTTAATTTGTTCTTTGAGATGACATATTTGAGCGTCTTTTAGCACATATCATTGTATGTAAAGCTACAGTTGAAAGTAAGCCGCATTGGGAAGCCTTTGACCTGGCTGAACCCTTCACTTGATACACTGCATTGTCTTTTTGTTTGTTCTAATACCAGGCATTTGCCAACATGACACTGTCAGTGCGACGGGAGCTGTGTGCAGTCATGGTGTTTGCAGTGGTAGAGAAGGCTGGCACAGTAGTGATGAATGATGGAGAGGAGCTGGACTCCTGGTCTGTCATCGTCAATGGGCAGGTTGAAGTTGAAATGCCTGATGGAACCAGCAACACCCTTTCAATGGGTGACAGGTCAGTCTCTTGTTACCTATTGGCCTATTGGCCTATTGGCTTTCGGTTTTGTGGTTCGTGCCAGTGTACTTGTCCTTCTTTTCTCACTGTGTAGTGTGCTGCTTCATATACTTGAGAATTGAGTTGTAAGAGAGGCAGCTGTGAGTGAACTATACATTGAATGAACATTAAGAACCATCAGCAAAAACTGTTCATGAAAAAGTCCATTTGGAGTTGTCTTCCCAAGGCCTGTTTCGTGACCTTAGTGCAGGCTACTTGTAATCACTGCTTTTTGTGCAGGCGATTGTTCTAACTGCTGTTATTCTAATGGCGCGCTGTTTTAAATGTAGCCATGTAAAGAAAAACACTGTTTATGATGCATAGTGCACTTC
This sequence comes from Amblyomma mixtum, assembly GCF_055824585.1. Taxonomy (NCBI): domain Eukaryota; kingdom Metazoa; phylum Arthropoda; class Arachnida; order Ixodida; family Ixodidae; genus Amblyomma; species Amblyomma mixtum. The sequence goes on along the minus strand of NC_143014.1, from coordinate 272,628,294 downwards.
CTCTACAGTTTTTAGCTGTGGTAAGCACACTTCCCAGCATGACAGGGAAGCTTTTCAGTGGGGGCATAGAGAATGTGTAGAAAAAAAAAAAAGGGTAAATATTTGTGCCCGTGCAAGTCACTCACATTTGGCAGTGCTTGAAACCACGTGTGACCACTTCGATTATCACCTACCTACTCATAAGAAGGGGGGACAAGATAGGGGGGGAATGCGATGCAAAACCACTGTAATGCTATTTAAATGAGGAAGCGGAAGCGGTAGCTCGCTCATATCAAGTATATCCGTTTCATCCTGCATTACGTTAGTGCCTTCGGTTACCATTCTGCATTGTTATGTGCTCTTCTGTTTGGCATGATATCGAGTTTGTCATGATACCCACATACCTTATTTCTATACAACTAGAATTTGTATAGAATTGAGACCACCGTTACAGTTCTGTTTTTAGATTACTGTTCTTTGGAACAGCACAGAATTTTATGGCTGCTGTTTGGGTGATTGTTTATGCATAATAATTGTGATAACCATAGGAAATTTTTTTTTTAGAATGTACTGCCTTGTAGAATGCACTTTTTAGAATGTATTTTAGAATGGACTGCCTTGGGTAAAATTGAGGTATACACCACATGTTTTTGTGCCACTCGCCACTTCTGTGGAATTATTTGGAATTTTCACCAGGGAGGCGCGATACGGATGGAATCAAACAGTGATTTTCATGGAAACGACTGAACAGCGCTTAAGGCAGTCACACTGTGGAAACAGTCTACAAATTCCGTTCACGATGTTTCCGTACCGTTGCTGAACCTGTCATACCACATCACCACGAACTCATTGGAAACATATCCCTTTTATCCAGCAACACTCATCGGAAACTTCTGCAAGAGCTGTTGGCAAACTCCTTGTCACACTGGCAATACAATTTGGCTCTCCGCCACCTCTTTCCGTGCACAGCCGGGGAAACCGGAGACACCTTGCGCTGCCGAGCGGCTTATGCATTTGGCAGTAAAGATGCGGGACGAATAACTGCTGTGTGCAGCTGCTGCAGCAGTAGTTATGCTAATGTTTTGTGCCGTCGATTCTAGTTTGTATGGCGCGTGCATATGACAGAAAACACGCCTGCACATTACGCTGTCTCACTTCCAAAATGAGTGCGGTAAAAACTGAAATGCCCAAGCGAAACATGCCCCATCAAAGAATTTCAAAGAAACAGCGCAACACTACTCATTTGTTAATCTCTGTTTTCAAGACACCTGGACAAATAACTCGTGTTCACCTGGGAAATCTGATCCCACCTTTGTAGCAATTTCTTCTAATCTATCCTTGAGCTCATGCTGATGGTACCGCCTCCGTTACGTCCCACAAGAATTGCCTCACGTCAAACATCGAAGTAGCTGACTCTCCTGGGCGAAAACGACAGTGGCATGTTTGCATGAGCACCTCGCAGACTCATCTGCTGGCCACCTGCGCAGAGTCATTGCTGTCTGTCGCTCTCAGCCTCTTGAGTAGCCTGGCTGGCGCCGTTAAAACCGCAGAAGACGGAACCGTCGCTACAGCCAGACAGGGGCTACGCCACAGAAGCTGGGTTTTTGGAAAGCTGTGCTCGTCCGGAGTGTATGCTAATTTGCACATTAGAATGGGACGAGGACCGGATAGTGCTCCTCCACAGTGGCTCCAGCGGAGGCACGGACAGGGTCGAGGCACGGCACCCGCAAGCCAGCCGGCAGTGTCGACAACAGTAGCCTGCCCACTGGCATTCACCTACCTGCAAGATGCTGTACTGTGGCAGACAGCAGTGCAACGAAAGGAAACTTTTTCCAAATGGTGTGTGCAATCGGGAAAGGCATGAAAGCGGCCAATCACCGCAGAGTGCACCGGTGAACAGGCCAAACCGTGTCGACGAATGCTGTTTGTTTCTAGTTCTGGTTCCCAAAAGCTGTCATACCGTGACAACACCACAGCGACCTGTCTTGTTTGTCTGCCATTGGTGCAGTGTGACAAGATGTTAGGGAATGAGTTGGTTCGGCAGTTTGACAGCGCGCTGGCAGACGTGTTTGGTTGATGTCACTGTTGTGTTTCCACAGTGTGACATGGGCTCCAGATTGGGTGGAAGAGAAGAACACACACATGTGCTCTTCTGTCCCTTATGTTAGTGCTGTTCAGTCATTTCCATCAACGTGCACAAAACTGCCTGGCTAAGCCATCTTCTTAAACTGATGTTCCTCTAGATAAAAACAGTCAACTCCTCCCTTGTCATGGTGGAAAATGGCGCAGCGATAAAGTCTAACTGAAGCTTAAGTAGTATATATACACTACTTTTACTCCTGTCAGTACAAAACGGGTTGTCTTAGAGCGAAGATTTTTGGCACCCGTTCCTGGCTTCTGCATCATGGTCGGCGTAACTGGTTGTCGAAGTAGCAGAGTGAAACGCCATGTGAATATCCTGGAGGGTGGCTAGCAGCGTAATATGCCACCCGCCAGCCGTGAAGAGCTGCGCTCAAATTTCACATTGCCGGCTATCATAATTGTCTTGTCATTCTTTTTTTTCTTGTCCAAAATGCAGGCTATGATGGGGGCTGCTCACTGGGGTGTAGAAAGAAACTGATTCTGCTTTTAAGCATACGGTCTTGTATGAGCTACGCCTTACACTGTAATGTGTGATGTTTGTTGTCCTTCTAGCTTTGGCATCACGCCGACAATGGAGAAGATGCATCATGTGGGCACCATGCGAACGCGGGTGGATGACTGCCAGTTTGTGTGCATCGCCCAGGGAGACTATTGCCGCATTCTCCATCGCAGTGAGGAGAACACATGCAAGCTTGAGGAAGATGGCCATGTTGTTTTGGTTACTGAGCATCGAACTGTTGATGCAGGCAGTCGTGAAGGGCACATTGTTATCAGGGTATGTCTCTACTGTCATGCCAAGTAGCTGCTGCTTCGTTGCAGGTTTTCCCTCTTATGGGGTAGTGGCATCCTTGCATGCTTCTAAAGCAGTAAACACATTGATGAAATGAAGGAAACGGAATCTTTGGTTCTTTTTAAAGTCATCTTCTTGGATCCTCTCGGATCACTTACTGTTCGGAGCGGAAATATTGTAAACAGATAAAGTTATGGTTACGTTGTATGTATCTTGTCTCAAGGCTTTACTGGTTGTTAGGTGCTGTTGCTGAGTGTTTTTATGCAGTGAAACCTGTGAATAAAGTTCAATGCTTTTTAGTTCTAGGCGTTTTGTAGCGCTTGAATATATGTACAGAAGCAGCCAGAGCAGATGGCAGGACCATGTTCCTTTGCTGTTTTTTTTTTTTTTCTGTTCCCTTGCGCTGGGCAAGTTTGCTGTCATTAGTGTGTGTGGTGCCTACAGAAGTGTAAATAAATGCTCATGCTGTATCGTACAGGGGACACCGGATCGACTTTTGGCACAGTTGTTTGAAGAGAATGCACTTGATCCAGGCTATATAGAGGACTTCCTACTCACATATCGCACGTTCATTCCAAGCTCACTTGTGGTCTGCAACAAGCTTCTCTCTTGGTTCAATGACCCTCAGCTTAGGGACAAGGTGAGTGACACATTCTTCATCATGACTTCAAATGTTCCTCTAATTCTGTAGATGCATAATCTGTTGCTACTGACAGATGGCCTTGATTAAAATGGGCCGTGAAGTATTTCTTGGTATACTGGGCGGCTGTATGTTCATAGCAAGCTTGAAACTTGCTATGAAAGTTAAAATCTTGCCTGCATGGTGTGCTGTGCTGTCTTAAGATTGTTTAGTGCATGAGTGTGAAAAATGAGAGTAAGCTGACGTTGTGAACACACCATAACAAGGTGAACCAGACCAATTAGTATAGTTTAAAATTATGACAGTAGACAAAATGTTTGCAAGCATTGTATTTTGATATCTGTGCTCTTCAAATACAACTGCATGCAGCCATTTGGGTAGGCTTGAGTCTTCTTATTTGGAAACACCACCGGCAGTTTAGTGTTTGGTAATTGTAAATATTGGTGCTAAACCTTGCCACCCACATGCTGGTCACTGAAACACAGTCATAGTGTTCCTCAGCTGGACTTGCTAGGTTTGGCTTGATGACAATGAATGTCATGCATTAAAGGGAAGCTGAAACGGTTTTTTGAGAATTCGAGGTTATTCAAGAATTCGAATCTATCAAGCTTCTAGATAAAGGATGCAAAGTATTTTTGCACTAGCATTTAAAATGGCGACATAATCGTCGATTAAAACCAAGATGATGTTTAGGCTTCTCCTCACTACGTTGGAGGAGTGCGAGGAAACTTGGCAGTGACGTCATTGTTGCCGAAATTTCAGATGTCCGCTGCTTACACCTGCATGCTGCTTTGCGTCGTCAGATGGCGCCAAACAATGCATCGTGAGCTTCACCTTCGATGGCATCGGTTTTCTTCCATGGAATGACCGTTCATTCGCTGGAAACGTAGTGCCGTCATACGTGACGTCATTATCGGGGCCTCTGCCCTTCGCTGTGCACTTCAGAGAAGCTGAACGCCAACGACGACTTTAATCGGCGATTACGCCACCATTTCAAATGCTAGAGCAAAACGATTTCGCAGGCTTTGCCTGCACATTTTGCACATTCGGCCACCTTAAACTCATCGAATTCTAAAACCGCTTCAGTTGCCCTTTAAGGTTGGAATGGTATTGAAAGGAAAGGCAGTGCTGAATCACAAGTTGCTGGAATGTCTCGCAATATGACCAGATGTTGGGATGAGGAATGTTGCCAAATGGTGTGCATTTTCTGCTAACGAATTTCCCTGCTTTCTTTTTCATTTCGTGAGATGTTTTTTTACAAGTGACTCATAAAAAATTTCAAAGCATGAACTCATAGTTCATGTTTGCATATATTTGATTCTTTCTTGAAGGTTACAAGAGTTGTTCTTCTTTGGGTAAACAATCACTTCACTGATTTCGAGACTGATCCAGAAATGATGGAGTTTTTGGAGCAGTTCGAGCAATGCCTCGAAGCAAATGTGAGTGCTTGTTCTGTTTCTCTTGGGCAGATATTATGAAACATGTCAGAGCCATCATTCCTAAGGGCACTGCAAGCTGAAGTGTATGCAAACTGTTTTGTTAATAACACCATTTGAATGTGCCACAGTGTCCTAGTAGGGTTTCAAGAGAGATGTGCGGTTATAATGTGTTGCTAAATGTTATGAAGCAGTTTCTTTTATGGGCTTCACTGAATAATTTTACGCAAAACTAAAACTTAATAAGACATGTACACAGGTGATCACTTAATGCTTTAATGTAGTATTAATAAAGGTGCTTGCTATGAAGTGCTGCAAAAACTTCCGGTTTTTGTTGTTGTGGCACCTAATGTGTTACTTTAATCGTAACATTAATGACTGGCATCATATACTCACAAATTATTCCTTATTCCTGGTAAAAAATTATGCTTGCAAAAAATGGTAATTTTTCTGAGGGTGACAGTTGATTGACTCAAACTAATTTCGTTAAATCTTCATCTGGACTAAGCATCAGTTGAGACCCATGCATAAGCTTTGAGCTGGAGTGAAGTGTGCCATTTTCTACCTGTAAATTACGAAGTACTCATGTGAGGTCACAAGTGCATTCTATACCATTATATTAATTTTTATTTTCATAGCAATATAATTCCTTAAAAAATAAAAAGGTTACCTCATATCATAGACTGCTGGACAGCCTGTCTTCTTGCTTTTACTATCCAGGTTAGTTTGGAAGATGGGGCAATAGTTGAAGATACCCTCTGTAGAGTAAAGTAGAGCTTCTGTGGCTGTTGATAGCAGTGCATTTCTGCAGTGGTTGCACCCAGCATTTTGCATGTGTGCATGTGAAAATTTTTAATTCTCATCATTGTGATACTTGGCTGTGACTTGAAGCAGCAGCATTGCAGAAGTAATGAAACAGTTTGTTAAGGGTAAAAATTTTAGCACAAAGCAGTATTCTAGCAAGCTCTTCAAAGCAACACCTGTCACCATGTCGCTTGTTTTGTTTGGACAGCCTGTTTGTTTTTCTCCATTCAACCACTAAGCACATAAAACTTGCTGTAGTGGAACTTGCCATGTTGCCATCAAATTTTTTTGCTTTTTATTCTTGTTTGGTTTCATCACTGATTTCCTGCTTCCTTGTAACCTGTTTACAGAAAATGCACGCGCAGTTGCGTTTGCTGAACATTGCATGTGCCACCAAGGCACGCACACGGGTGGTGACGCTAGCGAGGTCGTCACGGGATGATGAGCTTCCTTTCCAAATTCTTGGAGGCTATGAGACTGGCAATGCCATCTTTGTGGCCAAAGTGGACAAGGCCAACTCGAAATCTGAGGACGGCTGGCTCAAGCGAGGCGATGAGATCCTGGAAGTGAATGGCCAGAGCTTCGCCACAATGTCTTACAATCAGGCCATGGAGATCCTGAGGAAGGCCACCCACCTGTGCATCACTGTCCGATCAAATCTTCTAGGTGAGCAGAGCGGGACATGGGGCTACCTTTCTTTCTGCTGCACCGTATTGTGTATGAGACCATTATTTGCAACATCTTACTGGTGGCATAATGGGTATTTGTTCATGTGAGAACATTGCAGTGAATAGGGTTGACTTGTGTAGGTGCAGTTGCTGTATGGATTTGTTGTAAATGCATAACATGTATGTACGTGATTCTAAACCCTGTTTGTTTCACAGTGATTTTCTTCAGCCTGCATTATGTGTAGCAGTTAGTCAGCAGTGTGTAGTGCACAGGAGGTGTGATGCAGAAATTTTGTGCCTTATCTTCCTGTGACTAAGTTGTTTGATGTCACTGTTATTACTATAAAATGGCTTGTCAGTAGCAAGAATCATGCATCTCATTCTTTTTTCTTGTTTTCTTTACCCCTACTTTCTTTCCATCTAAAACAATGCAAACAACCCAACTCTCTTGGAATGTCCAGAGTTCAAGGAGATGTTGAACAACCCAGAGAAGGCCATGCGCCCTCGTGGCCGCAAGAGCTCGGAGATACTGCGGCTGCAACCCGATCCACGGCTCCGGCTCTCATCACACCTCGAGTGGAGCGATGTGGTCGGCCTGCCACTGGGTGTCGGCGGCCTGCCACTTGGCGTTGGCTGGGGCGGCCAACACCCATCATCGGCAGTGGGCTCTCCTGCACCTGCAACAGGGGCTTCGGTGTCATCGTCGGGTTCGTGCACAGGGAATGGAGATGTGGCCTGCAAAGAAGATAAGAAGGGATTCATGACTCTGGGTCACCGGGCTAAGCTCAAGAAGGCATTGGCAAAGATGAATTTCATTCCCAAGACACTCAATGTGTAAGTTTGTGCTGTTTGAGATTTTGGGCTGGTTCCAGCACTCTGCAGGGCATTGAGAGTGCTTTTGTTTTCAGTACCTTGGTCACAGTGATGCTTATTGTCTTGTAACAGCAGCAAGGGTTAACTGAGACAGTCAGTCCTGGAGAACCCTTGAGTGCATACCATCAAGGTCTGACTGTGATATTGTTGAGGTCTATCAGACACCATTCACAGGATCTGGCCATCATCTCACTGCTGCTTTCTTTCACTTCAGACTCGCTGCCAGTAAAAACGCCATCACTATTTTCTTCACTTGAAGAATAAAACACGACACTGACATCGTCATCATTTGCGCTATCATCTGATCGAGATTGATCACCTGCATCGCTATCATCTGATGGAGATTGCTCTCCCGCATGAGAACTCCGCACGAATGATGCCATGTTTGTTTCAAAGCATGAGAAACACAAGGCACGCCTTCTGCCATCAAGTGTGCAAACTCTCATGCAGTAAAAGCACAAATGGCAGAGCCCATGCTGCCGTTTATGTTTAGAACTGAAAAGCACCATTTGACAAGCTGGCCTCGTCAAAAGCCACTTGGAACATTGCGGAACACCCGTGACTACCTCAGCTCATCATAAGCGAAAAAGTGGCGGATTGCTTGTGACGAGCTGAGGTCGTCATATGCCCGTAAGGGGTCAAAGGGGCTTTGATTTTTGTATATTTTAGCTACAATGGCAAATGAATAATAATAATAATAATAATAAATGGACTCCCAGATTTCAGAAAATTACCAGAGCATTTATTAGTTCAGTTTTAGTGCGTATTGTGTTGCACAGAATAATTGAGTATGCACTGGTTACCTTGTGGTAGCCTCTGTGCTCCTTGACTATTGGTAGCCAGTAACTGAAGCCCTTTTAAGATGTTTGGTCAATATTTTAAAAGATAAATTAACTACTATATGCCCTCAAGGCCATAGTTTACAAAACTTGTTTACTTGGGCCCACAACTTTCAAATATCTATTCCCACACATCTTTGGTTTGTTTTGAGTCACACAGAGATCGCTTTTTCTGCTTATTTTGTTTGGTGGTCCATATGGAATTTTTGTTGTTGTCTGCCGTATTTTTATTCGGCATGTAAAAGTGCTGTTGTTTGATTGTGACTGCAGGCAATCAGCTGAACTAGCTTAGTCTACTGGGGTTGCCAAGACAAAACATTAGCTGGTAGCTGGTTTCATACTTTTCTGTTAGGGGTTTTCACTGGTCTAGTAGGCAGTTATCTCGGTAGTTTGGCTTGTTTTTCCTTAGCTAGTCTTCTACTTAATGGTTTTACATTAGCGTTAGGTGAGCCAAGATGTGTATGTATGGCAAACGCAGTATAATAAAACTTTCTGTAAAATTCAGTCCCTGTTTGTGATTTGGGTGCAAATACTGGTGCTACATGCAAATAAATTTTTGGTGATATAAAGGATGACTCCTAGTATAAGGTTCTAGTATGGTGTACATCAAGAAGTACAGGCTGCCATAAAGTACTTTTCATCAGTCTGCACACAGTAATATATTATGCTGTAAAAGGTAGAAAGTTTTGAAGTACTTGTTGCTGGGTGAGTTGGTTAGTTTAGGCGAAACTTTTTATTTTGCAGATGTGTTTTTGTTTTAGCCTTTCTTCAGCAATTGTGCGTTCAAGTTGTCAGCTTGTCAAGCACCTGTTTTAGCCAGCAGTTTGAAGTTTTTATGGAGTAATTTGCATACACAAGGCTGGCAACTGTTATTAAAAGAACTTAAACCTTTTGTGGGCTTAACGACTGGCTAACACCAAAGGTAGTGGAAAAGCTTTGCTCATGGTTTGTATTGAGTGAGTGTAAATACACTCGAGAGAGATAATGATGCAACTTGGTGCACTGGAGAATGTTACCACTGATAATTTTGCTGTCATGTTGAAGTCAGTTGTCATTGTTCCCAGGGAGTCTCAACTGAACAGCTCTGATGACAGCCTCTACTCCACGCACAGTGGATCGAGTGTAGGCTCAGGCTGTGGCAACCATAGAGTTGGCCGGAGTGGCTCCTCTCCAGCCCATGCCATTGCACCAGGGGGTTGTGGTGGCGGAGGGGGCCAGTTGTATCACAGTCACAGCAATCCGGACTTGAGCTCACTAATTGTGACCCCACACTGCGAAGGAGTGGATGCACCTGGCCGTGACTTTCCCGAGCATGTGCTGAAGGTGTACAAAGCAGACCAGACCTGCAAGTACCTGCTCGTTCACAGGGTGCGTGAGCCACTTTTCTAATCTTTTTTTTTTTTTTTTCACATTGCCCGATAATTAAAACAGTGAACAGTTAGCGTCATTGGTTTGGAATGGACAATAATGAATTCTAAATAAAAGTTACATCAGCAATTTTATTGACAAATCCTTTAGATAGAAGAGTAGCAGCCTTTGCTGTTGTACTAGTTCTTTATATAAATGAGCTTTTATTCATGTTCATAAGTTCCTTTTGCCTGCACAGTTGACCAAATGTATTGGCATACTGTGTTATTTTCTTAGAGTGTTTGTATAGATTCTGAAGCACTGTTGCCTGCCACTGTGGCTCAGTGGTTATGGCGCTCGCCTGCTGACCCAAAAGACTTAGGTTCGATCCCGGCCGCAGTGGTCGAATTTCAATGGAGGCGAAATTGTAGAGGCCCATGTACTGTGCGATGTCAGTGCACGTTGAAGAACCCCAGGTGGTCGAAATTTCCGGAGCCTTTCACTACGGCATCCGTCATGCCTCAGTAGCTTTGGGGCATTAAACCACCATAAACCTTAAACTGAAGCACTGTTAAACAAATCCCCCAGACTAGCTGCAAAGTTTTGCTTCCGAGTAATGCAGCCTCATAAATTTCCTTCTCTGATGCGGGCAGTCAATTAGGTATTGACAAAATGCCGCAGGGCTGACTGAATATGTAAGTATAAATGAAAAAGAGTGTATGCTTTTTGCGCCTGTTGTGGAAAGCAAGTCTCCACAGAGTTCAAAGGGGGTTGAGGAGTACGTAGAGAGAGAGCATTGCTTGAGCCCTTCAGTTCTGTATAAAACTGAAGGCATATACAACAAGTGGTCTTTGGTATACAACTAGCGGTATACAAATGGTCTGATATGCGGGAAAGGAACATTAAGGTTGCACTAACATTTAGACTGGTGTCACTGTCAGCTTTCAGAGAAGCATTTATAGAGAGCGGGAAGGAGGCATTGTCAAAAATTTCATCTTGATACTTACTGATAGCAACAGCGCCTGTTGCTTTTCAGGTAATCTGAAGCTGCTGAAAACAGACTGAGTTATGTGTTATGCCATTGGCAAGAGGGTTTGAAGTGTTGGGAACTTGAGCTTTGGAGTCAAGGCAGCAGCAAACTTGAACGTTTTCCTTGGTTTCTTGTTTCCCTCTTGACAGGAAACAACTGCACGTGAAGTAGTGATGCTGGCACTGCGCGAGTTTGGTATCACCGACTCTAGCAGGTAAGAAGCTTTTTTTTATGCGTGACTGTCAAGGGGGATGCAGGGCTGAAGGGTCAGCTTTTGAACTGCTTTGTGCTGGTTTTGACAAAACCGGATATATCCTTATGCCATTAGAACACAAACAAAATTTCAGTACTGTACCTTGAGGGTCAAAGGAGCTGTTCACATCACATTGGAAAACATCATTTTGAATGTACCGATAATTTGTTCCTTCTGTGGCATAGATGACCCGGGAAACCCCCTCATATGGGATAAAAGGAGGTTGTTGTTTGATGACCTCATTTTCTCAGTGACACCACTTAGAAACAATTTTGGTTTTCTTGTTGCTGCTATTTAAATGTCTGACATCTTTGTTATCAAAACCTAACAATTGAGCATGGTAACTACTAGCAGCAACAAGTAAAACATAAAAAAGACAATTGAAGGTTCCCAGGGGTCTGTGAATGTAAAGTAGAGAATGATCTTCTGCATATAGACTCTTTACAGCGCCGTATCATGGGGGCTGCCATCTTTGGTCACGTGATCATGCCACCATTACATGCCTCCTGAGAGCTCGGCGCGTGCCTCGTCACGAAGGCTGTTGCGTCTGTAGGTTCGGTTCCAACAGGCTGTGTTTTGGCTGATACGGTTGTAAAGGAGCGGGAAGACAACACTATGGTTTGGCCAAAGCTTCGAAGGACATGTGAGAACCCTAAATTGATCACTTCAGGCATGAAAACTTGACCGGGCTTCATGTCGCGGAGAGCCACTGAGCTCTCAGCCTCTTCGAGCCTACGGATGGATCACCTGAGTGCTTGTCTTTGCATGCACTGAAGGCTTTGCTTAATGTTTTTTTTATATTGTCTAGAACGGCAAGGTTTAATGCTACTGCGGCCACAGGTCGTTGTCTTATGTGTACCTGTATGCAGACACTGCTCTAAAATGCTCACATGCACATCGTACGCATTTTGTTTACAGCCTGTTAACGGTGCTATGAAACCTAAAATATTTTCTACTGGTTTGTTGAAACACAGAAAGGCGACAAAAATAGACACACAAAGGTTGACTATCATGGTAGCAGTACCATGCATCAAGCAGCCTTCACAAGCTGGTGTACGATCGTTTCGAAGGATTCCGCGATATAATAGTTATAATGCGTGCATGGCAACGCGTTCATACTACATGAATTTCACAATTACGTCAGCCTCGCATTCAAAACTGTGGTACGCTCCACGCTCGATATGCGGACATGGAAATGCTCGAGGTCTCGTTGGTTGTAATTAATCAGCTTCACTTTGAGTGTGCAGAGTCACTTTACTGACTGTCTCGCATGGACCGTGAGCAAAAGTGACAATCACCCGGCACAGCAGCCGCAAAACAAATGCTTTACTCCGAATATGGTCCACAGAAACCATGTTACTTGGAGCAAAGTTGAACAGTAGCACCAAGACTACATGTAATATACGGACTGATGGTAAGCGTTGTCTGCTCGTGCAGCTGTGCAGTGCATAATAAACAATAGTGGTATGTTCGAGCGTAAGGCGTCTTTTTTTTTTTTTCGCTCCTAATTCGGCCTCGGGTGCTCCTTTTACTAATGGCCACATATCTTCTTACGAGCAATGGGGTCTCAGCACAGTGCACTGCAGCTGAAAGCACGAAGTGATGGTTTTGGTGGCGGAACAGCTTCTTCATGCGGCTGTGTTGTGCACTTACCCTCGCAGATTTTCCAAGATCGAATCCTCTCTATATTCGTTATCTAGTGCTGGCGAACGTGTTTGTTGCGTTCCCATGCGGAGAGGGTGCATGACGAACGGGCGCGAAGATTGGCATTACCTCCTTGTGCTGTTCAGTTCTGTGAAGCTCTCAAACGATCGCATCCCGCACCTTTAACTCTCTATCGCAATTCTTGCAATCCACAACACAGCACATATTTCCTGCGCCTTTTCACATCGTAGGAAGAACACATTCAGCAGCCACCCGCGATATTTCCACTGCTGCGTCGAGGCGTACACGCCGGCAACTTACGAGGCCCGTAATGGCGCCGTGTTCTGAGCGCACATGTGGCGCCATCTGGTCTCAAACAGAAGAACTGCGTGCTGTAAATGGTCAATATGGGAATTAACCCAATATGGCTATTGAAGGCGGTTCTTAAGTGTCTCCTCCAATTTTTTGCTGCCACGGCCTTAGTTTCATTATCCTTGCCAGTTGTGGCTTGCAAGGTGGTTTTTGGTTGAGTTTTTAATGCGTTTCTGCTCCAGTCTTGCCAGAAGGTCTGAACAGTTTTGAAATGTCAGGACTGTGTGACACTTCATGTGCAAGTGTCACTTGAAAAAGCTCCATTCTCTATAGTTGTACTGTGCAGATCTTGACCGCACTTTTAATATACGTACCTTATCAGTTTGTGCGGCTTGCATAACCAAAATCCATAAATGGGATTTTTAGGCCAAATTCACATTTTTTGCCTCTCATTCTTCCTTAAAGGGACAGTGAGGAGAGCACTATTAATATTTTTTTATAGCAAAATCCGATAGTTCGGCATGTCATGGCATTGTTGCCACTTGGCCGGCAGCGAAAGATGCATTTATTTCTAAGAAACTTGGATTCGAAGTTGAAAAAGTTTTCCCGCCGCTCTGATTCAAACTTGGGATTCTCCTATGACGACACAGGACTAAGTGACGTGAAACATGACATGCACATGACGTAACGCAGACTCCGTGATTTCTGGCGGCCAGCAGTGCTGCCTAGCAGCAGCCGAAAAGAAAGGTACCGCCAGCCGCACGTTGAAGGCATCTATTGCGGCCGTCGCTACAGTCGCTTCGCTTACGTTTGCACTGGCGTTTTGCCAGCGTTACGATGAATATCGTTCTCGAAGTCGCCAACGAAGTTCTCGCAAATAGACAGCTTTAGCATATCGTGTACCATGGCCGTGTACCTTGTTACCGCTAGCGGAATACCGGGAGCCAGCCTACTGCGGATGAGCAGGCGCTGATTGGCCCCGATGCTTCAGGCACGCGCGTAGCTGCCGGGCACGTGGCGCCATCTGGCGTCGTCAAGGAGATTTGCGCATGCATTGGCTGCACCTCAGTGATTTGTGGCTTCTCGTGTTCTAGTGTTTCTAGAACCATTGGTTCTAGCAACACTGTTTTTTTCTATGACCTCATCACACTTGTACTTGCGAGTTTGGCCTGTGGCGGCGATACCTGTATTTTGGTTCTTGCTCTTTTCTACGTTACAAGAGCTTTGTTGTCAGTATGAGTGGCGTTTTTGTAATCAGGAGCTGGTATTCTGCCGATACAAGCCAACTTCAATTTCTCCTCAGTGTCCCTTTAAGGCAGCATTGATGGCCTGGCGCACTGTTACTGATTGTTGTCTATGTGCTCCTTTATTCTTTACTGTATTTTATTGTGCCATGAGCAGAAGGCAAATTGAAAAGGATGTAGGTTAAGCAGTGATAAAATTGGTTTGCCCTAAATTGTGGCACCAGGATGGTACTACATCCGGTTGTCTTAATACATCTTAAGCCTTAAGGAAATCTTTAGAATCCCTCGTGCTGGAAATTTCATAGCAGACCTCGTTCCAGTGTCAACCTTTTTGGTTAAGGTAGCTTCTGTGCCAAGGGTACAGCTTCTTTGTCCTTGCACATACTACGCACACATTTGACAATTTCTTTTTTTTTTTCTTGCACAGCCTGTACTCGCTGTGTGAGGTATCTGTAGGAGAGGGTGGGCTGATCAAGCAGCGTCGCCTGCCGGAGCAGATGCAGAATCTGGCCGAGAAGATTGGCCTCAGCAGTCGCTACTACCTGCGCAACAATGCCTCCACGGACCCTCTTGTACCTGACGACATGGCCTCGGTGAGTTTTTCTTTCCTTGTATTTTCTCGTTAATCAAAAGCATGCGGACTTTAGTTTCTCTGGGTATTGGCAGTTTTCTATATTTTTTGTTGTAATCAGCCATAAACCGTTATTTTCCTGGTGAGGCTCACTGGAAGGCTTCCGAGCCAAACATGCTAATTTCCATCTTTCCCTTGTTTTTTTTTTTGTTTCTTACTTCCCTTGGATTGGGCACACTACACTTTTTTTTTTGTTGTGTTTTGTTTAGTTTTATGCTTTCACCATAGGGAACTGTAGTGGCAAAGGATAAGGAGGAATGGTTGAGAAATAAGGGGAATGAAATGAATGAGAGCTGTGCTTTGCCAAAATTGTACCCGTTGCGTGCACACAATATGTAGATGTGAAGTATAGGAAACATTAGTTGCACTTGTGCACTATTACTAGGTGAGCTACATTTAAGGGGCTCTGAAACACCTGAGGAGAGTACGCGAACTCGCGAAACCACTACATTTTCTCGCCATGAGCGTCTGTGCATTTAGGTAGTGAGAACAAGTTCACAGGTTTGGCCCCAGTCACTGCAGCTGAATTTCAGTGGAGGTGAAATGTAAAAATGCACATGTTCTGGGACTTCAGTGTATTGCCACCAGCAAACTTAGCATGATTGCTTGAGCGCGCAGCTTGACTGACATTAGTGCCATGGAGCATTGTCCACTGGGTCCGTGGCCAAGCTAAAGTGGCTGCAAGGCACCCACCATAATCAGCCGCCGCAAGTACACTCTGGAGCCTGGCCGCGGACCTAGTGGCCAACGCCTCAATGTGCTAACGCTAGTCCAATGTGCTCAAGAATTTGTGTGGAGTTTGCGGACAGTGGTACATTGAAAAACTACAGGTAGAAGAAGTAATCCAGGACCCTCCATTGTGGCATGCCTCATTGCCCATAGGCTTTCTGTGACACATAAAACTATAACAACCAGTTATGTAAACTAACTGAAGGTAGCTTTCTATACAAAGAGGCTATTTTCTTCTTCCATTAATGATTGTTAGCGTATAGGTAGGGGTGGCTTTGCAATTCCCCAGTAGCATGTTTGCATTTGGTATGCAGATTGAATGGGCTTGCCACGTGGCGATTTAGCTTTTACAATGGTAGCTCTGCAGGATGCTCCAGTGTGTAAGTGGTGTCACCATTGTATATCACAGCTGCAAATTTTCTCATTCACCTGCTGGCAGATGAAAGAGTTATCAAGGGTGGCTGGTGGGTTGATGTTCCCAGTGTAGTCACGTGGTCTGGCTTGGCATGGCTCTCATAGAGAGAATGCTCTGCAGCCTACTGCTATCACTTCTTTGCATAGGAGAGGGGGGCAAAGAGTGGGGGATCAGTTTCCCTGCGTGCATTCCAATCTCTGCATGTTGTATGTGTGGCACTGAATGCAAAGAGCTGTCTATATTGATGCAATTTGCTATGTCCTGTCTCATTCTGCTTGTCTTTCTCTATTTTTAGCTTTCATGCTTCCAATGTTAGTGCACTTTCGTATCATCAAGTACTAGGGAGTGCCAACATTCGATGAACCGAATTTTTGGTATTCGAAATTTCGAAGCATTCATCTCGTGCGAATAGTGTTTCTGGGACGCTTGCCCGCTTGCTTTATGTGGTTTCGGTTTTGAGTATTACCACATAGATGGCTTTTTTTTTTATTGTGCTTTCAAACGTCGGGGGTCGCTTAGTATGCAAATTGCAGTCAGGTCAGGGTGTGACCCAGCTACAAACTAAAGAAAGGCGACGTCGGCATGCTATTGCGGAAGATCCTGCGTTCTGGCCGTCTTCGAGCCTCCGCACTGAGGTAGTTGCTGCCATAAGTCGCGTTGCTGCAACTGTGTCGAGGCAGATGCACCGAAGGAAGAACACAGCAGCAGACAATTGTCTAAGCTCCAAACCAAGAAACCTCAGTGAACCCTTTATATATTCTGGCCGGCGGTCACATTATCGGCGAGCTCGGTTGCCGCAGGTATTAAAACGCAGGCATCGCTTGGCCGCATTCATCGGATCGCTAGTTGAGTCCGCAACTCCATAGCATAATTACTGCAGAGGGAATTGACCCCCCCCATTTTTTTTCGAGAGCTGCGGGGAAAAGGTTATCTGATAGGAGAGATGCAAAGATAAACACTCAGCCCTACCGCGCTATCACTTCACCCAGTCACGTGACGAATCATGCGTCTCGAACATTGGCGACCTTTCTTGGCAACATTGAAGCAAGCCATCATACCAACTGTTGCGTCGATCAGAGAAAATCGAAAAGAAATTCTCTCGGCCTGACCGCTTGCTTGTTCAGGCTCCAATTTTGCACCAAAGTGGCATTTGGCGGTCAGTTTTGTTTTACTTTCGTTTGGATGGGGTACTTGCCTGATTTGGTCAGAATATCGAAAGTCTCCATTATATCCGCTGACGGCGTACCGAAACGGCAAGCTTTCGCAGCAATCATACCTGTAGGGCCATCTGTGCCCACCGGAGGAATGAACGCTCTACCACTGAAGCTGCGGCAAAATGCGAGTGGAGTGAAAGTGGCTTCGCGGTTGGTTTGAAAGGGCTTTCTTAGTTATTTTATCAAAATTGGGTGCAGAAAACGTTGTTCCATGCAACTACCCCCTTCCCTGCACCTTGAGCTTTTCCCATGAGTTCCTCCACAGCCTCCGTGCAGGGTAGAGTGCTCATTCATCTGGAGGGCCCATGATGCGCTACCGGTATCATTACTACAATGGAAGTTAACAAAAAACGATTGGAAGATTGGTGGCGCAAAAGCAGAGTGGTGACATAAGTTAGCAGTGTAGGAAAATATATTGAAAGAAAATGGTGAATTTTAATAACAATTTACAGCACAGTTAAAAAAAATAAAGAAAAGAGCCGAGCATGGTGGCGCCTGCCACCACCCCATTTCAAAGGGGACGCTCCGTCCATCTATTCATCCATCCATCCTGCGAAAGCTCACAGTTTTGGTTCACTGTCGCCCCAGGCAATGAACATTTTCGATTAGTTTTGACCGAATCGGGCAAGTACTCCACCCAAACGAAATATAAAACAAATCCGACTGCCAAATGCCATCTATCGGTGCTATGGGCTCCCTTGGAGACGTGATGGCGCGATGCTGCCAGTGCTGCTCAGAGGCGCGGTCAACCTATGTGCCATTCTAAATTCTTTGGACGCAGCAGTCCCATCAACGCGACATCGACGCAGCTGAAAAGAAGACGCAATCGAAGCCAAGAAGTGAGGATCCTAAACTATAGAAACTCAAACAACGCAGTGCCAAGTCTGTGCACAGAAAGTAATTGTCTAGCTCGGCGTTCGACATTGAACCCGTTTGACCACGGGTTCGATAGTTGGCACCGTGGCCAGTGTGTCTACGAAAGGCAATCCAATGTGGAGCTGCTTCTTGAAAGTTTCCCCGGGCAATGAGGCTCGCTGCTTGAAATGCAAGGCCAGTTTGAAGGCACTAACGGTGACGATGACGACATTACAAACGCACTTGAAAAGGCACCCCGATTTCTTTAGAGGGCCTACCAGGACGACTGTCAGGCGCGCAAACGTGCTACCACCCTGAATAAGGCGCCAGCCGAGCGTTCAGCAACCGTCAGTAGTAATATGTTCCACGCCAAAAATGAAGGCGACAGCGCCGAAAGTGCAACAGATGACAAAGATGGTCGGCCGATTCATTGCGCGCGGTATGCACCCGTACTCTATCGTTGAGGAGTGTGGCTTTCGTGACATGATGAAACCCGCCATGCCCGATTATGCAGTGCCGTCACAAATGACTTTCTCGAGGGTCATCATTCCCGACCTTTATGTATCAAAAAAAGAAGAGGTGCGAACGAAGCTTACAGAGCTTTGAGTTCGCGAAGCTTAGAGTTCACCCTAAAAATTTCTCACTCTGACTCCTCATCTCTTCTTTAAATCCAGCCTTGACTGTGTCTTGTGCTCTTCAGCTTGTGAGTCACCGTTGCCTCTTTGCTGCTGCTTGCAGGAGCTGCTGCGTGAGAGCCAAGTGAGCTTCCTGCAGTTGAACAGTGTGGAGGTGGCAACGCAGTTGACCCTGGAGGACTTCAGCATCTTTCGCCAGATTGAGCCCACCGAGTACATTGATGACCTCTTTGAGGTCAAGTCTGCCTATGGGGCACCCATGCTGGCCATGTTTGCTGAGGTGGGTCTTCTCTTCTGCTCATTTCTTGTTAAATTTGTTTTTAATAAATTGCCTTTAAGAAGTTCAGTGAATCCGTGTGATCATCCTTGGTGGTGTTCTGTACATTTAGGAGCTCCTCTTATTTTCCTTCCTATGAATGTAAACCGACTTGGTCATAACAAACATACTGAAATTTTTTTTTCATCTTTCTTGCAGCTAGGACGTTCTTGTTGCCACTAATTTTCTTTTAAACCGTCTCACATTGACCAGGGTATCCTTGCTTATTT
Source organism: Amblyomma mixtum (assembly GCF_055824585.1). Lineage (NCBI taxonomy): Eukaryota > Metazoa > Arthropoda > Arachnida > Ixodida > Ixodidae > Amblyomma > Amblyomma mixtum. The sequence goes on along the minus strand of NC_143014.1, from coordinate 272,609,268 downwards.
ATTGTTACGTGTGGTGCAGTATTCTACTTGGATTTGCTGTGTGAAAAATTCCGAACACATTTTTGCTTGACTGCTATAGTATTTTCCATTTAGGGCATGGCAGCAATTTTTGTGCCTTCTTGATATTCACTACATTTTTGGTGGTAACCTACTCTATACCTTATTTCAGCTTGTTAACCGTGAGATGTTCTGGGTCGTTTCTGAAATCTGTGGAGAGACCAACCCCATCCGGAGAATGAAGACAGTGAAGCAGTTTGTCAAGGTGGCAAGTAAGTTTTCCATTTGTTTTCATCTATTTTTGCGGTTCAGTAGCCGAGTGTCCGGTCTAAAAGTGCTGCTCTGTTCTTGTAGCATTTTAGAAACTCAGGTTGGGGACTGTCAAGTGAATTTCACATTCAGGATATAAGGCTACTTTTTTTTTTTTTTTATCCCAAATATCCTGTAGCTTTTTGCAGGCTGTGCAGGAGCAAGAAAATTTGCTATTAATGCTTGCATACCTAGAGGTGCTAATTTATGCTTTTGTACAGAACTTGTTACTAGGCCTAAACACAAACTGGGTGGTTGAGGAAAGCATTTATGCATAGTGAATGCATGAGATTTGCTACTTTATTCTTATGTCCTTTTTCTTTTTTTTTTTGAAGGGCAATGCAAAGAGTGCAAGAACTTCAACTCCATGTTTGCCATTCTGAGTGGCCTGGGTCATGGAGCAGTGTCACGGTTACGGTCTACATGGGACAAACTACCAACCAAGTACCAGAAGATGTTTGAGGTACATGCCTGATAGTTGTGGAAGTAATTGGCCATTGCAATCATTGGTTCATCATGTCGTTGAGAAGTAACACAGCTTCTATTCTTGTTTAAAATACATTTGGTGTGAGAAAATTGTTTGTGAACACTGCTTTGAAAGTATTGCCCTCTGTTTATTTCCCTGGAATCTGTGATGGGTACAAAGAATGAAACAAAACTGCATATTGCACTCTGACAGCTACAGCACTATTTTTAGGCATAACCTCCATCATTGACGATATACTTTGTTTACACGATTGTAAGTCAACCTGTTTTTTTAAATTTGAAAATCCAAAGTTGGGAATTCAACAAAGGATCTTGAATTCTTTTTTTTTACTTTCGACTGTGCACTCCATGCTCATGGGAGTGTTCATAGTTGATGGAAGGGCTGTAGTTTTAATCGTGGCAGCACCACCACTCGGAATGCCAGCACTTCCGGGGAGTGTTGTGAGCGATGGAAGTGCTGATCTCACGCCATGCTCACACATAGTTTCGCTTTGACTCTGTTTGATGCATTTGACTTGACTGCCAGCCACGTTTTACCAGTTTTTACTATCGTGCTTTGTAAATCTTTAGTGCTCCGGGTCCAGTAAGCGTTGTGTGCTCGTTTATGGCTACATTCAAGATGGCTGTCATTCTTTGCGCCAAAGAAACAAGCCGCGTCGGGCCGCAAATTCGCTATTTCGGGATGGGTGATGCAAGTGTGGCTTAAGTCCCTTGCTTATCTAGGGACTTTAGGTGCAGCGGCTGCAACGAAGCAAAATTTTCAGCTGTTCCACGTGATGTCGTGGTGCAGTTGTTTGTGAAGCGTGGTATTTCACTGGACAACGACGTTAGAACATTTTTTCCTGTTTTTTTTCCCTCGTCTTCTTTTCTTGCCTCTTCCCCGCACCTTCCCTCCTCCTGGCCACCTGCGAGCACATCTGGAGCTCCTGGGCACACTGGATCCAGCCTTGTTTTTTTTCCCTTCTGTTTATTCATCCTTTTGGGGCCTCTCTGCCCTACAAACCACCTTTACCCGCCCATAATTGGTGCAATTTTTTTAAATTGGTTTTCTTAGTTTTCTCTCTGACGTTTGCCTCCTTTTTTTTATTTTCAATTGGTTTTGCATGCGATTACCTCTGGTTCAGTGTGGGCTTCCTCTCACATTTATTTTGAGGTTTTATGTTTTCACTGAGAGTTTTACAATAAAGGGACCTCAGCAGCGATGACAACGGCAGCACTAGTGGGGACGAGTAGTCTAGTGAATGGTACATTTTCGTTGTAGAGTGTTGTCCACGGGCACTCCCTTATTTTTTTCCTGACATGCGATATGGGGGGTGGTTGACTTACATTCGAGTCGACTTACAATCGTGTAAATACGGTATTTTGGCCAGCAATGAGCTTCATGCGGCACTAGTAAAAACTTATTCCAAAGTAGGAATCCCACTGCTTCTTTGCTCACGTGTTGGCATCACTGCCTGGAAATCGTTCTCCGTACAATCAGTCAAGCAGTGGAAGTCATATGATGCCAAGTATTGGCAGCATAGAAGGTGCAGTAGGAGATCGGCAGTGGGCTGTACTGTCTTCAAAGCTGCGGGAGGCCTGGCAGTATGTTTCAAGGGGAAGGGTCCCTTCTCTACCTTCATTCGGAGGCAGTCCTGCAGTGTAGAATTCAGAGTTGTCGCTGTAAGTTCCTAGAGCCCATTGTGCCTTAGGTGGTGCGGGCTGGGCAACATTTCTTTTTTTCTCTGCCCACACTAATATATGTAAAATCCTAGAGATCCACAGGGATCATCCCTGTTGGGCCTCAAAAGACGGTGCAAAGTGACTTTAAGTGCTGAGTGCTTTTCCTGTGATGACAAATAGCCCTGTCTCCACTGCATGAACTGCCATTTTGACTCTGGCTGTACTCAGCCAAACAGGCACATGGTCAAGCAGGCAGTAACTCGGGCATATGTCTTAGTTGCTCAAGCATGCAACGTTGACACCGTATTGGTTATGTGACTCTGGTGATGTTTTCCCGGGGAACCTTCTCTATGCTCCTTTTGCTTCTCATTTGGGTGCCTGCCTGGTGCAGACTTTGATATTGCAATGTTACCGATATTCCTGACGCATTGAAGCTGATGTTCAGCACCTTGCTGAGTTCTCAGGTCAGAATGAGGCAATTCAGCTCGTCACAGTGCTTTTAACTTTGCAGCATGACAGCTGTGCATCTCTGTCCTGATTGTGTCTTGTCCTTGGCATCAGTATCACCAGCCCTGATATGCTTCACTCATTGCCTCACTGTGCTTGTATCTACCATAAACGTTCAACTGCTGCCTAATATTAATGTCTGCAGCATTTTTCACATGCATGAATTCAGTTCTCATTTACTTGAGTTTAATGCACGTGTTTTTCAACTGAAAAAAATGTCTACCTTAAAGAGCATGTGTGTTGTGGTATTCACATAAGGGAGTCACCTAGGGGAGAGGGAGGTGACATTACCATGCAGCCTCAGCTCCTATGCTCTCACATGGGATGGAGCCACAGCTTAGAGTTGTGAGGGAGTGGACAGATTAAGCAGTGGCTTGTGAATCGGAATCCCTTTCATTTTATTGCTTTACAAAGTCATGTGCTAGTACATTACACAAGTTGCCCCGTGCCGTGTGAGGGAGTAATAGGGAAGCTACTTGCGCTGCACAGCTGGGTGCCATTCAGAGAATTATCCCTCTGAAATGTTAGTCTGTACACTCTGTAAACACAAGAAGCCTGCCCACCTGCCCACACCAGTATCAGCTGGCAGTGACTAAGCAGCACCTGCCAAAATGACACAGCCCCCCCCCCCCCCCCCCCCCCCTTCCCCGGAACAAGTACCTTCACTCGTTGATTTTGCCTTTTTCTTTTCTTTCAGGATCTCCAGGAGTTGATGGATCCTTCAAGGAACATGTGTAAATACCGCAATCTCATAAACAGTGAACAAACCAGGCCACCCATTGTAAGTTGATACTTGAACTAGATTTGTCATCAGTGATTAGTAGATTAGCAAGGCACATGTCTCAGAAATGTGGGACTGGATTAAAGTGAGTGCAGATATGGCAAGAAAGCACTAAACTTAGCGCTCTTTCCTGTCCCTTCTTAGTTTTGCCTTCGGGCACCTTCATTCGCGCTGCTTTACATATGTCAGAATGGACCAACTTTGTTCACCTTTTTGCTTTCAATGTATTTGTGTGTGGCTGTATAATTTATGCTAAAGTAGACTGAAGTTATTTTATTGCCTCTAGGCGCAGTTTATTTAGTGTACCCAGCTTTTTTTTTCCCAGCGTTTTCCCCTTTGTGCTACCCTAAAAGTGTGAAGTGTGTAATTTTTTTCATTGTTCATTGTAAGCTGTCGCGGTGGCTGAGTGGTTATGGCGCTCTGTTGCTGACCCGAAAGACGCGGGTTCGATCCCAGCCGTGGCGGTTGCATTTCGATGGAGGCGAAATTCTAGGGGCCCGTGTAGTGTGTGATGTCAGTGCACGTACTGCAGTATCCCTCATAGCCCGAGTCACTTTGGGGCATTAAGCCCCATAAAACCAATTATCGTTCAGTGTCAAAACAATATCTGCTTTGTTTTTCTTGTTTTTCTAGATACCTTTTTATCCAATTGTCAAAAAGGACCTCTCATTCATTCATTTTGGAAATGACACCATTGTGGACAATCTGGTGAGTTTGTCCTGGGCGAGCAAAGAAAGCAGGGTTTAAAATGGCGTCTTGTGCATGCTTCATGAGTGATTGTACATAGACGTGACGAAGATGTAAAAACTGTATACTTGATGTTTTCTTCTGCATATCATGCTTTCCTTAGTTCTATTATCTGTGCATGTTGTGGCAGTGCGGGCAAAAAACCTTTCTCATATGAGATTCCTTTGCACAGTCATGACATTAGTAGGTAAATGGAGCAGTGGATAAATCTGTCCAATCAACTTATTCCTGTCTTCTTGCTGCCACACTGGACATTTAAAGCTTCGTAATGTACTTGACAAACCTTAGTAGTGATCACGCAAAGCAGAAAGGGTGTGGGTACTGCTCTGAAGTTGTCTCCAAGCGTGGATTGTAGTTCTTAGGGTTTTTAAATTTCAAGATATGCACTCTTATGTATGCAGTATGGAGTGAGCGTGGAAGTGTGAGTGAGCGAGTGTGCATGCGTGCTGTATATGATTAGCACACATCCATGCATGCGGGCATACATGGATGTGCATGCAGTAAAGAGTTTAGTGTGAGAAGTTGGTCAGACAAGTACCGGCTGCTGTCGCAGGTTGGTTCTTTTAATGACAATATTCTGCAAAACAGAAGCCCACTTGATCAGACCAATCATCTTTTTAACATTGGCTTCATCGAACAAGGTACCTTTAAATACCAATTATGAACAAGTGCTGCTGTGTTGCTTGTCCTAATGCCAAATAAGTTCCGAGAGCTGGTTTTGTCATTCAGGGCATGCACTTTAGATACTAGGCTTCTAGGATGAGGGGAAAAAGTTTCAGGACTGATCTGGCCACTGTCCTGGTCTTTTTCCTAAATATATGAAATAGCACAGAGCTTTATGCCACTGAGTGCCTACATTTTGAGCTCATTACCAAAGGAGAGGGTTGTATTGTTGCTGCAAAACACCTACTATCTGGCACCAAATCATTGAGGAATCGAAGTTTTTTGCATGCCTTGTCCCAGGGGTCCGGAGATACTGCAGCCACTCTACCCGACCTTTTCTTAATTTCTGCTCACACTTTGTGGCAGCTTCTGCTGCCTATGTATTTTTCCTCTCTGGGTCCTCTACCTGCCTTCTCGCCACTGCCGTGGCAGCACCTTCTGCACTCTTCCCTTGTCATGCCACTCCCCTTCTCAAGTTCTACATGTAGTCACACGAATATACATGCACATCCGCTTGCTTTTCTTGCCAGTAACAGCTATCACCATGAAGAAGAGTCCGGGACTTGTGTTTGCTTTCTGTTTAAGTACTGACAAGAGCTGGGGAAAGGCCGCTGCGGTGGCTCAGTGGTTATGGTGCTCGGCTGCTGACCCGAAAGATGCGTGTTCGATCCCGGCCGCGGCGGTTGAATTTCTTTGGAGGAGAAATTTTAGAGGCCCGTGTACTGTGCGATGTCAGCGCACGTTAAAGAACCCCAGGTAGTAGAAACTTCCGGAGCCCTCCACTATGGCGTCTCTCATAGCCTTAGTCGCTTTGGGACGTTAAACCCCATAAACCAAACCAAACCAAGAGCTGGGGAAAGTCTGTGTTGCGACTTGTAATTTGTGATTTAAATGCATCATTCAAGCATATTAACATATGCACACACACTCAAACACAATCATACTTTATTATTTTAAATTTTTTTGCAGTGTTAATGAAAAAGGGAAGAACATAAGCACAGCTTTCAGTGCATTCTGCTATCCTAAAAAATTTTTGCAAGAATGCTTAATGTGTCAAACCAGTGAGCCATAAAAGACAGCCCTTGATTTTACTCCATGTTCCTAATTCTTAAAAGCACGGAAACATCTCCCTTGTTTTTTTATTTGCAGGTCAACTTTGAAAAGCTCAGGATGATCGCCAAGGAAGTGAGGCAACTCATGAAGATGTGCTCAGTTCCCTACGTAAGTAGCATTGCACTTTTATAACATTGTTTCATAAATTTGAAAAACGTAACTGCAAGGGACAGTGCATGGAAAAGCAGACAAGACGAGCAGAGGCTTGCAGCTGGTTTATTGAAGTGACAGCTCCTTACTTCAACAATAGTGCACGTGCACAGCTGTTCACTATTGTTCATGGCCGTCAAACATGCCACCAGAGTCACTGCATCGAACGTAAAAATTTGTTCCTTATCGTACAAATGCCTCGCTAACCCGCTTGTCGGGGCCATATCTGACCAACATCGATGTTCCCAAGAATTTCACATGCCTTTTTGTCCTTTGCACAGCGAATTATCCTTGTCTACCTAAAATGCAGTGTACAGTCACTTGATTGGTAATGTTCTGGTGAATACTTCCCACAAAGTGATTCCACCTCACATGTTCCTGTAGATGCCTATTAATGCAGCGTCCCGCTCGCCCTACATAAACCATTCCGCAGCTAAGTGGAATTTTGTTTGTTGCACCTATTCTGCAACACACATACATGTTTTTGTGGTTGATTCCACAGCCAACCAACCTATATCTTTATCTTCTATCTTAATTTGTGAAGAGGCACCAACGAGAGTTGATAAACGAGAGCAGTGGAAGTGCAAATTCCTGCCCTATGTTCATGAGGTCTCGCATGGCCTGAAGAGGGTGGCAGGGAAATTCGGTGTTGGTGGTCTTTCTTTTGAACCATGCTAGTTGTTCTGTCTGTGCCTCTTACCAGTTAGCTTGCAACACCGGTCAGCCAGCAGTGTAGCAGTGGCAGCTGTGGCACAGGGAGGAAAACGAAAGTTTGCTGTGGCCAACTTAAACTTCTGAGCTACAGTGCTGCAGAGAAGCAGTCACGTGAGGATAAGTGATGACTATGGCTGAGGCCTCTTTCTGTGGTGGAAGATTTTAAATTCCATGAAGTAACAGAGAATCGGTAATATTCTGCGAGAGACATCAAATAATGTTTAAAAAAGTAGAATACAGTGTTTTTTTTTTTTTTTTAAGCTTTTCAAGGTAGTCAAAGTGACCTTCTCCACATCTTGAGAGCCAGTAAGAGAAGCCAGCTTTTTACTATCCTTGGGGCAAAGCACGCTGTGTGCAGGCGGAAATAAGGTGGCTCTGTATGGAGGAAGAAAGAAGTACGAGTTGCTGAGAAAGAGAAGGCACTAAAAGTGCTGAGTGGAGTAGGAAAAGGAAAGAAAGGAAAACGGGCTCAGGCCTGGGCAGCTTGAAACACTGAGTAAGGGCACCACAGTGTCAGCGGTGGCTGCTGCTGTGTCGTAGGCTGTGTGCATTAAAATGTTGGAGGTTTTACTTTGCTCGATTATGCTACATACATCTGAAGCGTTACCTCTCAAATAATACCGATGTGTCCGCTGCTTCCGTATTTTAGCGTGCTGTCTGCGTTTTTTTTTTTGGGTGCCTTTGGCTATGGTTGGCCTGAACAGTTTGAGATTACATCATAATCATAGCAATATTTCTTTTAAAATTCTCCTCCCGGGTCCTCAGACAGCCCTCTCTCATTATATTCGTGCATTGAGCACATTTGTGTGGCTCGTACCGTGACAGTTCAGACGCTGGCACCTGCAAGCGGGTTGGTGGTGGTGGCGCGGTGGGAGAGGCAGAGGGGGTTACGCTGGTACCTCCAGCAATAGCTTGGGAGAGTGTCTTCTCTTCAGGTGTGTCAACGAGTGTAAGTGTGCACATTGCCTGCTCCACCGTATTGGTATCAATGTGTCACTGCGATCTACACATGAGGGGCACTGATGAAGTTTTCTTGCAGTGCACTGCATAGGTCACGACTGCTTCACAAGGCCCCTCCTTCAGCCTCAAATGCAATGATACGTACGCACTGAGACGTTTGCGACAAGACACTACATTATAAGCGAGCACTAAATGCTTGAGGTTTTAACCTTATGCTAAATTGCTGCATTAGCAAGTGCACCTTAATAAGGTTTTACTGTACTGTATGATAAATAGGCAACAACAGCAGTCATTACATTCTTGTAACTCTATGGTTAGAGTGCACAAGCACTCTTGTCGGAGAAGAGGGCATGAACCCGGGAGAATGATAATTGGGGCATGGATGCCAAATAATTGAAAACAATTGATGGCAGAGAGGAGGCAAAAAAGTTGAATTCTTGACAACACAAAACAAAATGAATGAAATTATGTCCTGTGTTAAGTGTTCGAATAAAAAAAAAAGACACTGTATTAACGCGTGTAAGGGCCGCACTTTTTTTCTCATGTTCAAGGGCCAGTTTTCGGGGTGCGGCCCATACACATGATATGCAGAAAAAAATATTTTAAAGTAAAAACACACCAAACTGGGAATGAGCGGCATTTATTCTATGTTCAGTCATCACTCACGGAGTCTTCAGACTTTAAGCTGGTGCTGTGCTCTGGTGCATGCTTATTCCACAAAAAGTCGTACAGCATGTCCGCTGTCAACGCGTAGTCGTTGTTCCGCACTTCCGTCACATAGCAGAGCAGCTCTTATTCCAGTTCGGGTAACTTGCATGGTTTGTCTCGGAAACTGCGCTTTTTGCAACTTGTGTTCTTCAATGCATCCTTTTGGTTGCACCATCATCGGATGCACTTATCGGCCGCGTCGAATTTCCTGTGCACGCTTGCTGTGTCCAAGAGCAAACTCCCAGACATGTAGCTATTAAGGTGCTTGCCCATGGTGCTAAAATTGCAATGCTTGGTGGCAACACAGGGAAGCCACGACTGTGATTAACTAACGCACTACCACAACTCCCGTGCCTTTGACAGCCGCAGAAAACTGGAGCTGGTGATACTGATGCCGATATGGATAGCGGGATCTCGTGGCAGAAGAAAAAGTTAATGATGATGATAAGCAGCGGCCTCAGGCGCCATCCGTGGGCAGCATCTGGAAGCTCCTGTGCACATCTGTGGCCTCCGTGATCAAGCGCACCATTGCTCGCGGAGGCCAAGGCACGCGCGTTTCGAAGGCTATTCCCACGTGGGTCGTGGAAAGTTTGGGTGCGGCCCTTATACGGATGTTTTTTTTTAAAATATTTCCTTCGGGAAAACAAGGTGCGGCCCGTACATGGGTGCGGCTCTTACACGGGTTTATATGGTATTCTTGTCGAAGCTTTGGCTAGTGATGTGAGGCTCTCCCTTGACTTTTATTCATTTTGTTTAGCGTTGCAAACAATTGACACAAATTTGTTCAGTTTGATGTGATCCTCTATAGCAACACAGTCACTTGTGCTTGGATTTATTATTCATCCAAGAGCTTTTTTGGCCAATAGCAAGCACATTTCATTGGGCTGATGATATTTAAGTCTTTTTGCTAGTTAGCCCCAGTTGCTGGCTTCGTTCCCTTGATGAGACAGACATTAGGCCCCTAAACAGGTGCCCAGTGCTGACAGAGCTGCATGCAGCGGCTGTTTCTCCTGAATGTGCAGTGTTTTTGGTTGCCCACTTTTCAGGATTTGTACAGCATGCTGGAGGCTGGTGGGAGCCCGTTGAACCCAGCACTGGCATCCCTCAACAGCTTTGCTGCAGCTGCAGTGGCAGGGGGTGCGGGTGCAGCAGCGTTGGCACGTCGGCGCAAGCGCAGCACGGCGCAGCCCAGCCCTAAAAAGATGTTTGAAGAAGCCCAGATGGTGCGCCGTGTCAAGGCCTATTTGAGCCACCTCAAGGTTGTCGCTGATGAAGGGCGCCTGCTGGCTATGTCATTTGAGTGTGAGCCACACCCAGCGCCCTCAGCGATTCCCGTTGTCCTGCCGAGCAACGCGCATCCGCAGCGGAAGCGGCACCCGTCCCCACGGAAGAGGCATCCGTCTCCTACCCTCTCAACCGCCAGCAGCAACAGCAGCACCTCAGAAGGCAAGAAGTCCATCAACTCGGCAGGAGGCGTCAAGTTTGGTACCGACTCTCCTCAGGCCATGCGCAAGCTGTTGGCTCTGTCAGACCAAAGCAAGGTGCGTCCACACCAGCCACCACGACCGCCTGCATCGCCATCTCCTGGCGTAAAGCGCCGAGGATCGGCAACTGTGCGTGATGCACCTGCAGCTGTGGGAGGAGCCAGTGCCAATTGCCATGGCCGGTCACATTCGGATGCAGGCTATGCCAGTGTTCAGCCTGTTGATCTCTCAGCTGAGAGCTCCAGCGTCACTAGCCTCAACAACCTGCCTCTGCGAAAGTCTCATGCCTCAGGTTAGTTTTGTCTGTAGGAATGCAAGATTAGGTAGTGCCAGTGCCGATTTGGACATCTAATGTCAAGCACCACAATTTTCACAGTGGATCACAGGCTGGTTGTATATGTATCCATAGCTGTTGGAAAAAGCGTGTCTTAAAGGGCCATGAAACGATGTTTACTGAGGTTAAGAAAAGCAGACGAGTGATACGAATGCCATCATTCATTACCCCACCGCAAGAATTTTTGATATAGCTTTATTAACACTGAAGCTGTTGGCAATTAATTATGATGTTTCTGCTCTCCTCCCTCAACTCACACACTCCGATGCGCCAGAAAAAAATAAGAAAATGGGTCAGGACTGTTGTGGCAGTCTTGGCTGCAGTTAATGGCAGTGTCTGATGGTGGCCTGTCACTCAACATAACATCACTGGTACCCATGACTTATACATTATAGAAAATAGTTTTAACAACCTCTACATGGTGATCAATTAGTTTGCAAATTTTAAAAATCACGAAGAATTAATACTAAATTGCTGGGTCCATTCCAAGGACGCAGTATGAATGCTCAAAAGCATTCATTCTATGCTTTGAACACATTTGCCGACAGTCTTCAAAACTGTTTCATAGTCCCTATGAGTGAGCGCAGTTGACTTGTGTCCTCCAAATAAGGTGGACCAAGGCAGGGTTTTGCCTGGCTTCAAGAAGGGGAATCTCTTGCATTTGCCATGTTGCATTATTCTAGTGCTACAAAGAATCAAGCAACCTAATATTTAATCATAGGCACCATCGTAAAATTCATCACAATTAGTTGACAGCTGAAATGGCCAGGCACGATCCATTGTCTCTGTAGAAGCACATTGTGCTTTGATATACCTGTTGTATTGTGTCCTTCCAGAGTTTTCCATTGCCAATGCACCATCCTGTCAATAAGCACTGTCTGTTATGTACTGAGCTTGCTACTGAAACCCAAGTGTTATGCTATCCTCATACGATGCATGATTGTTTTGCTTCCTTCAGCATGCTCTGTCACCTCGGCCGATAGTGGGGTTGGAAGTTACCACGAAAGTGATTCTGGTCGTTGTTCTACTGGCTATGGCAGCCCTCAGCAGCGACGAATTTCAGGTACTGACAGCTTCGGTGTGTCATTGTGGTCATGCAGTATTAAGTGGCTCATTTCTTGCTTAATCTCAAACTGAGTGCTAGTGGTAAGCAGTCTTGCCTTGCAAACGTGCGTAACAGGCCAGGGAGTCGAGCTTCAAGGTATATATTTCTTTTGTACTAGCTGGGTTTACCTGCTACACAGAGCAATATATATTTGCTTTACCAATCAGATAACAGTGCTCTGTATTCTGAGTGAATGCAAGAGGGCTCGACTTCATACATTTAGTTTAGCTGTCCATCTGAATTGCTTTCTTTGATAATACTAGCTAACACTCAAGTTCGTGTGAATGCAATATTTGTATGGATGTGTGCATCTATTTACGGTGAAGACTTCCTTATTTGATAAGGAAAACCAGCTGTTATTGGTACAGGAGCTCGAGTAAAATTTATGCTCTGTAAACATGGTGTAGAATCTGCTTATGAAGTGGAAGTCACACCCATAAAGGCATCACTTGATGCTTGGGTACAAGGCCAGCATGACCTCTGACTTATGAGGGCCCACTGAGAGGTGCATGGCTTGCCCTTCTCTGAAGCAAAGAAGGTGCACCACAACACGATGGATTCTTCAGCTACTTAACAAAGTGCAGTCTCTAGGTACTTGAGTCAACAAAAGGGGTTTATTTTCCTCGTGTGTTCATTGTGTAAAAAACAGGCACTGACATGACACTTGTGGCGTTCTACGAATGGAGAGCCTCTGGAAGAAGTAGGCCTAGCTCCAGGCTGTTTGTTGACTTGCTCGAAGAGGGCTGTTCGGTCGTTCTTTCTCATGATAATCGTTGATACTCTTGAGAAGGTGCCCACATATCCATGTAGGTGGCAGGGAAGATGCTAACTGGAGAAGGACAATGTTTCTGCGTGCAGTATGAGCGCACAGGGGCGTAGCATGTATAATGCACAAGCTGCAGTCTGTGTGCCATGTTGGTGCTAGCACTTGTAAGATGAACATTCCAATCAGGCATGAGTGAAACAGCCATTCCACAAGTACACATTGAGCAGTTCAACCGTATGCAAGGAGGCATGCTGGAGGCACTGGAGATGCCCATATTCAAGGTCACCGCACAACTGCAGCACTGAAATCATGGTGGTGTGGAGCTCAGTAGTAACATTTATAATTAAACTTACTTTTGTTTTTAAGGGGGGAGCCTGGTCTTGAAAAAAAAATTTTTATTAATGAAGTCACAGTTAAGAAATCTTAAGGGAATATGTATTTTTGTGTGCCGATTCTAAACATGTCATTTAATTTCATGTAAAACAATTCCATGAGCACTTCCATAATTTTTATGCAAGTGTTTTGTGAAGAGCTTTGAAAGAAATTTCTTGCGGGAAGCTTGCTGAAATGTATGCCATTAGGTTCTCTTGACACCCAGGAATGCAATAAGGGTAAAATTGTCTTCCTGCCTATCCTAGAACTTAAGTTATAGGGTTTTGATGTTGTCGCTTCAGAAATGAGAAGAAAAGTGTGTATTCCTGTTTCTGAAGTGGCAGTTTCAGTACCCTGTTACTCAAGTTCTATGATAGCCAGGATGATAATTTTACCCTTATTGCATTTTTTGGTATCAAGAGAACCCAATGGCATACATTTCAGCGAGTTTTCCGCAGCCAATTTTCTTCAAAACTCTTCGCAAAACACTCGCATAAAAATTGCATAAGTGCTCAAGGAATTATTTTGCATGAAATTAAATTACATATCTAGATCAGCGCACAAAAATACATGTGCACTGAAAATTTCATAACTATGGCTAGATTAATAAAATTTTATTTTCAAGACCAGGCTCCCCCCTTAAGCTGTGGTAGCTGTGTCACCCCTGACCTTGTAATGTTGTACCTCCTGGCAGCTCTAAAAATGCTTTGCTGTGCTCGTTTTATTTGTTGCATTTTGTGTGTCGCATTTGGACTAAACAGGGAGGAGGCCTTGCATGGTCATTGGATGGTATTCTGATGTTCTTGCTTCCCATTCTAGCACAGCTGCGTGTATGGAAACTTTAGTGGGCTATTGACGCAGCACCCAGAAAAATTGCGTAATCAGTTTTGCAGAAGCACAGCTTGTTGACAGATTTCAGGATTCCCCCTTCTCGTCGTTAAGAGCTGCGGGAGCGAGCAACGTTTGATGTGCATCATTTCTCTGTTCTTGACAATAGGTGCAGCTTGGGTTTTTGTGGTCTCAAAATCTTGTTTTGTGTACGTTGCCTTGTTCCTTGCACTTTTCTTATGTTCCTGAGCTTATTCAACCTATTGTCATTGTTTGTTGACCTGCATGCTGGTTCCCTTCTTTCGTAGGCACAGGTCCCCCATCGCCTCCCACTGTGATGCGGAACCGCAAGAGCATGCCGCCATTCACTCATGGCGTGCCTGTCTTGCCACCTCTTGTGCCAGGCCAGCATCCGGGTAAGTCATACTGCCAACCTTCTTACCAGTGTGTTCCTGTCCTTGGTTCCCAAGTACTGCTTTGTGCAAGCCATTTCTTGTAACAACCACCACGTAATGGGGAAGGAAACAAAAGACTAGTATTGTTTGGGCTTTCAAGTGTGAGTGCATCATGTAGCCGGCATGCCTATTGGTGTACTGTTTTGGTTCAGGCTTGAACATGCCAAAGTAGTCGGTGGCTTGATGACAGAATAATGCAACCTCGGAACAGTGTGGACATTTTGCACTAACTTGATTGATGCATAAATTGTCCTTGGAAGATTTTCACTATGCATTCATAACCGATACTAGTAATTGCAGCTGGTATTCTGGGAATGATCTGGGCACATTTTTTGGCAGACAGATGGTTAAGCTGAAGTCCCAATCACATGGTACAACTAGTAATGGGAAAGGTATAGGCTTTTATAATGACATGCATACAATGTTCAGTTATGTATTTGACTTCTTGTCATACTTTCCTGCCAAGCATATCACTTACAAGGTGCTGCTAGCTTGGGACACTTCTGCTTCATTTTCCTTGTTGATTTGGCTTTGCTAACATGTCTTCGCTTTTGGCTTTGGGTCCCTGTTATTTCAAATAACAGTACAGCTGCATGACACCCTTGCCACACATTTGCCCTTTCTTAGGAAATGGTGGCGGTATTCTTGGTTTAGCATGGTTGCTTGTCATACTGGCAGATTGCTTTGTGACAAATCTTTGTCCTGTCAATTCTTGTTTTACATGTTATTGTAACAGTGAAAGTTTGTTGAATTAATACAAATCGTGTCAGTTGAATTCTGATCACTACCCTTCCTTAGTTTTGTGTGCTGAAATTTCACCAAATGACATCTCACCCTGTTGTGCGGGTCACAGTTGCCAAACAGTTTACATGATTTGATAACACCTGTTTTTGGCTAAGTGGTGCAGCATAAAGCATATACATTACACAGGAGCATATGGAGACAAGAATGGACAGAAATGATGCACAGTGCTGACTAAAAGCTAATGCCAGGGCTTTCTAGTACCTTCCTCCTGGTCACAAAAATTGTTCGTAATGTTACGGGGGACCTTTGTAGCCGTCTGGAGTGACTATGCCCGACCGTACTTCATGAGCATGAAAGGGCATGGAACTTGAAGGTAGGCTGGCACCTTGCTTTGTTTGTGCACAGCAACAGGTTGAAGACGCTTCCTGGACTGCCTTCAAGAGATGTGGCATTAAGTACGTTACGGGCCGCAGGCACTTTCAAGCTATTTCCCCGTTGCTTTTCACCTGGGGTCCTTTCATTCCTCTCAAATGAAAAATAAGGACATTCATTCATTCTTTCATTCAATCAATCAATTTCTGAAAACCATAATTACATTGAGCTCCTAAAATATTGTGTTCTGTATGTTGGGCATTGCTTCCAATACTGAAATTTTTTTTTTTTGACCTGTGTGAAAATTGCTGGCTTTCTTTTGTGTAGTTTTCGCAGTAAAGTCTGTGTTTTCAGTAGTGCAAACAGATCTTTTGTGTAAACACGATAATTTTGCCTTGCTTGTTTGGTGGAACCTCAAATGAGTGAGCCATAGTAGATGTGAGAATTAACTAATCAGCCCTATATCTCCAGCCTGCTTTTTACCTACCTTTGCATTAAAGTCGCCCATCAGTACAGTGTACTGTGATTTTAGTTTGGTCATTGCCGATTCCACATGCGGTAGGTGACTATGGCATAGGTTCTAGGAACAGTAGGGGAGAGTTATTAGTAGAGTTCGCAGATAGAAATAATTTACGGATTATGAATACCTTCTTCCGCAAACGAGCAAACAGGAAGTGGACGTGGAAGAGCCCCAATGGTGAGACTAAAAATGAAATAGACTTCATACTGTGTGCACACCCTGGCATCGTAGAGGATGTGGAGGTCCTCGGTAAGGGGTGAAGCGAAAGGCTATTAACGAGTTAGCATTAAGAGGGAAGGTAGAGAAATTCAGAATGCCGCTGCAGAACAGATTTTCCGCTTTAACTGAAGAAGACGACCGTAGTGTTGAAACAATGAATGATAATCTTACAGCTATCGTTACAGAGCGCGCCGCAGAAGTAGGTGGTAGGATGGTTCGACAGGATACCAGCAAGCTATCTCAGGAGACTAAAGATCTGATTAAGAAACTCCAAAGCATGAGGACGTCTAACTCCACAGACAGGATAGAACTAGCAGAGCTATCGAAGTTAATGAATAAGCGCAAGGTAGCAGGATAGAACTAGCAGAGCTATCGAAGTTAATGAATAAGCGCAAGGTAGCCGACATAAGAAAGTTTAACATGGAGAAAATCAGTGAGGAGAAAACTGGGCATAGGTAAAAACCAGATGTATGCGCTAAAAGACAAACAGGGCAATGTCATCAGCAATATGGATAAGATAGTTGAATTAGCCGAAGAGTTCTACACAAATCTATACAGTAGTGAATGTAATCATCAAGTTACTGAGGGAGGCAGTCGAGCACAGCAATGGGACATCCCACCAGTAACGAATGAGGAAGTAAAGAAAGCCTTAGGAGGAATGCAGAGAGGGAAAGCAGCTGGTGAGGATCAGGTAACAGCAGATTTGCTGAAGGACGGAGGAGAGATTGTGCTACAAAAACTAGCCACCCTGTATACGCAATGCCTTGTGACCACGAGCGTATCAGGAGCTTGGAAGAACGCTAACATTATCTTAATTCATAAGAAAGGAGACGTCAAGGACTTGAAGAATTACAGACCGATCAGCTTATTGTCCGTTGCCTACAAGGTATTTACTAAGGTAATTGCTAATAGAGTCAGGACAACCTTGGACTTTAGTCAACCAAATGATCAGGCAGGCTTTCGTAAAGGATACTCGACAATAGACCACATTCACACTATCAATCAGGTGATAGAGAAATGCGCAGAATATAACCAACCCCTATATATAGCCTTCATTGATTACGAGAAAGCATTCGACTCAGTGGAAACCTCAGCTGTCATGCAGGCATTGCGGAATCAGGGTGTGGAAGAGTGCTATGTGAAAATATTTGAAGATATTTGTAACGATTGCACAGCTACTATAGTTCTCCATAAAGTCAGCAATAAAATTCCAATACGGAAAGGTGTCAGGCAGGGAGACATGATCTCGCCAATGCTCTTCACTGCCTGATTACAGGAGGTATTCCGGGGACTGGAATGGGAACAGTTGGGGATAAGAGTTAATGGAGAATACCTGAGTAATTTGCGATGCGCTGATGACATTGCCTTGCTAAGCCACTCAGGACAAGAATTGCAAAGCATGATCAATCAGCTAGACAGGCAGAGTAGAACGGTGGGGCTAAGAATTAACATGCAGAAAACCAAAGTAATGCTCAATAGCCTTGCAAGGGAACAGCAGTTCGCAATTGGTAGCGAGGTGCTGGAACTAGTAAGAGAATATGTCTACTTAGGGCAGGTAGTGACCGGAGATCTGGATCTTGAGAGGGAAATAAGTAGAAGAATAAGAATGGGGTGGAGCGCGTATGGCAGGTTCTCTCAGATCATGAATGGTAGCTTACCAATATCCCTGAAGAGAAAAGTATATAACAGCTGTATCCTACCGGTACTCACCTATGGGGCAGAAACGTGGAGGCTAACAAAGAGGGTTCAGCTTAAGTTAAGAACAACGCAGCGAGCTTTGGAAAGGAAAATGATAGGTGTAACGTCAAGAGATCGGAAGAGGGCAGAGTGGGTGAGGGAACAAACGCGGGCTAATGACATCCTAGTTGAAATCAAGAGGAAGAAGTGGGCTTGGGCAGGGCATGTAATGCGAAGGCAAGATAACCGCTGGTCCTTAAAGGGACACTGAGGAGAGCACTATTAATATTTTTTTTATAGTAAAATCCGATAGTTCGGCATGTCATGGCTTTGTTGCCACTTGGCCGGCAGCGAAAGATGCATTTATTTCTAAGAAATTTGGATTCGAAGTTGAAAAAGTTTTTCCCGCCGCTCTGATTCAAACTTGGGATTCGTCTATGACGACAGAGGACTAAGAGACGTGAAACATGACGTGCACATGACGTAACGCAGACTCCGTGATTTCTGGCTGCCAGCAGTGCGGCCTAGCAGCAGCCGAAAAGAAAGCTACCGCCGGCCGCACGTTGAAGGCATCTATCGGCTATTGCGGCCGTTGCTACAGTCGCTTCGATTACGTTTGCACTGGTGTTTTGCCAGCGTTACGATGGATCTCGTTCTCGAAGTCGTCAACGAAGTTCTCGTAAATAGAGACCTTTAGCATACCGTGTACCTTGTTACCGCTAGCGGAATACCGGGAGCCCGCCTACCGCCGGAAAACAGGCGCTGATTTGTCCCGATGCTTCAGGAGCGCGCGTAGCAGCCGGGCACATGGCGCCATCTGGCGACGTCAAGGAGATTTGCGCATGCTTTGGCTGCGCCTCAGTGATGCATGGTTTCTCGGTTCCTGGTGTTGCTAGAACCATTCGTTCTAGCAACACTGTTTTGTTCTATGATCTCATCACGCTTGTACTTGCGAGTTTGGCCTGTGGCGGCGATACCTGTATTTTGGTTCTTGCTCTTTTCTACGTTACAAGAGCTTTGTTGTCAGTATGAGTGGCGTTTTTGTAATCAGGAGCTGGTATTCTGTCGATACAAGCCAACTTCAATTTCTCCTCAGTGTCCCTTTAAGGGTAACGGAGTGGATTCCAAGAGAAAGCAAACATAGCAGGGGACGACAGAAAGTTAGGTGGGCGGATGAGATTAAGAAGTTTGCGGGGATACAGCGGCGGCAACTAGCAAAGGAGAGGGTTAATTGGAGAGACATGGAAGAGGCCTTTGCCCTGCAGTGGATGTAGTCAGGCTGATGATGATGATGATATCTACAGTTTTAAGCTAACTGTTTTAAGTTAAAGGTGCACTGAAGAGGAATCTGAACTCGTCTTTTTAATGTGGGAACTCAATCTACACGTTCCTAGCATTCTTAGAAACTTCGAATTATTGTCATTTGCGGCCGATTTCTATGATTTAAATCGAATTAAACGTCCCAGCTCCCGCCTTTTATTTTGTCTTTTAGGTTTCCGTGCATAAGTAGATTCAGTCAGAGACTACATAGCTGCAAATTAGGCCCATAGAAATAAAAATATGCCTGCACTCTTTGCGTTTGCCGATCGCTACATATCACTCTGCCGATGGCAGAGCAGCAAGCTGCCGCGGGACTGGCTGAAAGGCTGGTTGAGTCCTCCTACCATCACAGGACAATAATTCGAAGTTTCTGAGAATGCTCGGAATGTGTAGATAGAGTTCCCGCGGTAAAAAAACGAGTTCAGATTCCTCTTCAGTGCACCTTTAAGTCTGCTTATAGTGTGAACAGGGTGATGATTAATTCTGATGATGAGCCAGGGGACTTCGGTATACATTGTCAAGTGAGGCAAGCTCTTTCAAATGTTAGCAAAAAATTAGTTGACACCTCTAGTTCTTGCTCTGAGAACCACATATATGATTTCGCTAATGTTCAGCTGAAGTTTATTTGAATTTAACCAAGGAGAGAGCTTAGATAGCCAGTGAGTTGCCACTTCGTGTATTTCCCGCAGACTTTATTTCAAGAAAGACATTCGTGTCATCAGCATTTATTATACATTCATTTGTATGTGGTACGTTAACTATGTGTCATTATTATACACTACAAACAAAACTGGTCCAGGGGCTGTTTCCTGTAGAACTCTCTCAAAGATAAGGCTTGTTGCAGATTTTATACTGTTGGCTAGTTATCAGGTCAGATGCTTGGCTTAGTTGGTTTATTAGGGTTTAACGTTGCAAAGCGACTCGGGCTATTTTGGACGGTGTAGTGAAGGGCTCCAGAAATTTCGACCACCTGGGATTCTTTAACGTGCACTGACATCGCAGAGTACACGGGCCTCTAGAATTTCGCCTCCATCGAAATTCAGCCGCCGTGGCCAGGATCGAACCCGCGTCTTTCGGGTCTGCTGCAGTTCCCATTATTCCAGAGTAATTCAATTTTATAATCAGTGCGCTATGTTTCACCGAATCAAAGACTTTCAAAGCCGTGTTTATCAAAACCGGAGCCACTTCAGCATGCAGGGAAGCGATCATTATCGTTCGTTATCAGAATCTATTTTGTCATATCCGTGACAGGTGCTCAAATGGCAAAAACAGTTCATGTTTCGCATTTCACTGCTCCCTTTATTCAGTGTGAAGTTTTATGAGAGAACTTTTATGTGGGAACTATGCTATGATCTGAATAAGCTTTCCGATGCTAGAAGGCTTACTGGGTAACCCATGTCTACATGCCTTTTAATAGCTTCAGGAGACTGTCCGCTCATTGTTGCTGGTAAGGTTTGGCAAAGGCTTATGTAAACTATGTACAGTAGAGACCCGCTGTTACATTTTTGACAGGACTGTGGAAACAAAACATACCAGCCGGGAGATATAGTAGCTGAAATCAGCGTATGAAAATTTGCACATCATTGCCTGCCGCATTTAAAAAAAAATTTTCTGCTAGCACAACATGCTTCTTTGTAGTCTGCAAAGCTTTGCGGGTCTCGCGATCGTTTTGCATGTGCAGGACATCTGAAATACCTTAAAATGGTTCTCCGTCTGCTTTAGCAGCTGTCGGTGGAAGGGGAGGCAGCAGCAAGGAGGGAATGCGCGCAAGGTTGGTGTAGTTGCAGCACGTGAAGGCTTCTCTGCTGTTTTCGAGGTGGCCACTTTAATCCTGCGCAATCCTCATCTATTTGAATGTGTGAACTGAGCCCTTAGGCTGCAGGAGACAAGAAAACAGCGCATATATAATGTCCCTGAGCCTGCCACTGCATAGTTTCATATTTGCACCTTCGGTTCACGCTCACATTGCAGCTGTGATAGACTGCACCAACAGCCACAACAAAATTCATGCTGCTCATAAGCATACGCGGCGTTGGCGTGGGTGGAATGCATCTCGAAACTGTCAAAAACGGTAGCGGTCAAGCGTGGATGGAGTTAGCTTTTGCCAGCATGTCAGTGCTGTACTGCATGCGCTCTATGTAAGCTGTCAGAATGCCAGCATGGGGTAAAAACATTATCACAAGGTGACAGTCACGACGTACCATTCGAGAATGCTACCAAAACTGCCATGTAACAGCTGAGTTTGTATTGCATGGGTTTCTATGGGAGCTAGAGCACAACTGGCTTATGAAAGCCTAGCAGCCAGTAAATGCAGCATTCGGGAAAGTAGCAGCTGGGTCCTACTATAACTACAGTATGCCTTTTTGACAATCGTTTAGTGGGCAAATCCAAAAGGTAGCATAGGTTTTATTACCCCACGGTTCAAGCACTCATTAGACGTAGCCTTGAGGGGTATAGAATCAAGGTCTAGAAACCTGGTGTGCTGATCATTTGGCAGCTCATGAGTTTGTTTCAAAGTGTATTCTGCCTCTATAACTGAGTGCATGCAACACTTTAAAGTTAAGAGTATGATTTATGGCATATAATGACGGTGGTAAGCGCAATGCAGTTATTTAAAAGACAAAATGTACAGGGCTTAAGGTATGGTCAACGGTCATTAAGAAATTTAATTTTAAGGTGCACTCGGGCAGCCTTAGCCGTAAACCTTGTCTGAGCAAGAACCACAAGGCACCTGACGGATAGGATACAACTCTGCCATCTCCTCGCCAGTGAGGGAGAGACTGAGATAAGTGGCAGTAAGAAATCCCCCGTAAGAAGCCTACATCTGTTAAAAGTTTAAGTACTTTATTCAGGGCAAACTTTCGGTCATCTCGTACACTTCCGGTTCTTTTATTGCATCTGTAAGAAAACTACATCCGCAGCATGTGTGAAGGACTGAATGTAAATATATTGTTCCTGTCGCAAAACCTAGGCTTGTATAAACAGAGAACTTCTAAAACAATTCCTCCTAGAAAGCCTGTCGTGTTTTGAAATGCTGTTATACCATGTCTGACGACTGAATCACTGACACAGGCCATTAGGTGTCAGGGTAGGGAGAAAAAGGTCCTTTGTCTAGACATAAAAAAACTTTTTTTTTAAGCTTAGAAATTCAATTATTAGATCAGAGGTTTTGACTAAGAATGTGTCGTCAGCACCGAAAGAAAAGAACCAAGTTTAGTCCCCAAATATTATGCCAGAGTCTTTTATTCTTTTATAGTGTGCCATTCTTGCAATGGTTTATAACAGAACGTCTGTTTTTATGGGTCTTGACCATGAAGAACATGCCCGAGGACAGTGAGAAAGTGCTGTGCCTTGTCGTTCTTCTGCAGTGTCACCTATGTGTGCACACTGTATACCTCATGTTTGTAGTTTTTTTTTTTTTTACCTGTTGCCTTGTGCCACTTTTCTAATTTTGTTGGGGAGTGTGTACATGGTTCCTTTCTGCCATTGTGCTGATATGCTTTTGTTGACAAGTGTTGCTGTGCTGTAACCTGACTTGGATGCAGTAGTCAGTTGCATTGTTGAAAACAGAAAACACTCTGAGAAAAAAGTGTTGCCTTTCATACAAGGCAGCAGCCAAAATTTGTGCTCTAACTGTTCAGCTTTCTCAAGTCTTCTATTGTAACTGAGAGCTTAGTTTGTGCATAAGGGGTTTGTTAAGCTTGTGTATCAGCTGAATACAACTGCATTTTGTGTTGTATTTTTTTGTAGCTACTTGTTCACATGCTTTTATAATTCAGTAAGCTGGAACACATTTTGCATTGTGCCCAATTTTTGTTCTTATTGTTTATAAAAAGAACTTGTTTATTTTTATTAATAGCATGTGCCTTGGCAGTTGCACGCATAATTGAGGAAATCTGATAGCACACGGTTTTTCACAATGCTGTGAACAAATTGCGTTCACAAAGCATAGTACAAATAAGGAATAAAACAGTTTTATTTTTTTCTAAAAAGGTGTCTTGGTTTATATCTAAGGCTGCAACAAAATAATTGTTACTGCAAAAGAGCCTGTTATAACAAGGTTTTATGGCACAGGGTGTGCTGGGTCATTTATTGATTTCAAACACCACCGGTAAAGGACAAAGCTTTAGCATGTTGTGAGCTTCCAAGAACCATGCCACACAACACAAGTGCCTTGGTGATGCACGTATCCAGGAGATTTTTAAGAGAAGGATGTCGCTGATGGAAGAGAAACGTAAAGAGCTCAACATGAAAAAA
Organism: Amblyomma mixtum; assembly: GCF_055824585.1. Lineage (NCBI taxonomy): Eukaryota > Metazoa > Arthropoda > Arachnida > Ixodida > Ixodidae > Amblyomma > Amblyomma mixtum. The sequence continues at coordinate 272,586,018 of NC_143014.1, read as the reverse complement.
GTCATGGCTTTGCAAGTGTGTGTACTCTTCAAGCTCAGTTTGTGATTTATCGTCAATAAAAGGTTCCAGGCTGAGAACAGTGCATCCTTGGTTGTGGTAGATGGCAGCTTTTTTTTTTTTTTCCACTTTTCTTGCATTCAGTGCTGTTGTGTAACATGGCTACCATCATTATTTTTGTGTTGACATAAATGTGAGTGCATATATTGTTAATCTGTTCAGTTTGCAGACCTGTACCTCTGCATCCATTTTGTCTTGCCTAATTAAGCCTACGTCAGTTTAGCATGCAAAACCTTGGCTACGGCGTGTGTAAAAAGAATGGTCAGTTGATTTCAAAAGTCTTCCACATGAGCTTTGCGTTTGATGAGGCACCTTATCTAGGCTCTAAAAATACATGCTCTTTCTTTGTATTGCTGTTGTGAGCAATGAATGAGAGATATGCACAGTGTTCCTTGGTGTATTATCTTTGAAGCGACCAAATGCTGGGAGATGTGTTGATAAGATATGCATTTTTGTTTGTGTGTTTTCAAAGAGCTAATGTGCATTTGAGCAAGATGTGTGCCCGTGTCTTCAACTTGGGAAGAAAAAATTGCTTTTGGGCTTCTTGTCCTCTGTGGCACTTCATTTCTGCATGTTTGTATTGCAAGCCCTTCTAGCAGTTTATGCCTCGCCCTTAATGCTTTCTCGCTTCTTTTCTTGGTTTAGCTGTTATCATAACCAAATCCCGCTTCTTCCGCTATTGCTGCTTATTCGTATTAAGTAACAGTATGTTACTGAAATTGCGTTATAGTTTTTCATTGAAACTGCCTTCTAATTGATTAATCCCCCATCATCAGATGCTTGCTTGTCAACTTTGGGCTTATGCCTTCAGGATGTAGCGGCTCCAGGGCATGCCCACAAGATTTTTTTTATTCATTTCACTATAATTCAGTTAGGACCAGCTTTATTTTTCTTTTTGGAGCCAGCCTAGTCATTGTATTTTTCAGAGTTATTGTTCTTACTATCATTTTGCTTTTAATAGTACTAAGTTCACTTCCACTCGCTTTCGCAATTCATTAATATGGTTTTCTCACCTGTGCACTAGTTGTGCATTTCATAGTGTAGGCGTTAAAGCTAAGCTCATTGTGAAACTTTCCTGATTTATAATGGCAATGATGTGATCAAACTTAAAGTACCCAAACAGCTTTAAAGGTGGCTGTAAAATTGCGCAGAGTTGACCGCGGCAGTGGCCTAGTCGTGCGAGCATCCTCCTTGCATGCGGGAGGTGTGGGGTTCGATCCCCAGTGCCGCCAGGTACCCACCGGTGACACAATGGGTGCAAGCTTTCCCCTGGCCTGGTGCTCAGCTTATTTAGGGCGAAACGCTTGGGAAATGGGTCTTTGACCCAACCTTGAGAAGAAGAAAAATACCTTGTGCCATGGCGCTCTTTGGCCACAGATGCCCCTGTGCAATAAAAATCCATCATCATCATTACGTAGGATAAAAGCTATTGGGCGTTCATGATGCTTAGAAGTCCTCAAAAGCAAACCAATAGTTTACAAATAATATTAAAGAATTCTCATTCTCGCGGCTTGCGGCGACATCTGCTGCCAATTTCTTGTGTGAAATCTACTTTATGACTCCGTACACTGTCATTGCCCTGCCATGACACACGTTGCACCCCGCATGTGTGAGAAAAACTGCAACTGCATTTGTAGATGAAGCAAGTATATGGGGGGGGGCACAGCCAGACTAGAGACAGGGAAGCGAGTGCTCCAGTTGGAAGTAAACAGCGGAGCCCATGACATATCTTTGGGCAGAGAGTGATCCTGGCCTGGAATTTTTTTCTTCTTTCCGACTTCCTCTAATGAATGAGTTCAGACAGAAAAGAGAAAGGGTCGTTCTCAATCACTGTTACCTCTGGTTCTGCACGAGCTAGATAGAAAATTTTTGCAGGATGGTGATGGGCTATTCAGTATCTCTTTCCTTAAACTCAGTGTCAACCATTTAAGGGCCCTTTAAGATTTGGCTTTTTATGCTGGTGGTTTTGTGAGTGATTCAGTGATTATTTTTATTTTGTATCAGTCAGATATCACCTGTGTGCAGTTTAAGAATATCCTCACAAAAAAATTTTTTTCATGCAAAGAAGGCAATTTGAAAACAAACCGCGGCTTCTTGAGAAAAGTGCAGTAAACCTTCGTTAACTTGGGCATTCGCTAATTTCGAAATATTGATGAATACAAAAGTTTCTCGCATTGCGCAATAAACTCAGATAGGTACCATGTGTCCATGGCCATTTATCTCTAAAGGTTTTTTGTGATAAAATTTGGATATCCTTAAATGTAGCCTGTGGGAGCTCAGGTTGAAAAGGGTCATCAGATAGTGGTTTCCATGACCTGCTGGTCACACTGCGAGCCAACAAGCTAGTCTGTTCTAAAATGCTTCTATGCATGCCCATCACCTCCGCTGTGTACTTCGCAATATTCTGGTACTGCGTTGATAGCAGATGTGCATTGCCTCCAGTTCTGGCTTGAATCTTGAGGAATTCGAGGTGGGGGCTTGAGGCAATCTGGTTTCGAGGCAAATCACAATCAGGCAGTCATAGAGTAGGGGCACAAGGGATCTCTTCCCCCTACCTTTCACATTACTTACTGTATCAGCAATGTGGTTGCATGCGCTTTATTAGGTGTTCCCACTGTGCCATGCTGCTACAGAGAACTTAATTTCGTATAAGTAACCACTGGGTTTTCATGGCAAACTGAACCTAGGTGAAAAGCTTAAATTTTTACAATCCATGATCAATGTGCTATAATTTTGGTGCTTTATTTTTCTCTAAACTCTGTTTATCTCAGTTTTTCTCCATTTTTACAACTTTGGGATAACGAGGGTTCTCTTGTGCAGGAGTTAGGCCTTGACATTACTTGTGGGTGTATTCATTTGGGTGGCCCATAACCATTTGAGCATGTAGTACTGATAATGGATTCCTATTTATGACAGGTCCTTCATTAATTTCATTCCTAGCCAAGCAGTGGGGACTAAGCAGAAATATTCTTTGCTTATGAAAAGTAGTCCTGAAGCTAAGCATTTTTGTGAAATAAAAAAAAATTTTAGGTTCACTTTTTTTTAAACTACTAATCACAAGCCCCGTTACAGTTGCCCGTTTCAGGTCTTCAAAGACCTGAAAACTTGAGCTATCTACAGAACTCAGAAACTCGTGGTCATCGCTTCCATGCTTTGCGTTTACCATGTGCGAAGTTGCTGTTCAGCCCCGACTGCTGTTCCACATTGGTGCTTAGCTGCCGGCTTTGCCTGCAATGCATTTGCAGCTTGGCTAGTGCCATTCCTCGGTATATATGCTGCCTGCATTTCTCACTCATTTGTGTTGGCTTGTTCTTGCCCTCTCCCTTCATCTGCTTCCCTTCCTCGGCGCACGCTTGGTCCCCCGGCGTATCCAGGCCCCATGTCCCCGTCATGCCTGCTGATGCCTCCCCCTCCCCCACGAGACCCACCCCCCGTTCCCAAGGGGGCGGGGCCACCTCGAAGACCCCCTGACTACAATGTAGCTGCCCAGATGGCAGCTCGAAGCCGACAGGCCCAGCGGCTACATCGCGCCCGCAGTCAAGAGGTCATGGCGGCCACTGCAGCAGTCGCGGCAGCAGCAGCATCCAGCTATGCCTGCGAAGTGGCTGCTGACCCGGCTACTGATCATGAGGCGGACGAGGAGGGTAGGTGTCCTCCCTGGCCAAAGGGCTTCACTGCGGGACACACTGTCACCAAGTTCTATGCCTGTTTGGTGTCTGGGTCTGTTGTGAATCTGTTCGTAGTGTGTATGGGTCATGTAATATTTAATGTGGGCAGATATCTTGTGCGTTTTCATTTCTGGTGCCATCTGGGCCTTTTTTCACTGGACAGCATGTACTGTGTGGATGTGAGGTTTAGTTTTCTCCTGTAAACATGAATGTTGGGTTCTTGCAGTTGACATGTGCTCCAGAAGTGTAATACAGTTTAACATACATCTTTTAAGTTTATTGTGATGAAGATGGTACATAGAAGCACCCATGCTAGTACATGTTTGGGTGTTAGCTCAGTTTTGCCTGCCTTTATTTTCTTCTTTGTATTTAGGAAGGGCAATTCCAGTCTTGAAGTTGAGAAAAAGTTTTGCCTTGGAGCTGCATATTTAACTAGAAGCTGGACCCTCTGGAGCTGCTCTCAGGCAGAAGATTCTTGCAGTGCTGAGTGGCTAAAGCTTTGAATTGGAGGCTTGGCGTGTTAGCTTTTCTTGAAGCTTGGCTATACTTAAGTTTTAGCATTTGCTAATAACAGGTAGCCACTGTAAACTTGTCAGCATTAGTGAGATGGTTCTTTACATTGTCTAAAAGGAGTGCTAAGTATAGAAGTGGACAGCAAGAGTGAACACCTGTACTGCTGCTTCTGTCTGTTTGTATACTTTGCATTGTTTCTCAGATTGGTTGAGTGAACCATAGCTTTAAGGATTTTTTGATAAGACAAGTAAATACAGCTCCACTGCTGCTATGTCATCAGTCTGCTCATAGAGAAATAAAGTGCCAAGAAATAAAATTTGATTTAGGTAATAAATTTTTTTTTTTGAGCAGTTGTAAATTCAGATCAGTTTTCTGTAATAGGGTTGGTTGGCTAAATTAATACAACATAAATATATGGAAGAGGAGTTTATATTTCAGTGCATGGAATTACTCAGAAAACAATCCTTTACAGATTTCAAGCCATATTTATGGCACAGAAAGAACACCTAAGTCAAGTCTGTCAATGCAGTTGTAGCCCTTGCTAAGTCAACACTCATAATTTCATGTTAAGGTTTTTGTTGCATCTGTCTATGTCATATATTACCTGACCACACTGGATGTGGTTGATTTTGGCCATATTTTGGAGTAGAAGTTGCATTGCCTGAGCAGTCTAATTGAGAATACAGCTCTATTCACCACGAGCATGCCCGAGTGTTTTCTACTGGAGTGGTGGGTGGAGAGCAATATGTTTTCATGGTGTTGGCCCTTTCTTCAGTTTTGTTTTGTTTTGTGTGGGTGTGTGTGTGTAATTATCTCGGACCCCGCCTTGAATATGCCTGCCTGCATGCTTGCTATGCTGCATGCTTTTCTGCTGCATTCTTTGGCCTTGCTGCTGGCGGTCTGAACTTTTTGTGTGTACTGTCGCACTCTGTACATGGTTCTCAATTTTTCAGTGCCTGTGTATCACTCCATTCTTATGTGCAGGAGTGCTGTGTTGAAGCTGTTCCCCAACTGAGTATGTGGGATTAGTGAGTTGTTTGGAAAGGAATGGTCTTTCCATTGCATGAAAGATTAGATTTCAGACTTCAGCAAAGGCACTGGAAAAAAAAATTAACTAGCTCCTGAGGACTCAAAAATCATGTACAGGCATTTTAAACTGAAGACAGCATTCATGAGACCGCTTCAGCATTTGCATCAACACTCATTTGTTGTCTTTGCCTTAACGTCGAATACAGGGTTGAGGATAGCTTAGGTTGGTGCTGTAGTCTTTACCATGCTTTGATTACATATGGTGAGCTGATTTCCTGGCCAACCTTTTTTCCCATGTAGGCAATTGTGCTGGCTCATTCTGCCAGCTTCTGTGGTGCTGTGTGAAATGGTTGCTGTGCTTGTTGATTCATAATCCTAGAAGATGCAGCAGAGAAGACAGCAGGACAATGCTACTCTGTTGTATAATCTATGACATCTCGTTGGCCCTACAAAAGACCCTTCTAAGAACTGACAAGTCGAGCTTGAAGTTTTGTTGTGCTAATTGTATTTACTTTCATTCTATTGTTTACCTTAATTGTTGTAAAGGTAGTGCCAGGGCTATGTCAATCTTGAGTTTTTTATTCGCCTAAAATGGTGCTTGCAAAACACTTTTCACTTTGTCTCACTTTCTGGTTTTGTTTTATCTGACGGTAGTTAGCAAATATTGCCCAGTAGTTCTGTGCTAAAGTTCTGTTGGTAGCTGCAGGTTGAGATAAGGAACCTCTTAAAGATAGGCGGACATTGAGGACAAACTGAAGTCTGCCTTGGTTGATAGGGTGCCCCGTTCTAATGACAAAGACTACTTTCACTGAAGGCAGTGCTTCAATAAGCTAGAAAAGGCAAAAAAATTAAATGCAGGTGCCAGCTATTTTCTTGAGTAAACTGCAGTGTGTCAAGACAGTTTTTCGTGTGAGGTTCAGTGAGGCTGGGCTACATCACCATACACTCTCAGGCGATGATCACTGCGTGCGTTTTGATCTTGACATCATGAGGTGAACTAAGTAGTGGAAAAATTGTTAAATGCAATTTTTTTTGGCAATAAAAGCATCTTTTGCTGCCGGCCAAACATCAGCATCGCCAGAAAGAGATGTAGAATTTTTACTAATAACCAAAATTGGTTGGAGTCATCCTTGGTGTAAAGAGCATTTTTTTGTTGGTTTAAATTTTTCTACTGGTTTTAGTAATGATTGTATGTGTTGTCTCTCCCTGGTGGCAGACATTCATGCAGTTTCTTTTTCCCTCTCTCCCCACTGTTTTCTCCGTGATCCACACAGATGAAGATGAAACACAGGTCTCTGCTGTGTGATCTCTTATAATGGACAGCAAGAAACCAGACTGCACTGAATGCAGAGCTCCATGAGCAAAACTGGCTGCCATTGATGAAGAAGCAATTCGAGGGGGCCACTAGTCTACGACGGATGCGAGCAAGCTGTGCCGTCTGCACTGCCTCCAAGTGACATGGCAGTGTGTGTGTGTGTGCGTTGGAGTACAAGACAGTTTGTGCAAAAGAGACTGCGCCCATTTTTTTTTTTTGCGCTTTGCTTTGTCGTCTCTTTCGTTTCAGGAAAGTGTGGACATTTGCCATCATTAGACTGCTTTTTATGCATTTCTCTGTCTAGCACTACAGCACCTTGTTTCGAGCTTGCACTTTGAGCAGGGCTGAGCAATGCCTACTTGATTTCTACAAGTGTGCACTAGGAAAGCAAAACTTGGAAGAAGAAAAAAAACCAAAGATCTAGTGATGTGTACAAATGCTTTTTATATATTAGTGTAACATTTAATGCACCACGTCTGGAACCGCCCCTTCTTGCACGTTGCTTGTATCATATTCTCATGACGGCCTTTAGTAAAAGGGGTCAAACTCACTCGTTTTGTCTTTGGGTGTGACAGCAAGATGCCTTGTGTTGTACCTTTTTGCTTTTGCATTGAGATTTGAACTTCTTAAGAGGGCAAACTGTGTAATGTAAGAGTTTTGTATATAGGGCAAGACATTTCTTTTGCCATCCCTGTATTGACATTGCACTGGTCCAGTTTTAATGTTGCTTCCTTTTAATGTTCTTTGTGCCTGTTCCTTTCCCTTACTTTTTGCAACTGGCTCGGCTGTGCTGGGCTTGCCCATACAATGTGACTTGTGCCCACTCCTTTGCACCTCTTCTAGCTTTGTGTACTGTGGTCTCTCATTTCGTATGTAATAAGGTACACAAGCAGTGTTGTGAGAGCTTGACAATATTACGACAATGCATGGGTGAAAGTTATTAATGGACAGCTAGTGCTGTTGCCAGTTCAGCCGGCAAAGAAGGTCCTTTGTGTCTGCTGCCCTCTGAAGTTCTTTACCTTGCATTTGAAATGGCTGCAGAAAGTTTGACTGCATGCTCTTTTTCAAGTTATTCATAGCACATAAGTAACAGGCCTTTTATGCTGAGCTTTTGAGTTTAGTCACCTCATTTTGTTGACTCATGAGACAGTGTGACAGCAATCTAATTATGACACAAGAGTCCAGCTGTTGCATACACTGAAGTTATTACCATCATGTTAAGTTTGTGCTTTCAAAAGTAGCAATATGTAAAACTTGACGAACAAAGCTTTTAGGCTGTGGCCTCTTACAGGCATGCAGCGTCTTGTTTAAACACATGTTGTCAGTTATTACTGTCCTGTGAAAAGCTGTTGCTTCCATTCCCTGCTTTGTCTAGAATGTGTTGCTGTAGCATCAGTATTATTCTTTGTCTGTATCAACTCCTCAGGTATCAGTTGCACCCCTTGCAAAACCGCTCTGGCTCCGCTGTTACAAGCCTGCATTTAAAACATTATTGCTGTTACGGAGAGCGTGCCTGTCCGTTCAGCAGCAGCAGCAGCAGCTGCACAAGGTTCATTTTTCTACTTAAACGTGTGGTCTTTTAAGCAGTATCTGGCCTTGGTGAAATTTCCAACAAAATTCGGGCATTCACCCGTGTTTTCTTCAAGCCTTGTGCGCACTGCTGCCTCATCACTGTTGTAACATTGTTTTTTCCCCCAAGATATTTTTGTACTGCCAGGACAAGAACTTCTATGGTCATGTAAAGAAGGCAGAGACAAAACAGATCTGTTGTATAGTGGTCATATCAGAGCTGTACATAGTTAAGACAAATCCATAATAAATATGGAAATGCTTTCATGTCTGTCCATTTATTGCCAAGGCGCCTTACATGGCCTACATTTCACCTACCATTCCGCTTTCTCTGCCTCTGTCATGGCAGCTTCCCCAGATATCGCCGAGTAGGCAGCCATCGCGCTAGCCATCTCCTCCAGCCCAACCCCCAAAATTATCAGTGACTCCAAAACTGCAATCAATAATCTCTGTAAAGGCTGTCTCTCTTCCATCACTACAATCTAAACCCTCCACCCACACCATCCAGCTCATTCGGACCCCCATACACTCCTCCCTCCCGGGAATGAGGTGGCCCACTCGCACACCTCAGACATTACTATCCAGGTGGGGCCCAGCTCCTATCCTCACCACAGAGCAAGGTCAGTGAGGGGCTGGTTGACCATTTACCAGGGCATCACCCTAAATTAGACTTGGCCAGCGTATGAAATTTCCTGGTGCCAGCTTCAAACGCACACCTTCCCAAATCCCACAGTTCTCTCCCTTATCTAACCTACCCTTTACTCTCCCGGCTGCAGATTCTGTGGTGGGCACGCTACCCTATCCCACATCATGTGAGCCTGCCCTATTCCGCTCAGCTACCCTATCCCACATCATGTAAGCCTGCCCTATTCAGCGACGCTCAGACGATGGAGTCGTCTGAGCGTCGCTGCTTCTCCTTGCCACCGTTTTCTTCCCTTTGATCAAAACCAATATTTTCATTTGATCACGCAGACGCACGATGCGCGTCCCTTTCGCAGAACGCGGACTACGGCAACTCTTTCTTCTCCCACTTTCCTCCCTTCCCTCTGTTTCAGGTGTCCACCGAGATATGTGAGAGAGGTACGGCGCCTTTTCCTTTCCTAAAAACCAATTTTTCAATTTGCATCGCACAGCCTACGGGCGCGTTTTGTGTTTCACCTCGGTTGAAACGCGACCGCCGCCGCCCAGCCGAGAAGCGCGACAGTTTACTGTGCCTTTCCCTTTGATCAAAACTGATATTTTAATTTGATCACACAGACGCACAATATAATATAGAGAGTTTTAGTATAGCGTTAGCGTGATAGCGGACCTAACGGAAATTACGTTAGCGTGCCGCACGCGACTTATCCCCAAAGAAAGTTATAGAATAGCGTTCTGAAAACGTTAAACGCGATCTGCTTTACATGGAGGCAAAAGGTACTTCTAAAATTGTCGCCACTGCCGCTAACATGCGAAAATATGATATTTAAGAGTCTTCAAAGCCAATTATTACAGCAGCGCTTATTTTCGCCAGCAAAATGACCCAGAAAACGAAATAAAGTGAAATCAAAAAATGTGTATCAGTAGCGCCCTCTAGTCAAGTAAATGTTAACTACAAACCGTTCGAGTAAAAATATTTTCCATCACATGACACCTATCCTCCCGAGACCCGAGACATAACGTAGTAAAACCCAGTTAATTTTTTTTTATAATTGAGTTTATCAGAGTAAACAGATAATTCTGATGTTATTCTTTATTTTCTATGACGCTTCGTTAAAAAGTTATCACATGTGCAATATATTGCACACTGGGACTAAGTTGTCAAAAAAACCATGGAACATGATTTCACAGACACATGCTTTTATTGATCGCTCTGACCTCATTTCTTGTGAAATTCTTTGAAGCAGTTGCGGCCAGCTGTCAAACACAAGAATAAGTTACACTTGCAGCATCGGAACTTTGTCCTTTCGCTGCAGCCGGGGTTCCGACACCTGCTTGGGGACTTTTGGTCCACGAGCTCCGGCATGTGTGACGCACCCAGTGCGCGCACAGATGGTGACGGAAGTGGCACAATTGCTGGCTTCCGCAGTTTCAAGGCTTCGCAATCGCTTTCGCTTGAGGCAAACCCCTTGTCAGAGGCAAGCAAAAAATGGGCGAGCTCGAGCTTGAAGTCCAGCAGTTGCATGATGTCTTTTCTCGGTGTGCCGAGCTCTCGATGGTCTTGCTTGTAAAGCAGCCAAGAGTTCACAACTCCAACATCCATCATGAATACGAGGGTCCGAATCGTCCACTTCTTTGTGCGCATGGTAGTGGGGTAGTAGCTCAGCATTCTGTCACAGAGATCAACACCCCCCATGTAAGTGTTGTACCCTGCGACAACTGCTGGTCTCTTGACAGCAACTTTCTTTCGCTCCTGTTTTGAAAATCGTGTGCACTCATCCACAGGCTCCACGTCCACGTGGGTGGAGGCCAACATGATCGGTTTGTTATCATACCACTTGGTGATGCATATGTTAGAGACAGTGCCGACACACTGAGACATTAGATAGTTTTAGCTGAGCGTTTTTACGGCCAGCGGGGCGGAGCGGGCGAGCGCATACGCCAGCGGAGAGGCGCGCGAGAAAAGAGTTTTAGTCGGGCGGATCGCCCGTCTTCTCGAGCGGAGTAGAGTCGCTTGCTCTGCTGCTCCACCTATCGGTCGCAAATCGAGTTAGTGTGAAAAGAATATCAATTAAGCCTGCTAATAATGCGCTGAAACTGTTTAGTAAAGGTAGATTCTGTGTTTTTAGTTAATTATTTGGTAAGTGTTGCGTTTTAGATGTACAAAAGCGCAGTCTGTTAAAGAGATTATGTTCGCCAGAGCTAGTCAAATCAAGCCGAAACAAAACAAGATAGCTGTTTTCGCGCGCATTTGCGAATTGGCGGCTGCTACTGCTGTTAGCATCATGCCGAAGAGCATACTACAGGACCCGCTGCTGCTGTCGCAACTGACCTGGACCGAGATTGGAGATGTGTTGTGCCTGGAGGTATTTGGCGAGACACGACGAGAGCCACTTTCAGTGCACGGACTTTTGAACATTGATGCTATGGACGATGGCGTCTTTAGGACGTATTTTCGTTTCGAGAAGGAGCATATAGGCAGACTTCAGAGGGCCTTGCACATACCCGAAAAGGTCGTAACTGCGCAAAGGGTTGTGGTTCCCGCAGATGAAGCTCTCTGCATTACCCTACGACGGCTAGCATATCCCAACCGGCTGTGTGATCTTGAAGATCTTTTTGGGCGACACAGTTCAACGATATCGTCACTGACGAACGAAGTTCTACGCCACATCGAAGAGCGGTTTTTTCACTTGCTTGACGATGTAAATAACCATTCTTGGCTCAATCTCGACACTCTGGAGAAATTCTCGCAGGTAAGTCGCAATTACAGCAGAATCAATGTCAAGTTTGTCATTTGCAATTACAAATTTACACTTAAAATTTCACTTAAAATTTTCAGGCCGTCCACGCCAAAGGTGCCCCGCTGACAAACTGCTGGGGTTTCATCGACGGTACAGCAAGGGCAATATGCCGGCCATCAAGAAATCAGAAACTTTACTTTAGTGGGCACAAGCGGTTTCATGCCTTGAAATACCAATCCATAATGTGCCCCAATGGAATCATTTGCCAGTTGGATGGATCATACCCGGGCAGCAAGCATGACGCTGGTGAGTAATAACGAACAGTTGAAACCAAGGAATAGTGTTAAGTGCAATAATGCGATGCTGCACATTGTTTTCTCCTCCCATACCAGCTGCTTCAAAACGGGTACTGATCATTTATAATTCACTTCTGCTTTTAGGTAACTTCGGGATCAGCAACGTATATTCGAAGCTAGAAAGGCTCGTTCAAGGGCGCAACTTCTGCATTTATGGTGACCCCGCCTACCCACTGCGACCTCTTTTGCTGAAGCCATATGGTGGTGTGTCCCTCACCCCGGAGCAGCGCGCGTTCAACAAAGCTATGAGCAGCGTAAGACAAGCCGTGGAGTGGGGATTTGGAAAAATTGCAGGACTGTTCGCCTTTGTTGACTTTAAGAAAAATCAAAAGCTGTACCGCCAGAACGTGCCGCGTATCTATAAAGCTAGTGCGCTTTTGGCAAACTGTCATACATGTTTGTATGGTGCCCAGGTATCGCATTACTTCGGCCTTGATCCACCAGATCTAGAAACTTACCTTACTCCTCAGTAGTTTTGCCATTCACACATCTTTCTGAAATGCGTTTTATTCAAGCACAAGATGTACAACACTTTGCCAGGACAGTTTTCTGGGTATTCATGTCATGCGCGGTTTGCGCTTAAGAAATCAAAGATTGCTTGAGTCTGTTCGTTGAACATCCTCTGTACGTTCTCAAGCAGATTCTCGTGTTCTCTATTATAACGTCTCACTTCAAGCTCATGCTTTCTCTCCTCCAAGTCCAACCTGCGCTCCTCTAGAGCGAGCCGCCGTGCTTCATTTTCAATTTTTTGTTTTTCAATTTCTTGCGCTTTTATGCGTAGCTCATAGTCGTTTCTTTCTCGCATAGTGATCAGCTGAAGCCCGATGCTCTGTAACCCCCGGGTTCCTGCAAAAACAGACAAGCAGTTTTTTATCAACCTTAAATTCAGTTGAGCTTCTCCACTGCAGCAAAATAGTCACAAATACGTTTCTATCAGACGTATTTGCGGCTAAGCGGGACTTTGTATACAGAACGGGTACCGCAATACACGTTGTATAAAAAATAAAAAGGACTGTTGCGAGGACAGTAAACAGTTTATGACCCCTGTGTTTCTGCTTGTGTGCCATTTTTGTTGTCTAACAGAGTTCCTCTTGCAGTGTAGCCTGTGTACTAATTGGCAGAATATTAATGAAGGCATCTTTTCTTTTGGTAAGTTTTTGGGGTCCTATACACGCCATATTGCAATGTACAGGCGGAAAGAGAAGTTTCTTGACCGTGTGAAAGACAATGACGAGTGTTCTTTGTTTTTTTTCATCCACCCTGCATGTCAAGACCACAATGGGCAGGAAAAAGACAAACGCGCGTTCGGCGGTATGTTAGAGCAATGTGACTTCTAAAAAGGTAGTGAATATGTTCAATTTGAGCGGTACAAAGATTTTTGTGGTGATAGCGCACTGAATGAAAAATTCACAGGCGGTGCTTAATTATGATCACATATATCCTACGATACCATCGTAAGACATGCTAGGTCGTAGCTGCCCTGGCAATAAATAATTAGCCTTGATAGTCATTTAGCACCCTATTTAGCCGATATAATTATTTACATCCTTAATATTTATATAATAATTGTATGTTATATTACACATTAATGAAGCGCTGCATAGGAGTCATCATACAACTCCTGGTACAGTGGTGCATTGCGACCAATCAATAATTCTGCTGTCACCTGCCAAGGTGATGTACACTTGTCAAGTTCTAGTACAACCGCATATCAAACTATCATACAACGGCGTTTCAACTCAGTGAATCCTTAGTGTTTGCACTGTTAAAATATGCCTTCAAATACTACCTCTAGTGGCGACGGAAAGAGCTTGTCGCCTAGCTGCAGGCTGGCGCTCTCCTCCTTGGTCCGTTCCATTTGTGGGCTGGGGCTGCGTTCGCCCGGCGGGGATGTGTTGCTGCTCTGGACTAACATTTGCAGAGTGCTGGTTATGCACTTGTCCCTGCACATGTTGCTCATAGCGGTCGCCACCACCACCAGCAGCTGCAGCAGCCGAGGTCTCTGGAGGATCCGGCTCGTACATATTGAGGAGCAGCTGAGCAGCCGGGGATTGTGGTTCTAACGTGTAAAGAAAGGTAGACACAAAAATGTAGCAGCCTTCCTAGGAGCCGCTTTTCATTCGCACAGATAAGTAATGTATATCGTCTGTTAATTCTTACAAACCTCAGTATTTGCATAATTAGTTGAGCCCACATTAAAATCAGCGTTATTATGGTTGCCAATCGTCGCCCTTCGCTCTGCGAACTCCTGACGCTGTGGTTTACTTTCAGTTATTAAGCATGCTAAGTTCCCTCTAAAGGAACCCACGGAACTAAATTACTTATCGGGCTTAAGTCCTTAGGAGTCACCATACAAATCATGCGGTAACCGAAACCCGAAACGATGCGCAGCGCCTTTTCTTAGGCGGTGGGCTTGCTTTGTTATAAAGTAAGCGAAGCCACTTTCCACAACCACAGTACGGCAGCCCGCAATCGTGTTTCACGCTTTATAACATGTGAGTACGGCTTTTCATTCCTGCTGCTGCTTCATCGAGAAATGTATTTTTTTTTATCATTCATCCGAGGCCGGCCACGCGGCACTGACGATGATCGACTCGGTTTTGAAAGACTGCATAAGCTTTCTCTCATTTCGCGTCAATTGCCTTTTTCTGTTTGTGCTGTTTTATTTACGAGCCATTCTAGACAGCACGCAAACTGAAAAAATCAACGCAGTTTGATTTGCCAATTTTTGCGCGGGTTATTTTTGGAGGCTCGCAGCCAAAGCAAAAAAACAGTAAGGACATCCACAGTAATGATGAGTGAAGTGAGCCCTAAAGACTTTCAGTATGAAAAGCTCAGGCACTCGACTGCTCTGACGAATCGAACGTATTTACAGTGCATAGAATACCCGCAACAATTACCACTCATAAGCGTTTTTATATTTCAGCAGAGAAAATCAAAACCTAGAACATGCAAGGTTAGACACACACATGGTAAGACTTACCATGCGTTGATTCAATTTCGCAACTTCGGTCGGCAGCCACGCTAGGATTACTGCTGCAGCCAGTCGTTTCCTGCACCAAAGTCGCACCTTCCCGTGGACCCGTTAGGGACACGGAAACTGAACGCTCAGCTGTTGCGGGCCGTTTTCTGTTCATAATGCCCCCACTTCTTGGGGCTATCCTCGGCTCATAATTGATTGTCCGAACGTAGTCGGAGAGGTCTTGGAGTATCTGCTCTTTCTCCGCGTATTGCTCTTCAGTACCAGACCTGAATAATGTGAAAACAGCATGCACGTTAATTAACGACTGCCTATCAGTGTGCCCGGCATTTAGTTGTGCAGAAATAAAACTCACTTTTTCAGGTTCTTGGCGTCCTGCTGTCGCCAGTATCCGATTAGTAAATCCACGCGGTCTTTTGCTCCACGCAGAGTAAGTTCGCGGCCCACCGCGTGGTTCACGATGCGCACAACTTCGATCCACTTATGGTCATCTCCAAACGGCCTGGTCGCTGCCACCTCCCGCAAAAGACACAAGTCTTCGTCAGTTGTGAAACATCTCCGCGCTTTCTTAGCTTGTAAACGGGCCTGAGCTGTGGTCGCCGTCGACAACGCAGCAGCGCCGGTGCTTGTGTTGACGGCTGCCATCTTGAATACCCATACACGCCCGCGCGCTCTTACGCACGCTCGCGCGCTGCCCATCGCTCCGCTGGAGAGGGCTTCCCAGCGGGCGTAAGCTTCGCTCCGTAAAAACGCTGGCCGGCCCAGCGATGTGCGCATGCGCAGTGGCGTCCGCGCTCGTCCGCTCCGCTCCGCTGGCCGTAAAAACGCTCAGCTAAAACGACCTTCCGTACGCATTTCCCGGTCACCTTTCAGCTTGAGCCCTTTCGGAAGCCGTGATTTCATGATTGTGCCTGTCCCCCTGATGTTCTTTTCAGCCAATGACTCAAGAAGATGCGTTCCGGTAAAATATCGGTCGAAATACAGCGAGCTTCCACACGGTAGAGTCGCTGCAAGCTTCAGCACAACGGCAGCACCGATTCCATGTAGTTTCTTTTGTGCGAGGCTTCCTTTCCCCTGAAAGATCTCAAAATCGAACACAAGGCCTTCAGGGCTTGCCAAGATAAAGTTCTTCAGGCCTGTCGGGTTGGGCTTTCCAGGAACGAACTGCTTCACCGGGCACTTACCGGTGAAAGGAATAATTTGCTCGTCAACGCATATGTTTGGTGTGCGCGGCAGAGTGAGGCAAGCGTTTCTAATGATGTCAAGAAGAGGACGGACTTTCCACAGCCGATCGGCTTCTTTATCTTTGTCGGAAATAGCGAGGTCGTTGACGACCTTGAGGTTAGATCGGATGAGAAAAAACCGATCCCTCGTTATTTTGTTGGCTACGGCGGCGACACGCGTTCCTTGGCTCCAATACATTCTTGCTCGAGGATAACCCAAGGCACTCATGAGCAATGAAGCTCCAAGGAATATCTTCATTTCCCCAGGAGATGAGTTCAGCGAGCGTCCTGCGCGCTGGAGGTACGAAACTTCTGTCATTTCGTGGAGAAGTTCAAATGCCTGCTCATCCATGTACCTTGAGTAGTATTGATTCGCACACCAGCCATCTCTTTCGTCGGCTGTAGACAACGGTACATCAGGTACATGGGGAAGGACAGATGCGTAGTCTTGTTTCCGAGGCCACCTTTCGCGAGAAGGCATGAGTTGACTGGGAACACTTTTATCGCTGTCATCGACATCGGTGTCTGAATCGTAATGGCAATCCTGCTCCTCTTCATCTGCAATAAATATAACAATTGATATAAAAGGACAGAAGCGGGTTGCAGTAAAATTTCAAAACGAACGAAGTCCACGACATTTTACCTCGAATTCGGTCGCATTGCACATTCACTTCTGCTTCATCCGGGGGATCTTCCGAGTCTGACAAGTCCAAGTCGGAATTGTCTCCATTTGCCGCAATCCTCTCAAGAATTTGGATGGCAGAAGCATCGGCGGCATCTAAAGAGATTTTTCATTACTTTTTGCATTAAATAGACCCCTAATTTCAAGACAGAGAAAGAGAAAATCAAAATAATGTGTTCTGCCAAAAGCAGTCACAAAGGGTCAACATTGGGCAATTTCCTCACTGGCGTCCCAGAACCCTCCTCGCAGCGCCGCCTCTCCTCCTCCGCTCTTTTCTCCCTTCTCCTCTTTTTTTCTTTCACGGCTGTTGCGCTCTTCGGTCTATTCCTCGGGCGAGTCTGCCTCCGCGCACCGCCGCCGCGAATCTGCGCGTCTTCTGGACCTGGTCAGCGCGCCTCGCATGTGCTGACGCATGAACACGTAGGTGGTGGTGGAAACGTTTATTGCCAATGATGTAAATCGTAGGGGGCGCCTGGTTTGCCGCAAAAGTTTGCATGATTACGAGAATTGGTCTGGGTATCGGGCATGCAGCAGTATATATTGGGTATAGCGGTCCGGGTTTGTAGTTGTCGCCAATGTGCAGCCTGCGCTATGGTGAGGGACGGAGCGGGGGGTGCGTATTACCTTCTTTTGTCTCGGTAATACGAGAGAATATCACGGAAGGAGACCAGGTAGTGCATTCCCTGCTCACGACAGTATGAGGCATTAAAGGCTTTCGCCTTAATAAAGCGATTCTGCTCGTATTGTCTTTCACAGCTGTTCTGCTCCTGGCGAGCTTCTAGGGCGGCCGGCTCGCGATTTTCGCGTTGCCCTTCGAGCCATTTGTGTGGCCGGCACGTTCCCCGCGCAAAGAAGGCGACTGCGCACGTACTTAAAATGGCGTTAAAGGGCGATTCACACGACGGTCCGTTCGCCCGCGGCCCGCGCACTACCTGGTCTCCTTCCGTGATATTCTCTCGTATTACCGAGACAAAAGAAGGTAATACGCACCCCCCGCTCCGTCCCTCACCATAGCGCAGGCTGCACATTGGCGACAACTACAAACCCGGACCGCTATACCCAATATATACTGCTGCACAAGGGCGTCCGCAGAATTTTTTGCAGGGGGGGGGGCCCATTGGTTGTTGGCGCCGGAGGGGGGGGGGGGTATATTCGTAGCGAAAAGGCACTATTTGCGGAGTAAATTTATTTATTTATATATAAATAAAAAATAAGTAAAATACACACATGAAAGAAAATTACAAGCAGCAAATTAAAGCGCGGATTGTAGAGATACATTGGAGTTTATCAACAAAGAAACAATTAAAATTAATAAAAATGCAAAAAGATACTATCAATACTCGAAGTGCTCAGTCTTACTGCATACGGGTTCTCGACTCACCCGAATTGATGACCAGCACACAGCGCAATATGTTCACAAACACGCAACTACAGTCACTCAGTCAGTCTTCCTTGAACAGCAACTGTAGGCGCCTCGGATTTTTCTGGGCGAATTGCGTAGTTACACGGGTGATAAATTCATTTCTGTGCTTCATTACACGCTCTCAGTGCACAGTCATCATATATATTGATTGGAAAAATGGTTGAACGAGTACGTTGAAAACAAAAGATGACTATATATACAACGAAAACTTATTTACAAGATAAATGCACGCTCGCAGCTTCATACACCTCGCTCCATCTTGCTCGCGCATCCGCACAGTCGAGCAACCGCACACACACTGCTCGCCGCTCGTCGTTTTCTCGTCCGCTGTCTTGGTTGTTCTCACCTTCGTTGACAACCCGCCACTAAAAACACCGAAGCACAAACACAGAGGCGCGCACACGTGCAAGGGCTTACTTGCCACAATATCCACGAATGCGCACTTTTGGGGTGTAAGGAACGCCGCGCGACTTCCGAGGGGAAGGGACACCCGCAACTAATTCGGCCGGAAAATTTGTTTTTGTGCTTTTATGGGGTTCAGAGCCCCAAAACGACTCAGGCTATGAGGGACGGAGTAGTACAGAGTTTCGGATAATGTCGACCACCTGGGTCTCTTTACCATGCACTGACACGCACAGTACATGGGCGCTGTTGTGATTTGAGGCCCAGCCAGAGGTGACAGGCGAGCCAGGCAGGCGCCATCGGGCTGCGTTGACCAAAGGCGCTGGTTTTCGGAGAAGACGCAAGGAACGCTGGTGTGGGGGCGCCTCTGGAGACTGCGTCGCCGTGAACAAAAGCAGCTAATCCCCTTTGCCGAAGGTTCTGAAAGCGGCGCTTCTACCGCACCGAGCTCTCCCGTGGATCGGAGGAGACAGCGCGCGGCGGCGGCGCCAACTCGTCGCCCGCTTGCCCCTGAGCAGCCCGACAAAGCGGGGGTGGACACGGCTGATTTGTCCTTCCCCCCTCAAGAATTCATCGGTGGTCGGCGTACGAACGTATCATGATTATAGCGAGCGACCTGTGCCCTGTGCACTGTCTGCCTCCGTGTCGCTATCTCTCTAGAGATCAAAGAAACAGACACCCATCTCAAGACGGCTCGAAGCACATGCTCGCCGGTGCCGCTGCATGTCTGCAACAGGTCGTCCTTCAGCAGAGCTGGCGGTGGCGTGGTTTGAAAACGGCGGAACGACGCGCGCCCGGACGTGGCATTTCGCAGATGTGACCAAGCGTCGAAGCGGGGCTGCTTTTACCCTTTTGGCTGAGCGCACCACCGCACCTGGCGTGCGGCCATCACTCACGGTTTGAGTGAGTGATTTTCCAGGGGGGTGCAGCCGCCCCCCCTTGCCCCCCCCTCCTGACGCCCATGCTGCTGCATGCCCGATACCCAGACCAATTCTCGTAATCATGCAAACTTTTGCGGCAAACCAGGCGCCCCCTACGATTTACATCATTGGCAATAAACGTTTCCACCACCACCTACGTGTTCATGCGTCAGCACATTGAGAGGCGCGCTGACCAGGTCCAGAAGACGCGCAGATTCGCGGCGGCAGTGCGCGGAGGCAGACTCGCCGGAGGAATAGACCGAAGAGCGCAACAGCCGTGAAAGAAAAAAAGAGGAGAAGGGAGAAAAGAGCGGAGGAGGAGAGGCGGCGCTGCGAGGAGGGTTCTGGGACGCCAGTGAGGAAATTGCCCAACATTGTCCTGACGTGCAACCTGTTGCACATCGAATTTACGAGTGAAATAAAGAAGAAAACAGACAAGTGAAGGCAGATATAGCGGTTGTGAAGGAGACCTTAGTCCTTCATGAGCTCGTAAAATAATATTCAAGAGCATCACAGCATTTATAAATGTAGGAAAACGATTTACCTTGGCGGCGTCGATAGAAAACCACCGGGCTGAAAAACGCC
This sequence comes from Amblyomma mixtum, assembly GCF_055824585.1. Taxonomy (NCBI): domain Eukaryota; kingdom Metazoa; phylum Arthropoda; class Arachnida; order Ixodida; family Ixodidae; genus Amblyomma; species Amblyomma mixtum. The sequence goes on along the minus strand of NC_143014.1, from coordinate 272,565,916 downwards.
ATTTTTGTTTGTTAGCATGAGCGCCACCTCGCGCCTATAGTTACATGAAACACCAACGGATGGCACTGCCAGTCTCTACTTGAGCTTGGAGAGTCTGTTTCGGTTTCGATTTCAGCCCATTTTGTTTACGGAGCGCGGAAATTTGAATGTGCAATATGTTGCACGCGGGGTCTCAAGACAATTAAATTTAAAAAACTTTTTAAAATTTAATTTAAGTTGTTGTGTTACATCATTTAAGTAGATAACACACCGCGGCAAAGCTCGGAAATCTATTTCTGCTTCGTTCCAGGCGTTTGTGTTACGCTCCAGGCAGTTGCAGACGATAGTGTCACTTGGGCTTGACCGGTCCGTTGTATCTTCCGGCTCTCCGTTCGAAAACGGCGCAGCGCGCATACTTTGGAGGCGATTTAGATACTCAGGTGAGTGAGTGGTGGTAAGAAAACTTTATTGGATGCACTGGGGTGGGTTTTAGGGGAGTAACGTTTCCTAATTTGTGCAGGCGGCCTAGTTGTAGGCGTAGAGAGGCAGAGACGCGAACAGCAGAAATACAGTATTGTGCATAAGACTTCAAAAAAATTTCCCGCCTCAACTGTTCGCCCGTTTGCCGTAAAACTGACGGCAGAGCTTGCGCAGTGTGGTCGCATTTGTTTTGTAGCAAGTTTTACAACGATACTTTATTCAGCCGCGATACAAAAGTTATCCTATTGAATACCCCAGGTTCTCTGCGCAGTTTTAGCGTAAACGAGCGAGCGGCTGGGGCGAGAAAATTTTCAAGTCCTCGCGATAAAGATGCACAATACTCTATATGGTATGCAATCATTAATTTCGCGTCCGTCAACAAGACGAGTAATCAGTGCGCTGCTTCTGGCGTCTTGTGAACGAAAGGGAAGACCCAGCAGCGTTTTCTTTAGTGTTTTCACGTCGCAGCGTTCAGTCGCCACGATCACTCAGTTGCTGTTGACGCCGGCAGCGTTCGTTACGGATCAGAGCGCAAAGCTTATTCCTTGCACTGCTTCATTTCACCACTAGCTCTTCAACAGGATGGACTCGGCGTCGACCAACCCGCCGGCATCGCGTGCCGACCACAAGCCTGAGTGGACGACTAGCAAGGAGGCCAAACTCATCGAACAGTATTACTACACCAGGTGTTTGTGGAACCGAGAGCACCCCGACTATGGCAAAGAGCGTCATCGCCGTCGCTCCCTGAATTACATCGCCGTCTGCTTGGACAACGAATTTGAACGTAAGTTAGGCGCCACGGCGTCCTTTTGCTTGTCGGGCGGCTGAGGCAAGGTAGATATCATGCTGCTGTAGAAGGTCATCACCGTTTCGGCTTAGCATTCCATGGTGCAATAGCTTAGTTTACTCACGTTGTGCTCAAGGGGAGACGCGGGTCTTAGAGCGGTCTAAAATGGTAAAAAAATTGATTTTGAGCAAAACTCATTTTCGGAACGTTTGACCTTTCGAGCACCTATTCTCAAATTTTTAGCGCTAAATTCGGTCGGGAAATGAGATAAAATCTACTTTCAGTATACCACGGCAGCCGCGAAATGCCCTCAAAAGGGCGAAATTTGTTCGAACTTCCCGCGCGCGCCATGGAGCCGGCCGATCGCCGCCATCTTGGGCATGGCTTGAAGCTGTTTTCTTTGTGCACAATTCGCGATATCTTAAAATGGCGTCGCCCAAGCGAAGAGAAAGCCTCGCCGGCTTTCCGAAGGCCATTTCCAAGTCGCTGATTGGCTCGCGCACGGCGCGCTTTTCAAACGCGCTGTTCCGCGCCTGCCATTGGCTGGCGTGACCGGGGCGTCATTTCTTTTTTCTTTCTCTTTCGCGTTCACCGCCGTGCATGGAGGAAGGAAACCATAGGAGAGGCCCTCGCTACCCTCGCTATCTGATCCGCGTGACAAAAAACGTGCAGGTAGTCACGTGGTTTTGCAAGGCCTACTGGGATTTCTTGGCCGACGGCGCAGCCAATAGCAGCGTTGAGCGCAGCGGCGTCGTCTGCTTCACGCATCACCCATGTCGGCAGAGCCGGTGGAGTAGAGTTGGAAATTCGCATTTTTATTCAATCGTTGTGGTCCGCGGGAGGCACAAAGTTCTAGAGGCCTGTAGTCGGTGCCGATCTTCATTGCTGTGCGCTTAGTTCATTCAGGATGCCGTCTTGACGAAAGCGGTTGTTTTGGAAGCCTGCGACAGCTTTCTCTGAAAAGGCTTGGCGCTGCAGCTTCGCTATTCTTTTTCGGCTTCGCGTTTTTGCGGTGGCGTCCCTCAACGCTGCTAGTCTTGTTCCAAGGAGAAATTGACAGTGCGGACGGCTCATAAAGCGATAGACGACGGTGACACGCTGGTTTATATGGTTGCAGCAGCGAGGGAAGAAAAAGCCATTTGCGAGTCGGCGCTTGTTTTGTGTATGTATACGTGTTCTGCGTGTTCCTTCATTTTTGTGTATTTTTCCCGCGCTGTTTTAACCACGAATAAATACAAACTCGTCCAGACCGTGTCCTTGTACGTATACCCGTTGCGTCTACATTCCCCTATGCATGACGGTCACAATTGTTGGCGACCGATATGCGTGGGCCGCGCTGTGCTCACCGAAGCGTGCAGTGCCAAGAAAGCCGCGCCGCATCCAATGGTATCCGTCAGCAAAGCGATACGCGAAGCAGTCTGAAGCGTACCATATCTGTTTACTGTACGCTGTGCGAGCGATATGCCAACTGCGTGCAAGTTTTCTCCGATATGGACCCTGTGGATCGACCGATCCGCGCGGCTGTCTCGATCGAGTGCTGTTGTGCGAGCGTAAGGACACATAGCCGGGTTTAGGATGCGCAGTGTTAGGTTTAAAACATTTGCGCTTAAGGGTGGTGAAGTGTAAGGCCATGCCATTGTAAGATTGAGTGTACAGCCTTTGTAAAAAGTTTGGAGCCCAGGGGGGTTTTCTTTTTAGCCACACTCTGTCGTTCTTAATGGAGATCTAGCGCTCCAACTTTCCTGGACATAAGAAGATTTCTGCTACTGCCTCCTGCAATAGGTAGGACATACATGAATGCTCCTGGAGTCCCATTATAAAGTTCGGAAGTGAACCCCCTGGGCTCTAAACTTTTTACAAAGACTGTACCTCGCAACTTACCGTTTACCGAGATGCCGAGTCGACCTGCGACCACCTCGCCGAGTTGCAGTTTCTTGCATTCAGCTGATTAAAGGCATTAGTGAAGTCCAAAATTTGTAGTTTATTGGAAAATCAAATTATGAGCCTTAAAAAGGTTTGATACAGCATAACACTTATTACAAAACATAGCTTGCTACGTGAAGCAAGCAAAATCTTTTAACAAAAGTGATAACACTCGTGTATGGAAGGAGAACACACATAAAAAGGATTCAACAAATATACTAGAAAGAAGAAGAAATGCACAACTGAATTACATCACTTTGCAACCATGAACTATTCGATCAGAGAGAGTAAAAACATATAGGAAGGCAGTAAATTAGGGCTTTCAGACAGAAAAATATTTGTGGACCATTCTTGCCCAATTGTGTGAAAGCTTTCATTTCTCGGTAGTTGTTTCTGCATCACAAAGTTGATAAAATTTAAGCAATGTAAATGCAAAGTAATTGGAGCACTGTGTGGAAGTGACTTGAAAAATTGGTAACAGTTGTCCCAGCTGGTGGAAAAAGTGAATCATTTCCCTCCCTTCTGCTTCATGTATTCCTTTCTGTAATATATGCAAAGAAAGAGAGTACCCTGCTGACACTATTTCTATTGTTGCATGTTGTATTAGACTCTTATCTGCCTAGCCTGGAACAATACAGAAATAGCATAGTTTTCTGTTCTGTTTGTTGTGTGCTATGTGGTACTTGTGTGCACATGCTGTTTTATACTTGTCAAAACCACGAGCCAACCAACATAGTCTGCGCATAAGACGGGCATTTGAGCTGTGCACAACTAAGGCATGATGACAGCTAAAGAATGATTAATATAGTGTACAAATTGCGGCTGGTAGAATGATAAGGTTTTCCTCTGTATGCATATGTACCAAGTGCATGTGGAAAAGTGTTTTCATCATTTAAGAACATGAATTTGTTGCAGGTTGCAAAACTTATATTTTTTATTTATTTACATATACTGCAGGCCAATGCTTTGGCCCAAGCAGGATGGGCATACAAATGTAGCATACAACAAGAACATATACAATGCGAGGAAGAACCCATGGGAAACAACACATTTCTTAAAAGAACAACTATATGATAAAACTAACATTGGGTAATAAATGGCAACAACACACCTCATGTATGATATGAATGCAAAATGGATGACAAATAACTCTTCTGGAAGGAAAACAGGATATGTTAAGTATGCAAAATATGGCTTTCTAGTCCTTTCACAAAATCTTTGCTCTTAAAAATGTTGGGTGGTAAAGAATCCCCTTATATGCTAGAACTTATATGCTAGTGCTTACTCTGTTGCTGCGTGCAGTGGGATGATCACCCCCTTTTGACACTACTAGTTTGAAAGGCCAAAATCACCTTCAGTTGTGTTGAATATCTAGAACTAAAATTGTAAGTATGGTACACTAATTACTCTCTTGATTATTCCGGCTTCTATAGTATGAAAAACATGCACTCCATATTTTTACAAAATACGATACTTCAGTCACCTTGTACCCTAAAGGACAGTAGTGCAGGCACGCTAAAGAAAGCTCTGGGAGACTGCTAACTGCAGCCTTTATTCTTGAACATCAGTGACCAATAGTACATGTCCATCTGTGAAGCTACAGCATATAGATTCATGAACAAGAACTAGCATTTGCACTCTGGACATGTACTGCTGATGTTACTTAACTGACTTCTTTTTGAAAATGTGCGTATCGTTCATTTACCACAAAAGACAAAAATCTGATTTTGGGAAGCAGGTAATTTCTGGTTGATTCAGTAGCAATCAAGCTAAATCAAAGCCCTGATTACTCTTGAAAAAACTGACAGTGACTGCCATCAAGCATGAGCCTAAGTCGGTGGTGTACATGACGCATTCACATTACAAAGCTATTCTTTTCAATACTCAGTATGACAGGTACTCTAATTGTGAGCGGCCGTTTGAATAGAATTTTATTTTGACAAAGTCAGACATTTACAGTATTTACTCGTGTAATTTGCGCCCGCACTTAGATTGTGCACCCCAAAAAGTTCTAACATTTAACCGGATTAAAAAAAAATACTCGCACATTTTGCGCACTATGCTGAGCCAGACCACCAGCATGTATACGCGGGTGCGAACTCTGCGCCGTTTACCCGGCTTGCTCGCGCTGGCGGTCGCTATCCCGGACGAACAGCTGCGCGCGCCCCAAATCCAAAACTCTACCGTACCCTTTGCTATACGGTTTGCCGCTAGTCAGCCGGGCCACACGCAAGGGCCCCGTTTTATTGCCCGTTATCTCCTCCCACTGCTGACTTCGCGATTAAATCTTTACGCGTTTATTGCTTTGAGCTAAGCACGTGCCGTCATGCCACCCCGCGGGGAGCTACATTAGAGCACTGCACGGGCCTCAATCTGAGGCCCGGGCCGGGCCCGAGACCTGGAGCCCGAGCCCGGCCCAGGCCCGCTGAATTATCGCTCTAGCGAGCCCGGCCCGGCCCGTGAATCCCGCAGTGAAGCCCAGCCCGGCCCGTTTCACAGTAACGCTTGAGGCATACTGCTCACTCTGAGCAAGTAGACCGCTACTAGACCGATAATAAACTGGCCGACAATGGTTCGGAAACCGCAGTTTGGCTTGCAGAAAGTTGACTCTTTTTAACCCAGAAGGAATTGATTAAGAGTAGTGTTCGCAGGCCCTCTTTTGGACAGTGATCTCGTGTAGGTGCGCAAAGATGAACTCGGAAGTTCCGAGAGCCAAATAAAAAGGGCTGCATACGCGCGTAATAGACTACGTATTTGCATTCCCCCATGATTTTAATCACTTATATTTTGCCGCCCGCGAAGTATAACTGCCGCCATCTTGCGAGTAGTTCATATTCTGCCACCAGGCTACGACACGGATCCATCACTGAGAAAGTGTCTACCCGTCTTGCCCCCAGCGACCCGAGACTGGTTTTGGTTGAGATGTTGAGATACGTGTCCGGTCCTTTCTTGACACGTGCACCCGTGCTGCGTGAAGACTTTTCTTTTGTTGCTGCGCCTGCCTTCAGAGGATTACAAACGAACCATGGCAAGCCCGGCTGCTAGTCCCCGTCGTGCGTGGGGGGAGGTGTTGTCTGGGGTGGTTCCGCATGCTTCTTTCTCTGCCTGTCCCTCGCCAAAGCCAAAGAGAGTGGGGCTTCCTTTATTCGGTCTATGGTTCCCGAAGGGTGAAGGGAAAAAGTTGGAGAGCCGGGGCAAAGAGGGTACCGTCTTTGTCCAAACGGCGTCAGAGGTGGAGTGATCCTTGTTCGGGATAAGGATGCCAGCACGGGAACAGAGGACCGTTTTCTTCTCTCTCTTGTTTAGCCTTGGCTAAATAGCCGCAGAAAGCTGTACCGTCGATGTTACTATCTGGAGGGCCTCCTTTGAGGGAATGTGCCGTTTCGTTCTTGAGTTTTACCCGACTACAGACTTTCCTGTTTTCAATGTCGTGACATATATTAGTGGGAGCAAAGAAAAAGAAAAAAATAATGCTGCCCAGCCCGCATCGCAAAAGGCACAACGTCCCAGTGGAAACTTGGGAGAGTTAGTGATAATTGTCGACATAATTGCACAGAGCAAATTAGTAAGTAAGCGAAAAGAGGAAGCGGACGCCAAAAATAAGGAAGGTGTGAAATAAAGAAAATTAATTATGTTTATGTCCCATGTATATATTTCTAGCGTTCTTTTTTTTCAATGAACCTTATAGTTGAAATCGGTGCCTTTCTTGTGTCCTTCCTTCTGCCCTCGTCTTTTGCGCGTTCAATCACTTCGTCACTGTTGATGCATAGCAATATTAGTAGTAGTCGGAACACTCCTGGTCTAGAGTGTAACCTGCTAACTATAGCGCTGAAAAAAAATATATTTCTTTATCAAATGATATTGCATCTATGATAAGAAAACTATAACAAAGACAGCTATACAATTTAGTCAACGCTCAGCGTATGCCTGTCCATCCTTATAAACTATGGTTGATAAAGAAAAAGGCAGAGAGAAGTGGGCAACTGTCAATTTCTGTTTACCCTTGAGATGAATCGACATTGCGCAAGAGACGTGAAATTGCTATTGAGAGGGTTAGCACCGCAGGGTGTCGGAATGTGTTTACCTCAGAAGCAAATATTCGTCGTACATGCGGCGGCACCTTGCAACCAATTCCGATCAACTTCGACGGAATTTTGCCAAGGCTCACAAAAATGCAGTATAGAGATGCATACCATTCACGAGGCGGACTCGAGACTTTTTTTATAGACATTGTACGAAGAAGAACGGGGGGGGGGGGGGGGGGGGGGGGGGGGCGGGAGGTGTGCAGGAATGCTGCCAAAAAAAAGGGGTCGGCTACAAAGCGATAGTTCTGTAGGCACTTAGGGCGACCCCCTCCCCTCTCTCGTTTGGACCCTCAACTGCGTGCTCTTATTCATTTTAGACGTACGTCTTTCTTGTATCCAGTTTGCATCATTAGGTTGCTTATTCCCTCCAGAATTTTCCATCGCGTGCTGAAATGTATATCTTTCTTGCCTTGCGTCGATTTGCCTCGATTTGGTTGGATCAAAGATTGAAAAAGTGCGCCCGCGTATGTGTGTGTGTATGCGTGCATGTCCACGCGCGCGTACCTGGAAACTGTAGGAACAGCTGCTATTTTCACACCGTCTATTGTCAGGAAACTGTAGCCTCGTTTACATGAACCCGACTTCGGCGGGTCGAGCCAGGAGATCGAGTTGAGCAAGGTCAGCCCAACTTGACTGTATGTTTACATGAACTCGATTTTAGCGAGTCGCGACCGGTTCAACAGCAGCGGCACCAAGCGTCGAACGGCGCAGCGGGAAAGGGCAGTCGCAGCCGGGAAGATTGCGGCATGCACGGCTGCCTCGCAGGCGCTACGGCGCAAGCGAATAACAGGTTCGCATTTATCACCTCTCCTTCCACTAACCCGACTCAGACCGGTTTACGTGCTATCTGCTGTTGGGGTCGAGTGAGTCAACCCACCCCCTGCAGCGGAGTTGACTGGACTCGCTCCCTCGACTCCCGGACCCGACACGTTTACATGAACCCAGTAACCGGTTTTCAGCTCAAATCCTCCACTCAACCCGTCATGTAAACACCGCTTATAACATGCTTGTAATCATTTTCCGAGAATTCCTTTTCCTGCGGCGCTAGTGTAGCCCGCCTGCAGGAGGGGCGCGCAGCAAGGGGAGGGGGCGGTCCTTTGTGCCAGTTCCGGAAGAGGGGACCTCAAAGCACTATAGTTGGTTACAACAAAAGAACGAAGCGGCACATGCAACTCAGAGGGAGCCCTCCAGCCAGTCACGTCGATTTCTGTGGCTGTGCATGCAGCCAAGCCTGCGAAAGAGAAGAAAGGAGACGGCGTTTTGTCCCCGTGTAGCCGAGAGTGGATGTCCTTTGTTCGGGATAAGGCTAAAAGAATAATAACGCAAAAAGAAAGGAAAAGATTTTGCTGCCCCGGCATCCGCCATCGTCTCTAGGAGCACCTGAGCTGGAGCAGGGGAAAAGACGGAGAAAGGCGAAGGTACTAGTAGGTGTGGTGCCCCCGTTTATTGTCTCAGCTGCACTAGCCACTAAAGGGGGAGGGGGGGGGAGAGGGCTGGGCTGCTCACCTTTCGCATAGATCCGCGCGAGAGCGTCTTTTTCGCAAAAGCGCTGTATGTTACAGGTGGGGTCATATTCGGCAACAGACGGTCGTGGCAGCTTCAGTCTCCACTGCTGTCGCGGCGCACCTGTGGAGACCGAACAGAAAACTGTTCGGTCGACGCGCTTGGCTGGGCGGTCTCCTTTGATGGGCATGTGCTGCTTCGTTCTTGAGTTGTACCCGACTTATATACCACATGGATTCATTTCAGCGGTGGAACATGGCGGCGCCCTCTGAACCACGGCATTCGTTTGAAAGAAGTGCGAGTCTAGTTCAGGAAAACTGCACCTGCTCCACGGTTAGTGCTGAAATAGTGCAGCTGCAGCCGCCATGGAAGCAGATGATGGTTTGCGGGTTGTGATAAACGGCGGAGACTCAAGTAACTTTCACTCGTCGACAAGCTAGAACGCTGCTCGAGTTCTCCAAAGAAACGGATCGAGGCTGGTTCATGGCAACATGTTATTGTGATGTGCTGTTTGCACATTTCTTCATGAGATACGAGAGGTTGGCTGCCGCTGATGTAGGCTGTAAACAGCTGGCTGCAATTCATTGGCATCGCAAAGGCTAGCGACGACCAGGCCTGCACTCGACCATCCGTTTTGGAAGCAGACAGTGCCAAACTGCGCTCAAAGTGCTGGAACTAGCGGTACACACCCGCCGCACCGCCGCTGCCGCAGAACTTTGCCGAACTGGTGCATTGAGTGCAGGCGAATCGAGCGCTCTCCAACTTCCCCTCCACATCGCTAGCCGGAACAACGAACAACCGGCAGCACGAAGCGAAAGCCTGTCTCTTCCCTTTCCTGTCGCTTTAGCAATGCCTGTCCTCGAAAAATAATACGACACCCAGAATGCGTTTCGTAGCGTCAAGTGAAAAAAATTGGCAGTGGCTTAGCTCTGCTATGCCTGGATATACGTAGCGTAAAGTGCTCCGGTGTTTCGGCCGCACGTTTCGCCTTGGCTGCTCGACGGCGAACTGCCAGGCGTCAACCTCGGGATCGGAAGAATTTACATTTTCCAGTCTTCTGCGCCGTTTGGCAGCGGCTCGACTCTCCTTAGCTTACCAGAGCTTACATGTTGAGAGCGACCGTCATTTCTCCGCGCACCCTCCTCGCGCATGCGCAGTAGAGCGCGGCGCAACTGTCGTAAACACGAGGTCACGCGGTGGAGAGGAGCGCACGCCGGCGGCGCCGGCAGCGAGGAGCTCGCACCGGCTGTGGCGAGGAGGCGACGCACCTGCGGACCTGCGCCTCTCGTGACGTCACGCGGTTCTTCTCGCGCATGCGCATAACAGGCGGCGCACACTCGCGCAAAACTCGGCTCTGACCCGCGTAGTGTGGCTTTACTAGCTTTACGCTACAAAACAATCCAGCAAAGCAATATGGCGAAATCTGCTTGGAAGTTCGACACACACTACATAGGGCAAAATCGAGGGAAACGTGCAAACATCGTAGAGGTATCGTTCCCTCTCGTGAACACCTCCTGATTGTAAATGTTTAGCAGCGCCACACTCGTTATTTTTTTGAACTGTGATTATTTAGTACACGTGCATGTGTGTAGATGGCGCTACTTACTACATTTATCTACATTTATCGCATGTCGCTGCGTTATTGCTATTATTGTTTGTATTCTGTGGACTTTGTTCTTGGCAATTGTTACAAGTTGATTAAAATAATGAGAGACCGACATTTTAAGAGTATATTTGCCAGAAAAAAAGAAGCCGCGGAACGTTTCAAGAGCTTGTGTCCTTCATGACGAGAACAAAAAAGGTAGCTAAAATCAACTAGACATTGCGCATTCCCCAAAAGCCGTAGAGTAAAGGCGATGCTTAGCCGCGTAGAGCGAAGTATTAAGTTTCTTCACGCAAAATCTCAAAACTGCCACGCGCTGGTTACCTGAACAGTATAGCATTCCGTTTTTAACTATTTCGAAAAAACGCTAAATTTGATCAGGAATAACTTTTAAACTAAACAAGGCAGATGAATGAAATTTTTAGAATGGAAGAGCGATTAGACGATCTCAAACTGTACGAAAAGTCGCCGCAGTGCAATGCATATCACAAAAGTTATTGCAGATTACATTGTTCTGTTTTCTATGCTTTTCAAACATGCGTGGCTAATAAACTAATCTATACACGTACTTCTAAATGCTTAAATATGTTCATTAGCATCCGATCTCAAAGCATCTAGAAAGATATTTCTCTAGGTGCAAGAGGTTTTTCACAATTTTGCATTTCCTGAGACAAGTTGAGCTCAACTGCCAGTTTTCATCTTTGCGTTTTCTTTTACAGTTGAAACAAATATGCAGCTACCGTTAAACAAAATGCATCTTTTGAAAGCAGAGAAAAGTAGCTTTTCGGAGATATCTGAACCATATTTATGAAGCGAACGAGCGAGGTACAGTCGACGTACAAATATCACCAAAAATGGTTCCCGCTCACCGTCAGAGTGGGACCGCCACCTTAAAGCTGTCTAGCAAGCAGTAGTATGACATTTTTTTAGTGAACGCGATCTCACAGGTTGGACTCATAGCTGAACTGGTCGCCTTTCAGCAGAACCGAAAACCTATGAAAGGCTTGAGTATTTCACGATGTGTGTTTTGAAAGCTGTAAGCGTCCTAAACTAATATGTCCTTCCCGAATGCATTTCTAATAGCGTATAGGTATGTTTTGGGATGACGAACGATCAAAGGCCAATTAAGAGCGGCTGAATTTTACTCTTACTGGTGGAGCAGAAGATAACGCCCAGACCATACGTGATAACTTACAGGGCAAAACACTTGTCATGTCAACCAGGCTGAAGAAGCGAGGAGGGATAGATGTGGTTATGAGATGAGATTTACAAACTCTCGAGACCTTTTTTGGCTATTTCATTAACTAAACGTTCCGGTCAGCTGATCAAAAAGAAAACTAAATGCGCTTTAGCTTACGAATTTTCTCACATGAGAAAAATATAGCTATGAAATAAAAGCTATGTTTTTGGGGCTTAAGGGCCCAAGGGGAGTCAAGCTGTGAGAGACACCGAAGCAGAGGGCTCCGGATCATTTCGACCACCTGGGTTTCTTCAACGAGCATTGATACTACAAAGTACATGGCTGTCATGCTTGGCGCCTAAATGGAAATGCGGCCGCCGAGGCTAGGAGAAAACCCTGGTACCCTGGCTCAGTAATCAAGCGCCTTGACCACTAAGCCACCACAGCGTGGAAATAAGGAAATAAATAAGTCAATGAATAAAGCTTGGTTTTTTTCTCATCGCGTACTATAACCCATAGCTCATCCGTATCACTGCTCTATAGTGAACTAGAGTATTCTAGTTCACTATACACTGCTCCAATGCCACAGTTGTGTACTTCACTCTGCAATAGTGGCTGAATAGTCGGACACCAGCCGTTCCAAGCCTGGCAAGGGTCCGCAGCGTCCGCAGCTTTAAGCCCGAGCCCGGCCCGGGCCCGCAACTTCAGGCCCGGGCCCGGCCCAGGCCCGGCAAAACAGATCATGTCCCGGCCCGGCCCGGCCCGCGGGCCGGGCCCGGGCTTTCGGGCCAGCCCGAGCCCGTGCAGTGCACTAAGCTACATAGCGTGGGCGGGGCGGACGAGTCAACCTTTTTGTTTGCCAGCGAGGGGTGCCAACCTTTTTTTTTTTTTAGGACGTGTTCGGATGACTCGCTTGCGCGTAAATTGCGCACCCTTTTTTTGGAGCCCTAATTAAAGAAAAAACGTGCGCAAATTACGCGAGCAAATACGTACGGTGCTCTATATGCCTTATGGAACTTCTTTACGATCTCCTTTGTAAACGAACTATAGTTTTAAGGAATCACAGTGCTCTCTTAGTTATAAAACAGTGACACTTCCCAGGCGCTATGGCCGAGATAACAACAAAAAAAAAATGCACCGCCATACAGATTACTGCTAGGCGCAAACATTTGCACACTACAAGTAATAATATCAAATGGAAATGATGCCCCAAAGAAACTGTGGTGTGCTCGATGATATATAGATGACAAGTATCTCTTTATTTTCTTCTAATGAGGGAGTGCGTAAGCTAATAAATAAATAATCATGTACAGTAAGCAGAAGTTCATCAGAGCCATATATAAACCGCAGCCAGTTTAGCAGTAATGATTACTTTTTATCAGTGCGGGAATACTGTAGCCGCGCTACTCGATCATAACGTCTAGCTAAAGCCATTTATTCGCAAATCATTCTATTTCTTGCATAAACACCTACAACGTCATATTGAAAGCATACATGCAGTCAAGCTATACACCTTCTCAATAAGAGCATTTCTTTCCAATCTCTTGAGAATGTATCGAGGTGGTTCCTCACCTGAAGGGGGACGGCATCCGCACGTATACGAACTACGAGCGGCGACATCCGATCGAAGTGCTCGGGCAAAAAATGTTTTGAACATACGCAGGTCCATTTTGCTGGTTCCCAGTCGCTTTGGCCTGGTCTAACGGCCTCAGTCCACTGCCTCCTTTGCTCTGGATCTTTCGGAAACCTGTTTGAAAACAATTATTCACTGCACTCGGACAAAGAGCCACCAATAAGGCCGGGGCGGTACGAATACCACGTTCACGCCGTGTCGTGCGTTATGTTCTGCGAGCATGCATTTTACTCATTACGCAGTCAATTAAATACGAAAACAAAATGCAGTATACTTACGTGTGGAAAGTGACGCCAGGTTCTTGTCCTGGCGTGCGCGACCAACATCCAGGAACGCAGCAGCTGGGCATCGCAGCGTCTTTGTTGTCAAAGGGACCAGAAGTCTCACTTTCCGCCGTGTCTGACAGCTGCCGACAGCCTGGCGAGGCGCGAAATCGTCTGCTCGCGCCGCTCGCGTTGATCTTCGCGGCATGCCATTGGCTGAGAAAACGGCCAAGTGTCATGGCGGAGCCCTCGCTTCCGGCTTCAAAAAATGTGACGTAGCAGCCTCTCCTCTTTTCCTTCTTTCCTCCATGCCGCCGTGGCTGTCGCTTCGTGCGCGTCTGCTTTTGCGCTTGTTTTTTCTCGACGCGCTGTACTGCTTTGTGCCGGAAATTTTTTCATGCGATCGAGATGACGGGAGGCAGCCGGCGTAAACCGTGCACGCAACGAGCTTTTGGAAGCCGTAAGAAACGAGCGTGGAACAAAACGCCGAAGGCGTCGGCCACGAGTGCGCCGTCGGGACCTGCGTTAGAGCCAGTGACGAACTCGCTGGATCTGCCGATAACGTGAACCACGCTGCTCACTGACGACACCGCAGGTCAAAGTTCCAGCACGAATTGCATCCTGGATCATGGTACAGTTCGTGTTGATGCCGCGTACTACTTTGCGGTGGTGCGAGAGAGCGGTGGAGCAGGCGCAGCTTGTTGAGCGATCGGCGCACACAAAGTCCGCTCTGTCAGAAAAGTCAGCGACCCAGCGCAAGTTTGAACTTCTTGGCGTCAGCGCGGAGTGCCAGACCGGTGACGCTGGCACTGAGTTCGTGGTTGTGGACATGAAAGTTTTAAAGAACTTTTTCGCGCAAGCGAAGTGCGGAACCTGCGGCGCAGGAAGTTGATTTTGAGGAAGGCGCCCTGCGTTTGCGCAAGGCAAATGGAGCTCATCTATAGAGCATTAATACGAGAGACTTACAAGGCGGCACAAAACGGGAGCAACTAAAGATTACAGTCCTGGACTGCTATGGAGACGTTTTCCAGCGGCACAGGGCAGCGGGCTGCCTAATACCAGGCGGTTTTTCTCAAAGACAGAGTAGAAGCCGTGTCGAGCGTCGCACCCAACAGTCCTTTTCAATTGCTTGCCATGGTGGGGGCTCGGATCTCCTTGGCTCCAGACCTCTAGGTCCCTCGAAAAACAGTTTTCAGGATTCAAAATATTGCCTTTAGAGCTCAACACCCTAGCCCTGCTCTCCATTGTCTCTAAAAAATGTACTGATAACTTCATCAGCAATCATTTTTTTTACAACTTCATCACACTTCCCACCTTCGACATTTTTTTAATAATGTTTTATTGGATGGAACAAGACACTTTTTGTTTTGTTTTGTAGGGAAACAGATAGGGAACATCTAAATAAAATCCGTTGTTGAAGATTCCTCACAAAATTTTCTGTAGTCAGTGTAAAAACTTTAAATGCGATTTTCTCGGCTTCACGTTTTTTGCCAATGTTACTAGCTTTAAGGAACTTTTCATTATGTTTTTGTGGTCCAATTTTAATAACTTCTACACCGTTGAATTCAGAAAGAATTGAACTGTGGAGCTATGCTATTTTTGTGTGGCTAAGTTGAACATACCAAATTTTGCAGACAATAATACCAGCTAATCAAATTCCAGAATTGTGATGCATCAACATAATTGAATATTTTTATATGATCATGTACCTTAATAACAATATAAATAGCATAGCTCCGCATGGCAGGTCTTTGGCTATGGCTACATTTTAATCAGAACCAAAAAATGTTGAGGGAAAGTGTCTTAATGACCCGTAAGAAATTACCTAATTAGGCTTCAGTTATTTTCTTATACATTGAGCACTAATTGAGATAAGCTGAAGCTGATTACATTTTTGAAAACAGGAGGAAGGAATACATATGCATACTTAACTTCACTACAATATATCTAATAATAAAAATTTTCTCCCCTTAAGGCAGTATTCCCACGGGGGACACCGGCTAGGACGGATGTGGAGACAAGGTGCGCGACGTCACCGATCCGCGTCCCTCCAACGAAACGGCGGCGAAACGCAAGATGCGCCCATGTGCTGTGCAATCGACGTTAAAGATTCATAGCCCGTGTGAATACCGCTTAAAGTGATTAGTTCTGGTTTTATAGTAAAGAAAGGGCGCCGTAAATGTCTCGCTTCTCTTGGTGCACACCTCTACCGCGCCATGGGGGAACCGAAGGGGTAAAAATTGACGGGTGGCGGTCTCACTCTGACGGTGAGCGGGAACCATTTTTGGCGATATTTGTACGTCGATTGTACCTCGCTCGTTCGCTTCATAAATATGGTTCAGATATCTATGAAAAGCTAGTTTTCTCTGGTTTCAAAAGATGAATTTGGTTTAACGGTAGCTGCAAATTTGTTTCAACTGTAAACGAAAACGCAAAGATGAAAACTGGCAGTTGAGCTCAACTTCTCTCAGAAAATTCAAAATTGTGAAAAACCTCTTGCACCTAGAGAAATATCTTTCGAGATACTTTGAGATCTGATGCTAGTGAGCGTGGATAAGCATTTAGAAGTACGTGTATAGGTTAGTTTATTAGCCACGCATGTTTGAAAAGCATAGAAAACAGAACAATGTAATCTCTGCAATAACTTTTGGGATATGCATTGCACTGCGGCGACTTTTCGTACAGTTTGAGATCGTCTAATCGCTCTTCCATTCTAAAAATTTCATTCATCTGCCTTGTTTAGTTTAAAAGTTATTCCTGATCAAATTTAGCGTTTTTTCGAAATAGTTAAAAACGGAATGCTATACTGTTCAGGTAACCAGCACGTGGCAGTTCTGAGATTTTGCGTGAAGAAACTTAATACTTCGCTCTATGCGGCTAAGCATCGCCTTTACTCTACGGCTTTTGGGAATGCGCAATGTCTAGTTGATTTTAGCTACCTTTTTTGTTCTCCTTATGAAGGGCACAAGCTCTTGAAACGTTCCGCGGCTTCTTTTTTTTCTGGCAAATATACTCTTAAAATGTCGGTCTCTCATTCTTTTAATCACCTTGTAACAATTGCCAACAACAAAGTCCACAGAATACAAACAATAATAGCAATAACGCAGCGACATGCGATAAATGTAGATAAATGTAAAGTCACTTTAGATAAATGTAGTAAGTAGCGCCATCTACACATATTCATGTGTACTAAATAATCACAGTTCAAAAAAATAACGAGTGTGGCGCTGCTAAACATTTACAATCAGGAGGTGTTCACGAGAGGGAACGATATCTCTACGATGTTTGCACGCTTCCCTCGATTTTGCCCTATGTAGTGTGTCGAACTTCCAAGCAGATTTCCGCCATATTGCTTTGCTGGATTGTTTTGTAGCGTAAAGCCACACTACGCGGGTAAGAGCCGAGTTTTGCGCCAGTGTGCGCCGCCTGTTATGCGCATGCGCGAGAACCCCGTGACGTCACGAGAGGCGCAGGTGCGTCGCCTCCTCGCCACAGCCGGTGCGAGCTCCTCGCTGCCGGCGCGCCGCCGGCGTGCGCTCCTCTCCGACGCGTGACCTCGTGTTTACGACAGTTGCGCCGCGCGCTACTGCGCATGCGCGAGGAGCGTGCGCGGAGAAATGACGGTCGCCCTCAACATGTAAGCTCTGGTAAGCTAAGGAGAGTCGAGCCGCTGCCAAACGGCGCAGAAGACTGGAGAATGTAAATTCTTCCGATCCCGAGGTTGTCGCCTGGCAGTTTGCCGTCGAGCAGCCAAGGCGAAACGTGCGGCCGAAACACCGGAGCGCTTTACGATACGTATATCCAGGCAGAGCAGAGCTAAGCCGCTGCCAATTTTTTTTCACCTGACGCTACGAAACGCATTCTGGGCGTCGTATTCTTTTTCGTGGGCAGCTTTGGCATTGCTAAAGCGACAGGAAAGGGAAGAGACAGGCTTTCGCTTCGTGCTGCCGGTTGTTCGTTGTTCCGGCTAGCGCTGTGGAGGGGAAGTTGGAGAGCGCTCGATTCGCCTGCACTCACTGCACCAGTTCGGCAAAGTTCTGCGGCAGCGGCGGTGCGGCGGGTGTGTACCGCTTGTTCCGGCACTTTGAGCGCAGTTTGGCACTGTCTGCTTCCAAATCGGATGGTCGAGTGCAGGCCTGGTCGTCGCTAGCCTTTGCGATGCCAATGAATTGCAGCCAGCTGTTTACAGCCTGCATCAGCGGCAGCCAACATGTCGTATCTCATGAAGAAGTGTGCAAACAGCACATCACAATAACATGTTGCCATGAACCAGCCTCGATCCGTTTCTTTGGAGAACTCGAGCAGCGTTCTAGCTTGTCGACGAGTGAAAGTTACTTGAGTCTCCGCCGTTTATCGCAACCCGCAAACCATCATCTGCTTCCATGGCGGCTGCAGCTGCACTATTTCAGCACTAACCATGAAGCAGGTGCAGTTTTCCTGAACTAGACTCGCACTTCTTTCAAACGAATGCCGTGGTTCAGAGGGCGCCATGTTCCACCGCTGAAATGAATCCATGTGGCATATAAGTCGGGTACAACTCAAGAAAGAAGCAGCACATGCCCATCAGAGGAGACCGCCCAGCCAAGCGCGTCGACCGAACAGTTTTCTGTTCGGTCTCCACAGGTGCGCCGCGACAGCACCGGTGGAGACTGAAGCCACCACGACCGTCTGTTGCCAATATGACCCCACCTGTAACATTCAGCGCTTTTGCGCAAAAAAACGTTCTCGCAAGGACATATGCGAAAGGTGAGCACCCCAGCCCTCTCCCCCTTTTTGGCCAGTGCAGCTGAGACAATAAACGGGGGCACCGCACCTACTAGTACCTTCGCCTTTCTCCCTGTCTATTCCCCTGCTCCAGCTCAGGTGCTCCTAGAGACGATGGCAGATGCCGGGGCAGCAAAATCTTTTCCTTTCTTTTTGCGTTATTATTCTTTTAGCCTTATCCCGAAGAAAGGACATCCACCCTCGGCGACACGGGGACAGAGCGCCGTCTCCTTCGCTCTCTTTCGCAGGCTTGGCTGCATGCACAGCCACACAAATCGACGTGATTGCCTGGAGAGCTACCTCTGAGTTGCGTGTGCCATTTCATTCTTTAGTTGTAACCGACTATAGTGCTGAGAAGTCCCCTTTTCGGGAACTGGCACAAAGGACCGCCCCCTCCCTTTGCTGCGCGCCCCTCCTGCAGGCGCGGTAGACTATCGCCACAGGAAAAGGAATTCTCGGAAAATGATTACAAACATGTTATAAGCGGTGTTTACATGAGGGGTTGAGTTGAGGATTTGAGCTGAAAACCGGTTACTGGGTTCATGTAAACACGGTCCGGGAGTCGGGGGAGCGAGTCCAGTCAACTCCTCTGAAGGGGGTGGGTTGACTCACTCGACCCCAACAGCAGATAGCACGTAAACCGGTCGGAGTCGGATTAGTGGAAGGGGAGGTGATAAATGCGAACCTGTTATTCGCTTGCGCCGTAGCGCCTCCGCGGCAGCCGTGCTTGCCGCAATCTTCCAGGCTGCCCTTTCCCGCTGCGCCGCTCGACGCTTGGTGCCGCTGCTGTTGAACCGGTCGCGACTCGCTAAAATCGAGTTCATGTAAACACGCAGTCAAGTTGGGCTGACCTTGCTCAACTCTGATCTCCTGGCTCGACCCGCCGAAGTCGGGTTCATGTAAACGAGGCTCTAGTTGCCTGACAATAGACGGTGTGAAAATAGCAGCTGTTCCTTCAGTTTCCAGGTACGCGCGAGTGGACACGCACGCATACACACACAAATACGCGCGCGCACTTTTTCAATCTTTGATCCAACCAAATCGAGGCAAATCGACGCAAGGCAAGAAAGATACATTTCAGCACGCGAGGGAAAATTCTGGAGGGAATAAGCAACCTAATGATGTAAACTGGATGCAAGAAAGACGTACTATCGTGCTCAATATGAGTTGCAACGCGCGGTCATCGACGGGGGCTCGTTCCGTGGTGTGCCTCCTCCACACAGTCGCTCGGAATTCTGGGAGAAACTGCTGTTCCAGGAAACAACAGCACCCCCGCTCTGGAAAAAGTTTCTCCCAGAATTCCGAGCGACTGTTTGGAGGACGCACACCACGGAACGATCCCCGATCGATGACCGCGCGTTGCAACTCATATTGAGCGCGATAGTACGTCTGAAATGAATAAGAGCACGCAGTTGAGGGTCCAAACGAGAGAGGGGAGGGGGTCGCCCTAAGTGCCTACAGAACTATCGCTTTGTAGCCGACCCCTTTTTTTTTTGGCAGCGTTCCTGCACACCTCGTCCCCCCCCCCCCCTTTCTTCGTGCAATGTGTATAAAAAAGTCTCGAGTCCGCCTCGTGAATGGTATGCATCTGTATACAGCATTTTTGTGAACCTTGGCAGATTTCCGTCTAAGTTGATCGGAATTGGTTGCAAGGTGCCGCCGCATGTACGACGAATATTTGCTTCTGAGGTAAACACATTCCGACACCCTGCGGTGCTAACCCTCTCAATAGCAATTTCACGTCTCTTGCGCAATGTCGAGTCATCTCAAGAGAAAACAGAAATTGACAATTGCCCACTTCTCTCTGCCTTTTTCTTTACCAACCATAGTTTATAAGGTTGGACTGGCAACCGCTGAGCGTTGACTAAATTGTATAGCTGTCTTTGTTATAGTTTTCTTACCATAGATGCAATATCATTTGATAAAAAAAATATATTTTTTTTTCAGCGCTAGAGTTTGCAGGTTACACTCTAGACCAGGAGTGTTCCGACTACTACTAATATTACTGTGCATAAACCGTGACGAAGTGATTGCACGCGCAAAAGACGAGGGCAGAAGGAAGGACACAAGAAAGGCACTGATTTCAACTATAGGTTCATTGAAAAAAAAAAATAAAAAAACGCTAGAAATATATACATGGGACATAAACATAAATAATTTGCTTTATATCACACCTTCCTTATTTTTGGCGTCCGCTTTCGCTTTTCGCTTACTTAGTAATTTGCGCTGCGCAATTATGTCGACAATTATCACTAACTCTCCCAAGTTTCCACTGTATCGACGTTGTGCCTTTTGCGGTGCGGGCTGGGCAGCATTATTTTTTTTCTTTTTCTTTGCTCCCACTAATATATGTCACGACATTGAAAACAGGAAAGTCTGTAGTCAGGTAAAACTCAAGAACGAAACGGCACATTCCCTCAAAGAAGGCCCTCCAGATAGTAACATCGACGGTACAGCTTTCTGTGGCTACTCAGCCAAGGCTAAACAAGGGAGGGAAGGAAACGGTCCTCTGTTCCCGTGCTGGGCATCCTTATCCGGAACAAGGATCCCCCACCTCTGACGCCGTTTGGACAAAGACGGTACCCTCTTTGCTCCGGCTCTCCAACTTTTTCCCTTCACCCTTCCGGAACCATAGACCGAATGAAGAAAGCCCCACTCGCTTTGGCTCTTTGGCTTTGGCAAGGGACAGGCAGAGAAAGAAGCATGCGGAACCACCCCAGCCAACACCTCCCCCCACGCACGACGAGGACTTGCAGCCGGGTTTGCCATGGTTCGTTTGTAATCCTCTGAAAGCAGGCGCAGCAGCAAAAGAAAAGCCTTCACGCAGCGCGGGTCAAGAAAGGACCGGACACGTATCTCAACATCTCAACCAAAACCAGTCTCCGGTCGCTGGGGGCGAGACGGGTAGATACTTTCGCAGGCATGGATCAGTGTCGTAGCCTGGTGGCAGAATATGAACTACTCGCAAAATGGCGGCAGTGGAACCGCCACCTTAAGCCTGGTAGGTTGCAAAAGCGCAGCGCCTCCAACTGAAGGAACGCAGTGCGCCGCGTCTACAGGTCACGCGTGGCTACCGGCCGCCGCTGCGCGACGACTCAAAGCGTCTTCGGTATTTTTTTATATTTTGTTTTTGATGTTGTTGCGACTGAGAGAAAGAAAACAATCTACAGCTGGTATGACGTCACAGCGGCAGTAGCGCCACAGGTGCGCAGCGCGGCAAACACACACCGTAACTGCAGCCGGGCTATCTGAAGGAGCGAGTTGGTCGCCCATATTCACTCCGCTAAAGATCGAACGTAACTGCGGCCGGGGCGCGCGAAGGCTTGAAAGTGTGAGTAATATTGCTTTCGCAATAAAACGAGCTCGGCGTGAAGTTCTTTTATTGCGAAAGCTACACTACTCCCAAGAACGGCATTTTGCGTAGCGGCGGCTACTTGGCACGTTTGACCTTTGGAATGACCCCTGACGTCATACCGTACCTAGTGACG
Organism: Amblyomma mixtum; assembly: GCF_055824585.1. Lineage (NCBI taxonomy): Eukaryota > Metazoa > Arthropoda > Arachnida > Ixodida > Ixodidae > Amblyomma > Amblyomma mixtum. Next base: position 272,544,228 of record NC_143014.1, on the reverse strand, counting down.
TCACAGCGTGACGTCATACAAGGAGCGAGAGACGGGCTACCAGCTCGGCTCGTCGGGTAACGGCGCGCCGCGCTCTTCCCACTAGATCCGCTGCATATGCAGTATAAAACATTTGCTTTCGCAACCTACCGGGCATAACCAAAGCTAAGGTTCCGCCAAATTTTTTATGCGAAGCATATTACTAGAGCTACACTACAGCCTGTCGAGCGCGGCGGTGGAGTTACCATTGACCACGTGACGTTTAGCGTGACCACGTGACACCACGTGATAACATGACGTCACAGCAGAGGAGAGATGGGCTGCCGGCTCGCGCGGTCGGCCGCGGCGGTGGAGGCTCCACATCAGAGGCGCGGCGGCTGACCACGTGACAACATGACGTCACAGCAGAGGAGAGATGGGCTGCCGGCTCGCGCGGTCGGCCGCGGCGGTGGAGGCTCCACATCAGAGGCGCTGCAGCTGACCACGTGACGCTACAGCAGCGGTATAAAGCTGAGCTTGCCTCGCTCTCCGGGCACTCACGAGGCGGCCAGGTGTTGGGATGCCGCCTAGAAGCAGGGCTGATTTGAACGAGAAGCGAAAGCTTCAGCGTGCCACAGAGACCGATGAAGAGCGGGATGAACGTCTGGCTAAGCGGCGTGCTCAATATGCGGCTCGGCGACAACGTTCTACAACAACTGAAGAACAAAGCGAGGAACTTTACCAAGCCTAGCCATCAATATGCTTCGCATCTGACTAGGCTTAACCTTAGCTAAGCCTCAGCCATTTTTTTCTTACTTCTTTCTGCATAGAGAGGAACAACTCTAGATCACAATGTGCACTTGCTTCAAAGATTTGACATGACAAGTAACAAGAGGAAAGCACTTTTTTTTATCGTTCTGAACATAGTTGGGCATTTATGGTAATTTTCAAACATTGTAAGTAGTGTTTGTTCTAAAACGTTTCATTGCATAAAACGTTGCATAAAACATTTTATTGCATCAAGAATACATCACAGTTGTCCACTGCTTTTATTTATGCAGGTAAAAACTCATGATGGTAATTATGTTCAACTCTATCACTTCATTTACTCTGTTCACACTTCAAGTGGGATTTTTCACACCGCACAATAAGAATTCGACTTTCTTTGCACAGGAGCGGCAAAAGCCAGACAGCAAGGTGAAGGATCAGGCACACACGTGGGAGCACCAACCTAATGTATATGTTTTCTGTAGCAGAATAGTAGGAGCAATTATATATATAGAGAAATCCAGTAAAGCCACCTCAAGGCTGCTACAGATTTATTTATTTTATTTAACAATACTGTCAACCCTCGTGTGAGGGTCCTTACAGAGAGGGTATAAAAATTTCATAGAAAAACAGCACTATTCACAAGCATTGAATACATCAGCATGAAACGGTACATCATTCAGTCAAGCATCAAATACTATCTTCCACTGCTATACTATCTTACACTGCTATCTTACACTGTAGTATATCTTACACTGCAGTGTAAGATATACTATCTTACACTGCACACTGTAGTAGCAAGGTTATAATGCTCTTCTTCCAATCAAGAAATAGCGAGAAAGCTGATACCAAAGTGTCCCCATATTCAATCTCTGATGGTTCTGAAAGGTTTCGTGTCACTTGTGCAGCAGCTCAGTGCAGCTTCACAGCTTAGGCCAAGGTGACCATAAATGTTGTTTCTTTTTGTGCTGTAACGTAGCTCTTTTAATCTACTTTTAATGCCTGCCTTTTGCCCAACACCTGCCAGGCAACAAGGTAATGAAACATTGTAGATATGAACAAATTAAAAAAAATGTCATGGTGCTGCTGGCCAGACAGCTTCACTGCATGATGGTAACCCTAACTAGTCTACACATTCTTGGCGCGCCCTTGTAGAGCGTAAAATAGTGATTTAACTATGGCCTATGGCCTAAAGTCACCAGAAATTGAAAAACATAAAAAGATTTAATTCATGACGTTTCGGCTGGAGGACCAGCCTTTTTTGAGTTTATTACAGTATTCGAAACAAGCAGCTTTTATAGCATCCGCGATGTGCAAGAAAAAGCGTAAAGCACAAATGCAAACAATGGTGAGCAGAGAGGTTTAGAAAAAAAAAAGTTGGTTACAACTTGAAAAGGCGATCCCCTAACGTGGGTGCAGGTGTTCGGAAGGAGGGACATACAGAAAAGTCGATGACAAGCGCGAAGCTCTACAGCGCACAGCTGCCGCAGGGTTGTGACAAAAAAAAAAACCGTGCACAAGTCTTTGCAAAATGACACTCATGACGCATTGCGGCGACAAGTGCGAAGCACCAGCGAGAAGGCAACATTTCAGGTAAAGGACTAGGTGGTGGAAGTTGCGAGTCAGCGATTGTAGTGTCTCCCCTCTTTTCTGTGTTTTCTGTCTTAGTTTGCGCTGTTTTTCCATCATGAATTCACACCAACTAGCCCAAATGTCTGCTTTGCTACAGTTACTTGAAAGTACTAGGCATGGGGGTCCGCAGGAATGTCAAAGAAACACCTCCGAAAAAAAATAAACCACTACTGCGCAAGAATTTGGAAATTCCACTCAGAGAAAGGTTGTGGCAGCACAACACGATACAAGGGAGGTCATTTTTCCTAATGACCTATCTTGTATCTTATACCGTAGCTCAGCGGTAGAGCACCGGACGCGTAATTCGGAGGTCGTGGGTTCGGATCCTACCGGCGGTACATGGTTGTTTTTTTTCTTCTGCTTTTCTAATCAATCAGCTTTAAGCGATAACATATATTCAGTAATGTTCTAAATCGAACAGCAGCACAAAATAAATAAATAAAAAAAATCTCTTGTGTCCCTTGGTTTCTGTGCCTGTTGGCTTCTCTCATATATATATATATATATATATATATATATATATATATATATCCGTGAACAATACGAATATCATGTGATCATGTGAAACATTGGCTAGTTGAGCAACAACAGACTAAGTGATCAGGATAGTCATGAGGTAATAAAACAAGGCGGAGGCTCCTCTAACAAAACTTTGCCGTTCAGGAGTTACTAGAGTGGACTAAATTTCCTTGAGGGCATCGTTGTGAGCCTAGAGCTGAAGTGCGTTTAGGTTGTCAATTGTGAAGCACACTTGGAGGATCGCTAACCATGGAAGTTTTATAAATGCAGCATTGAGATGTAGGTTATATTTAAAGAAACAGTGCCGCATTTCATTACGATATCTTGAATAATAAAAATGTTCATATCAAAGCCCACATCTCCCCTTAACAGACTTGAAGGGTCTTTTACACCTACTAAAATGCACTTTCACAGAGATTTGGCCATGACGATAATAATCATTTTCTTTCTGTGATTTACCCTACAGAATTAGTGAAAGCACTGCTTAAGTACATACTCACACATCAATCTTTAAGAACAATAAAGAACAAAATTTTGCTTGTGTGTTTTCTTCTCGCATTAGAGATCAGTGTGCATGGATCACTTCCTGATATTCCTATTGAACCGCTAAATAATTTATAATTGAATTTCTTCTTGATGCTGTTTCGGTTTCAACAACCAAATGATAGTTATGACATGAAATGTGGGTTTAGGTCACCTCAGGCATGAAAAGACTGCAATACAATCACTACAATACGATACAATGCAGTACAATCACTTCAGTGCAGTCGTGTGGCCGGAGTTGACCTCCTCATGGGACCTCCCTTTCCCAACTCTTTCTATCCTTTGAATAGGCCTTTCTGCCAGCTCCATTCAATAAAGAGTACTCAATAATCACTGGTACATAGTTTTCATCACTACAATGCTTAAGCCAGCATGCTTCAACAGCCAGAATGATAACAAACGAAACAGCAATTATATTGCGTACTGCTGTTATTTTAATGCCTCACATGACCTAAAGCCACCTTTTCCCTCACAGCCATTGTTCGGGCGATGAAAGTGATGCAGTATGAGAAAAGAAATTTATTTTTAATTATGTATCAGCCATAGGCAAATACCACATGGCGATCTATGTATCCTAACTGGTTCTGCGTCATTGCAGAGAAGGAAGCATGCAACTAGATTTAGATTATCGGGGTTTATATTCAAAAAGCGACTCAGCCATGAGGGACACCGTTGTGAAGGGCTCCAAGAATTTCGACCGCCTGTGGTTCTTTAACATGCATTGACATCGCACAGTACTCGAGACTCTAGAATTTCGCCTCCATCGAAATTGAATCGGCGTGGCCGGGATCGAGCTCGCGTCTTTTGGGTCAGCAGCCGAGTACCATTACCACTGAGTCACTGTGGCAGCTCTAAACATGCTACTAGAATTGGGTGTCTATATTCCTTTAAATTCGGTCATTGTATGATAGGAGTGAACTTATATTCTTGAAAACAAAATTCGCTCCCAGATATCCAGGCATGAAGTAAAGGCTCAGGTTCCGGAGATTTATAAACCCCGAGTTATGATACAGGCTGCACAGCCTGCTGGCCCGTGATTGACATAGATAGGCCACGGGTAAATGACACTTTTGTTGCAGTCAGCACAGCAATGAGTCGAGTGCCTTAGTCATCGTGTCCCAAAGCTGTGACTGTTTCATGAGTGGCCACAAAAACAAGAGATAGAAGCTGAGGTATAATCACATAACCACCTGAATACACGAGTAAGGATGCTCTTCAATGCTGTTTGGCACTTTTGAGGAGCTTTTCTGTGCCCGTTTCTATGTTGAGTGGGCGAAATCACTGCATAACCTAACCCTGTCGTGGAACAGTACAGCCATGAGGAGGAAGATCTGTTCTGATGCTTACAGTAAAGTTTGCAACACCTATTCATATGCTCTCTGCTTGGAGATTGCGATCACAGTGGATAATTAGCCCACTGCTAAAAGTTTAGCGGAGGAGAAATCTAAGTGAAGAGGCTTCCAGCTTTTAGTGAAGCTTGTAATGTGATATCCTGGCATTGTTACGTCTGGTGGCATCCATACAAGAGCCTTGTTATGCACGCGTATCAACGCTACCGACCCCACACAAAGTTTTTAACATTTCTGCCCCAATTTCACGGTCAAGTTAAATGCTCTCCGGCTTGTTTTCCACAGCAAAAACTCAGAAAAAACTTTGAAAGCGGAGCAAAAGCCACAAGGCTCACAGAGAAATGCAAGAGTAAAATGTCATGCTAATGCTTGAAATTAAACGGTCCATGAAACAGTATTCTCAAAGGTTAAGGAAAATCTGAAATACTGAGAGATACTGAACCGCTCACAAGCTGGGAAAGAAATTTTAGAAATGGCTAATATTAAAACCTTTAAAGAAGGTCGACTTACCTTAGCTGTCATCCTTGGCTGGGCAAGGATCCCGATACTCCCAAGCCATCAAGTAAGGACCTCAGCATTCTTCTCAGGAATGAGAAGGCGGCTGAGGTGCAGAAAAAAGTGAAGAAAAGCAGTGGATCAGAATTTATAGTCTCTCGAGAAAACCTGATGCTTCTCTTAAAAAGCTAAAAATACAAGATATGTCAACAATCGCATTGTCTGTGAAGACCAGTTTTGGGTGAAAAGGAATGTATTCATTGTGAAAATGAGAGAAGTACTTTTTCCTTATTTTTAAATTTTTGTGTATGAGAATAAAATGTGATTAACTGTAAGTTCATCTTCACATTTTTCAAAAACTGGTTTCTCTTGTTTTTTTCAGTAGGAAGCTGTGTGTGGGCAATACGGAGACGACACAAAATTTCGTACTTCTATAAAACGTTCCTGGTGCCCACAGGTCTTCCATTCACACAGGATGTGCTTTACAAAAATGTAGCTCATTGTTATCTTTGTTGTCCCACGAAGGCCGCCATTTTCCTCAGTTTATTTTTTACAAGTTTCAGGCAATCTTTATTGGGTATATCTACTTTTTTTATTAGCACATTACGGCATGTGTGGCAGATGCATCAGCGCTGTCGTTCCCCTTGATTGCCGCATGACTAGGGACCCAGCAGAATTTTATTGACATCTTTGTTTCAGCTCTTATTATGGCATGTATTATGTCTCCTATCACGGTTTGAACTGCATTTCTGGACTTTAGTGCTGTGATTACGCTGAGGGAGTCGGTGTCGATGACACATTTTGTAGCTTTTTCTTAATTATTTATTTAACTGTGATAGCGATGGCGGAACCTTCTGCCATGAAAACTGATGCGCATTCAGGTAGCCTGACTATTTTTTCTTCTTTCCCTTGTATTGCCGCACTCCTAACCTGGTGTGCGGTTTTAGAGCCATATGTGTGAAAAGCTGCAATTCTTGTACTTTTCCTTCACTGCCAAAATCTCCTGCAGTGTATATTCTGTGGAGTTTGCTTTTTGTGGATGTGTGTCAATTTAAGTTCACATACAGAAGGGAAATTGTACCAAGGTGGCAGTGGGCGAGGTCTCAGGGCAATGTTGGGCAGTGTGTTCAGTACCCAATTCTTCGCATTTTTTCTTCAAAACGGAAGTGTGGTCTCATTGATAGGGGTTTGTTAAACAGTTGCTTGGATTGGCACTTTGTAACTATAGGAGAGCAGAGATGTTCTGGTAGTGAACGGGTGTTTAGGACGTATGTGCTTGTCAACATCTTGCTTGCTGTCAGAAAATCATGATTCATTGCGTTCTAAGTAGAGACTATTTAAATTTATGGGTGAGGTCCTATATGCTCCACTTGAAAGCCTCAGACCTGAGTTTTGTATCAGGTTCAATCTCTTTCGATAGGATGACCTGGCAGAACCGTACACTATGCACCCGTAATTTAAGCAAGAACTTACTAGAGAACGATAGATGTTCAAGATGTATGCCCTATCGGACAGCCAACTTTTTTTTTTGAGGGAACCTTTCGGATATTCAAGGGTCGGGAAGCTTTTTTCTTCAGGTCGTTTATGTGTGAAAGGAATGTGAGCTTTTTGTCGAAAATTGTACCTAGAAATTTGTGTTCTTCTTTTTTTTTGGAAATTCAGTTTCCCTTAGTTGCAGGGTGGGATTGTTCTGTAAGCCTCGTTTGAGAGAGAACATGACAGCCACTATTTTCCGGGGAGACAACTGGAATCTATTTCTGTCTGCCCATGTTGCTACTTTATTTATCGTCAATTTTACTTGTCTCTCACATGTTGATATGTTAGTTGGACGTGCAGGCGATCTGGAGATTGTCAACATAAACCGAGTACATAATTGATTCTGGGATTATTTGGGCCAATGATTTCATTTTCCTGACAAGAGTCTAGTGCTTAAAATACACCCTGTGGTACTCCATCCTCCTGAACAAAGTTCATTGAGATGATTGAACGTACGCTACATGAAACGAATGATTGGGTAGGAAGTCTTTTATTCAGTCAAACAGCCTTCCTCGGATGCCAAGCTCTGCTAAGTCGCTGAGTATCCTGAAGCTCCAAGTTGTGTCATAATCCTTTTCGAGGTCGAAGAAAGCAGCAAGACAGTGCTGTCTATTAAAGCCTCTCAGACAGTATTTTCGAGTTGAACAAAATGGTCTGTTGTCGAGCATTCCTTTTTAAAATCACACTGATGAGTGTCAAGGACTTCACGAGATTCAAGCACGAAGGTTAGCTTGATATTCAAAACGCTTTAAAAAGGCTTCGTGAGGCAGCTGATAAGAGTTATAGGTCTATAACCGCCTGGGGATATTGCCTGCTTTCCAGGTTTCAGGAATGGCACTATAATGGCTTTTTCCAACCTCCCGGAATTTTTTCTAGTGTCTGATGTTTATTACGAATTTCGGAAGTGCTTCTACAAAAAGTTGGGAAAGGTGTGCCAGCATTTCGTAATGTATTTCTACAGGGCCGGGAGCAGGCTGTTTGCCGGCAGATAAAACTATGTTTATTTCTTAGATTGTGATTAACCTATTGAAAGGTTCATTTGTGCAACCACTTGTTGGACGTCTGTTTTTCTCAGCTGTGTTTTTGTATTTTAAAAATGATTCTGTGTAGTGTGCAGTACTGGAAGCAGTTGAGAAATGTTCACCCAGGATGTCTGCTTGTTCCTCTATACTTGTTTGTGCATCAGGGGCTGTAAGAAAAGGAATTGCGAAAGGGAAGAAGTTGCCATTTCATTAACAAACTTGCTGCCACATTTTTTTTAATGTGATTGAACTCTTTATGGATGATATGTAGTTTTTTTAGGAAGCTTTTTCGGCATTGCGACAGATACGCCGTGCATAACCTCTCACCGTTTTAAAGTTTATAAGGTTCTCGTTCATCGCATACCTGCGAAAAATTCCCGTGGCTTTATTTTGCTCTTTTTTTCGCCTCGCTACATTCTTTGTTATACTGCACCTTGTTATTGTGTTGAACCACTCCCGAGGACTGAGGGATAGCTAGGCGTGCCGTAGAAATGGTGCAGGATGTAAACGTTGCATTTAATTCATCAACACTGAGATGATCCGCAAATATTTTTTCTAGAGAGGCATTTTCCCGAAACAGCTCCCATTCAGCGATGTGAAGCTTCCAACGACGCGGTTTGTTTGGGATGACTGATGGTGGTGACGACAAGCTCATTACTACAGGAAGGTGATCACTTCCGTAGGGGTTTTCAAGGGCATGCCATTTAAAATCCAGAAATACAGACAGTGAACTAAAAGACGAGTCTATGCAACTCATTTTTCCCGAGCGTGGAGAACAGTATGCGTTTTTGCCGGTGTTGAGCAGGCAGACATTGTTTTACAGAATAAAATCTTCCAAAATACGACCGCTAGTATCTGTTTGCGCACTTCCCCAAAAATAGGAGTGAGAGTTACAATCCCCAACAACCAGATATGGCTCTGTTCTAAAAGTGTTTCTGAGTCGTGATGTGTAATTATTAGTTGTAGCTCGAGATAAATAGAACATATTGTAATTGTTTTAAAATATAAGACGGTGACTGCAATCGCTTCATATTTGGTTTTAAGATTGATTTCACGGGTTGCAACACTGCTCTGTACTACAATAGCAACGCCTCCTGAGAGCCTAATAGCTTGTTCCCGGTCACACCGAAAGACTTTATACTTCTTTAGAATATTCTTCTGTTTGGGACATAAGTTGGTCTCCTGTAGGCATAAAGCCACAGGGCAAAGTGTGTTTAAAAGTTCTCTTATGTCACTATAAATATTTAATACTCCACGGCAGTTCGAATGTATAAGGAACGCCGTGTTGGACGATTTTTGGGAGTAGTTAAAACTTAGGATACCCGTTTTGGGGGTGCCATTACTGGGCTGTCTTTTGTTTTACGCTCAAGAGAGCTGTGCCGCTACTGCAGCAGGGGCGAGTTCTGCGTTGTGTCCACCGCCTCGCTAGAGGCTCTGGGGACCTGCGGAAGACTCACGGGTGTGGGGTTTGTAGGCCTCTCCCAACTGGGTAAGCCTTGCGGGCAGCCGACTGAGGGGCCGGCGGGCCCTTTTTCAGAGGTGGCAGGGCAGCCTCCGCTGCCCCTGCCGGGGGCAGGGGAGGCCCTGCCTTGGGCTTTGCTTGGGGATTGGCCGGAGCCCAGTGTGGTGCCCCGCCCCTAAGCACCATATCAGCAAAACTTGTTCCTGCGGTGAAAGAGAATGTGTTGATTTTGGGTGACAGTCTAATTACGAGCTTCTTTGAATTAAGTATTTTCTTTTGTTTTGAGAGTGATTATTTCTGTTTCAGTTTTGCATCTTTGGCAGGGCCTTGAGTAGGCGGGGTGACCTCCTTCACAGTTTGCGCAACACAGCGCTGCTGCTTCACAATTTTCAGAAACATGCTCATGTGAAGCGCATTTTGCACATGTTTGTCGACCACGGCAACATTGCAACCCATTGCCATATCGCTGACAGTTGAAACACATTGTGGGGTTTGGGACTGTGGGGTTTTACTAGGGGGGATAAATAGGTTTTCCCCATTTAAAGGGCCACTGACCAGGGGTCTGAACAATTTAGGCAAACAAGACCAGTGTATAGATGATGCACCGAAGATAACCACTGCAAAATACAAGAGCCATGCGCTATGCGCGCCCCGAAGAGCAGTAACAATTCAATTCAAACCCGTTCGCTCTTTCCTTCGAGAAGCCAATGCCCTCATTTTCTACGCTGGCTCTCGAGCCTTCTAGTTCATTGTCATCTCGAAAACCTTCGCGAAAGGCGTTCCATTGGTGTGTCGTTCTGACTGACGGGCGAAGGGTGGGCGTAACCGATTCGTCGCGTCGTCTGCTCGTTGCACGCACTCTTTGCGTAGCGCCTTCCATTTTCGCACCCGCATACAAGCCATCCTAAAAATTCAGGGGGCACTTTGACGACGTAAAGCGCGCGAGGCGAAAGCCTCTGCATGCAACTTTGGCTGCACCGCCGTAGGCACACACGAGGCCGCTATGAGCCGACTTGGAGTGGCTAATCACGACCCATGACTAACTAGTCACGACTAACTAGTTTATGACTGGTTAATGGCTAGTTACTCATGACTAATTAGTGGATGACTGGTTAATGACTAGTTAGTTGATGACTAACTAGTCATTATTGGTTAATGCCTAACAAGTCGTAATTGGTTAATGACTAAGTAGTCATGACTAACCAGTCATGACAAACTAGCCATGACTGGTTAATGAATAGTCATTCATGACTCGTAACTGGTTAATGACTAACTAGTCATGACTAACCAGTTATGACTAGGCATGACTGGTTAATGACTAACTAGTCATGAATAACCATTAATGACTAACTAATCATGACTAACCATTAATCACTAACTAGTCATGACTGATTAATGACTAGTTAGTCATGAGTAGTGACCAGTAATGACTAGTTACGACTTTCACTTCAGATGTAATGGATGGATGGACAGAGTCATGGCCGCGAGTATGAGTGCTTAAAGGCTTTCGCCTTGCAACAAGGTTTTTATTTACTCGTGCCAGTTCATGTACAGTGCTTCAACGTGTTGTGTGTGCTGTGTCGTGTGCGTGTGCCGTGTCGTGTGTCGTAGAGCCTTTCCCTCGCTCGCACACTGGACCGCTCCACACATACACTCTTCTAGCTTGTCCAATAGCGCTTACACTGCCACTCTCCTGGTGTCTCTCGGCTCCGTTGACAGACAGGAACTTAGGAACAGAAAAAAGACACAGACACATAGAACTCAAATTCGCACAGAGAAGTGCGAACGTGCATTTCCAAGAAATGCCGGACGTTTCCCGGGCGCGCGCTCTTCGCCGTGCGCTTTGAACAAAAAGCGACTCCCGCTCGTCCGGTCGTAAAACAACGGGGAGGCATCAAAAAAAAAAAAAACATCCATGCATGAAAAGGAGGCCCGCTAACTGGGGACGTCACTGACAGAAACAGATATATGAAAAGATGCGCTCGCTAACAAGTTGAGGTGGTCAAGCCGATTGCGTCTCTCGATCGTTTAGTGAGCGGATAAAATGCAGCGACGCTGTTTCGTTGTTGGAGGCGCACACAGCCACTGGAGTCGAACCACGATCCGGCACAGATTGCCAGAAGATTATAGTCGTGTGTGGCTCCAACGCGTCGGCCTTCCAGACACAACGGTCACGAATGTGGTGGTTTGCGGGAGACACTTCATTCACTCCAGCTGAAGGAGGCTGCGGCGAGGACGGACGAAGAAAAAAAAAAAGATCGCGACGAAACATGCCGAGGAGACCCAAGGATCAAAATATAGAGGGTGTTGGAAGACTTCCGCCACTTAAATATCCCGGGTAGCAAAAAGCAAGAAAGGAATTCTTTTCAAGGCGGGGCCATGACGTAGCCGTGTGACGTACTCCACCACACACCACGTCTCCAGCTAACATCGGAGGAGGAAGGGTGAATTTTCCTTGAGGAACCTACTCTACAAGGCGCGAGAGCGAAAAATCACGGGGATGGAACGGAAGGAGAGGAGCATGGCGAGGTAGCTTGATTGCGATGGTTGCAATTACGCTATTAATGAGTCTTTTCAAAAAAATATTAGCGGCCGCGCCTTCCGGGGTCGATGCCTCGCTACCAGAGAGGTAGAAAATATTTTCGACCAGAGGGTGGCCAGCAGCCCTTTAACTACGGCTGACAATTCAAAACCGCCGGGACACCACGCCGTGATCGCGCGGGCAACTCAGCGCACGCCGACTACCGTGGGCCTTGCTCTGAGTGAACAAAGCCACGATATGCTGGCTAACACAAACGAGGCATTTCTTGCTACAACAACAATAACGCCAGTTAGCAACAAAATACGCGAAAGCATCGAGGTCGTCCAACTCACCAACTAGGTTACGAGCGAATGTTCGCCAACCCCAGTAAAAAAAATCATTGGGTCCAATTGAGATTTCCAAATGAACCCATTTGGAAGCCAAATGGACCCAATTGGACTAAGGAATACCAGCAAGGGAATCCGACTTGTTTCCATAACTCCAATTGGACAGTTCAATTGGTTTCTGAACTTCCAATTGGACTCAGGAATCCAATTGGGGAGTCCAATTGGTTTCACTCATTTCAACTGACTAGTCAAATTTGGTCTCTCAGCTTCCAGTTGGGATACAGTACGCTCTGCCATTTCAACTGAATTATCCAACTGGTTCCCGGGACTGCATTGGTATCGTCACATTCGGTTAGACTGTCCAGTTCGTCCTCTAGCTGTGTTCCAATCTAATAGTCAAATTGTCTAAAGGCAGAGTTGATTCCTCTATTAACAAGTGGCTAGTCGGCTAGCCAGGCAATAGAGTAGCTCCAAATGAATAGTCCGTAGCATACTGCAAGTGAGCCAACAGGAAGGTCCAACTCGATGTTGCAATTGGTTAAAGATGCACGATTCGAAAGTTTACAATTGGGAAAAACCAACTAAAAGCCAATGACTGCCTTGATTGGGATCAGAATATTGCTCTCTGTGAACACAAAACTGGGAAGTAATGATGTCTTAGTACAAATATATGAGCTGCTTTATCTACCGCATTGATTTATTCATTTGAACTATATATCACTGCGGGCATGAATCAATGAAATAACTTCAACGGACAAGCGCCACTCCCTCCAGCAGCAGTGTCTCATGAATGGGGTGTATAAATTGGAGCAAAAGTATTTTTAGTGGATATATACATAATGACTGTGTCCGTGTCCCTTCAGTGTGATATTGCAGGCTTGTTTGTCTTCACTTCCTTAAATTCTTGGATTTATCAATTTCAGTTCCCACGTAAAGATGTTAGCACTAAACGCACAACGTCTCCTAGACTCCTGGGAGAAAATCCGCTTGGTTCTACACCATTTGATTCGAATTGGAAACAACTGTATGTAAAATGAATTGTCTCGTTGGTTTCAGCCAAAACACGTGCGCTGATGACGTAGGCCGAGAGAGGTCTACTCGATCAGACCGGATGATGTATTTCAGTTGGGATGGACCATGGTGCCTGCCCACTGGAGCTGACCATTTGGTGTGGGCCAATTGGAGTGGTCCAAACGGTATTTTCAAATTGTTATTCTTCAATGATGTCGAAGACGCATTTGGAAATATCCATTTGGTTCCAATTGGTAATTTCCAATTGGAACCCAATGGTTTTTTTTTTCGACTACGCTAGGCCAGGGGATACTCCGTGGCCAGACAGGACGAGATGTTGGAGAACGTACTCCCCCAAATGCTTCGCCCCGATGGCGAAGAGCGCAGAGCCGCGCCGGCACGTCCGTACGCGACGAAATCTTCAGCTGAAGTAGAGCGTACACTCTAGCTCAGGGGTTCTCAAACTTTTTTGCTTGGAGGAACCCCAAAAGCCTTCAATAAAATCCAGGGAACCCCCCCCCCCCCCCCCTGCTTTCACTTACCAGCAATGTTGTCGAGTGCATTGTTGCAAAGCGAGAGCTGCAAAAGTTAAATGTTTTTTGCACCGATTAATACAAATACTAATGTGATGGGTGGTACTGCTTCTCTTCTAAGAGCAAGTCAAAGCGGGGCTCAGTAGCACTCAGAGCCAGTCTAATATCAGCTGCCGGGTCAGGGCCGGTGAGGTTTCGCGCGGAACACAAGAAGACAGCCCGCGGAACCCCTGTGTTCCGCGGAACCGAGTTTGAGAACCCCTGCTCTAGCTGAAGAGAGCTCGTATTGCTGCGCGCGCGCGCAGCAATCACGCCGTCCGTGGCGTTCGTGATGCTGGGATGCCGGCGCCCTCCCTTGTTAGTTAAGGTAACTAACTAGGCTAAGGAGAGTCGTTGCGGGGAAGCTATCCACAGGGGACGAGTGGGGAGGTCTCCACAGGACACAGTGTCGGACTTTGATTTTCAGGTAACCTACTAAATGTATTTGGGAAGTGTGCTGAAGTTGAAAGTGAGGACGAGATGTTTGGTTGGTATTTATTTGTGTTCTTTCCTAATTTTGGTGCGAAGGACATTGGTGACATTTTGATCTTCGAGACCCTCAAGCATTGAATCTTCAGTGAGGTCGAGAAAGTCAAATTCGGATATTACACCGCGGACGGTGTTTTAAGGATCGGTGTGCGGTTACTGAAACAGGAACGTACCCTACTGAAACTGTTCTAGACAGTTTGAAGTACTGGCTGTTGTTTTTAATTTATAGAAGCAGGTCAGCACAAGGCATTTTCATCAACTTGTAGCCCGTGCCCGAGGCATCGGTCAGACATTTCGACACCATGAATGGGGACATTGTTCTGGCAGTTTTTTAGTTTCACTGTGGATGACGTGGCATTTTGGAAATGTTTGTCTCGTTTTTTTGGAAGCACTGGGCTGTGAGGACTTCGGTCCGCACGCCTTTCGGAGTGCGATCAATATCTGAAGCAAGAGAAGCCATAAAAAATGTGTTGCGGCCACAGCCACCCACCATGGAGCCCAGGAAGGGAACGGGACAGGAACTTGCAAGCAAGCCCTGCCCACGTCAACTCTACAACCTGACTATAACCAGATACAAATGACTATAGTTGGCCACACATGGTTAACCCTCGCCGCCAGGGAAAAAAAAAGGAAAAACCAAGTGTGTAGGAGCCAGAGTAGATAGCTGTGAGAAAGAAATATGAAAGTGAAAGATATAGAGGAGGTCAGGAAAAGGCAACAGCCGACTTCCACCAGTTGAGATATTCGGAGGTGCCGTATGTAGTATGCTAGCCCCAAAGTGGTGTGATGCCTCCGCCGAGTGGCCTTAAAAGTCCAAACACTCTGCATTGGCTCAACCACCAGAATCCCCTTTTCCCCGGACACGGCTAAGCGTGGGTGCTCGGGTCCGTGGTGACGCACCGCTCACCATCATCCCCCTGCGGGAATGTCCCTGCGGATGCTCGGGAAGCCGTGGTGTCGCCACTCACCAACGTCTGCATGCTGCAGACGCCCCAGCGGGATTCCTGTATCTTAGATTATACACAGTTCAAAACGAGAGGCAAGCTACTCCATAACTGAACTGGCAGCCAACAATAACATGCACCAGCTAGCATGCCAGCGTGATGCACTGTGTATTCTCATGAAGATACACTTTCTAAAAATAAAAAACTGGTGTCCGTAAAAAAGGCACTTTTAAGCCGAAATTTGGGTCAAATACAGCCATCCTGTTTTTCGCAATCAAACTTCAGGAAATTATTTGCCAAGACCCCCCCACACACACATTTCTGCAAGTTATTTTTTTCCCATCAGATTTGTAAATGGTTCCGTGCAATTTCTTTTCAACAGTTTCTGAACAAGAATACTAAAACAAGAATGAAAAAAAAAGAACACACTATTGAAAATAGAACCCCGGGTTTTAGTGGTAGCCGGGATCATACTGCTGCACTTAAATTGCATGGCTTTCGTATTACACTACTAACACCACCAAAACGAACTATTTTCAGATAAAGAATTTTAGCACTTTGATTCAACATTTGGACCTCGTTTCCGTATGGCACGAGCCTTGTCCCACGTGCTCAGCTGCCACTTGATGAGGTTAAATAAGTTTTTTCCCCAGAGGACGAGGGAACGAACGCTTTGTCGCAGCCACAGATGCTCATGTGAGTAATTCGAAACACTTGCGTAAGACAGCATAATAATGCTGCTTACGCATGACAGTGACCTTGCATAAGCTGCACTCAAGGTCACTTCAACGTTGGTCGCATTCAAAGCAGCGGGAATAGCTGAAAAGATAAACCCACCTCTCTTGAAGATTACCGTGAGACCAGACTTCCTATTGGTGGATAATTCATAAAAAACAACGGAAACTGGAAGTGCAGGGCGAGTAAATAGGCCCTCCGAACTTTAATACACGCACATACACGTACATACGTGTACATCGCACAGTACACGGGCCTCGAATTTCTCCTCTGAATTTCTTTGGAGGAGAAGTTCGAGGCCCGTGCACTGTGCGATGTCAGTGCACGTTAAAGAACCCCAGGTGGTCGAAATTTCCGGAGCCCTCCACTACGGCGTCTCTCATAGCCTTAGTCGCTTTGGGACGTTAAACCCCATAAACCAACCAACCAACACGGTTCTAGACTTTTTTTTATTATTTTCCTTAGAGCTATACGCTGGCATGACAGAAGATGGCTACACTGTTAACTCAGCCAACCTGATCTCAGAAAGAATGGTGTTGAGAAACGTTGAACGTTGCCGGTTGGTGTGCTTCGTGCACTGTCAGATAACACTTAAATGCTGAATACGCTACGATTGGACGGTACACTCTAGACACTGTCCTTAGTTAAATAATGGCAGCAAAGAATGAGCAGCTTTCAACATGTCCAGCGAAAGAAATCATTTCCTTTTTATCTACCCTCATTTCATACAACCAAATGAAAATGGCTTTATGATGTAGCACTTGCATAGGTGCCATTTTTTTAAAAATAAATCAGTTGAGCTTATTCGAGAACAAGAATTGCACTTCTATTGGCCACGTGTTTTTACCACACCTATTGCAAACAATGGAAGGTGCAAGCGCAACTGAGGATCACACCGACGCATCGACGATCTCGTTTGTGACTAAGGATGCACAAAAAAATGGGTGTGGTTTAGCTCTGGTTAAGCCTGGTTGGCTGCGAAAGACTTTCCTCCTCCTCCCCTGCTCCGCTTTTCAAGACGTTCGGCCCGTTGTTTTTCGGTTTCCTCGGCACGTCTTCGTCTCCTAGCTTCATTCCGTATAGCACGGCTGGACTCACACTCTGAGCTTGAAGTGGCTTGCTTTGCTGCTTCTGATTCTCATCGTTTTCGCAGACGTTCTTCTCGTTGTTCCTCTGTTTCCTGGGCACGTTGTTACCGCTTGGCTTCATTCCGTTTAGCTTGCCTAATCCCAGCTTCTGAACTCGATACAGCTCGTTCAGCTGCTTCGGCTTCTCGTCGTCTCCGCAGTGGTTCTTGTCGTTGTTTTGCATTCTTCCTAGCTTGCTTGGCTGTCGAGTTAAACCGTTCAGAAGCAGTGGAGCAACTACACTCTTCGTCGGTGACTTCCATGGAGAGACTCCTCGAGGAGCGCGCGCACGACCGGCTCCTCCTGGCTGCGGTGGAGAGAGCAAGCTGACGTCACGCGTCGCCATAGCAACGGAGAGGCTGACATCACACCATCGGTTAGGCGCGGGGGCGGCTCCTCGAGGAGCAGGGGGGTCCACGGACCACACGACGAGCGGTTAGACCTGGTGTAGTATTGCTTTCGCAATAATAAATTAATGACATGACAAATCTCCATGGTAGCCTAAACATGACATATACGTTGTAAACTCAGGTGGTCTATACATATTTGCAAAGCGGAGCCACATTAGCACATGTGTCTCATGTATGTAGGGGAATTTTTACCTCCAAGCCCGTGCAGCGTAGTGGGAAGTAAAAAAGGTTGCAGCTGACAAAGTCGTCAAATGTGCAATAGTGTGCACACTAGTGCACGCTAATAAAATGCACTTTCCATGTTTTCTTTTCGAAGCCTTCAGCTTAGTACGCGAGCTTAGTGACCCATTTCTGATTGTTGCGAAAACTGAAATCAATGCACCCCTGCTTTATTACTTAGAAGCATGTTACTCATATGTTATGAATGTGGTCTCTTTTTCGCTGTCAAGTGCTCCCGTATGTGAAGAGCGGCACATGCCGTGCGTGCTTTCGCCGATGTGCACCGTGGAGGACGTGACGTTTTGTCGCTGGCTGCCAATTAAGTTCTTGCCCTCTATAAGTCGGCTCGATAATTAAACAGAAATTATCCCATGGTGGCACTGAAGTAAGCTTGCGGCACGAAAGGAGCAGAGAAAAGTGCCGAATGCGACGGCTTCCCTGTTGCCTGTGAGCGTGTGTAAGTCGAACATACATTCCTCTCGGCTCATAGAACCCTTCTGCAGAACCAAGCCGCTGGCAAAACCCAACGCGACTCGAATGTTTCATTGCCCGTATAATAAATGCTTCAAGATAATAGTGCATCATTTATCATTTACTGTGCGTGCGCTAAGTCCCCCAGGGAGCGACGACTGCGACAACTGCCCCGCGCTGAGGTTGTTTAAACAGCTGTGCACGAACAGTTCTGCTCGTTTGCTTGGCATGAAACGCATGGTGGGCTCTTATCTTAAATGTTATCTACTCTTGCTCAGGAATTGTAGTTTTACTCGTTTACACACTATACGATAAGCGCCGATAATGTTACCGCGCCTGCTTGAAAACGCTTCGCGTATAGGACCGGCCCTTTCCGCTAATGGTACGAGGGTGAATCAGAAAGTCTTTGTCCCTGTTTTTTATCAATCAAAATAAGGTATATACAGGTAATTAAAAATATGCGTACCATTCTACGTTTTTTCCACATAGTCCCCACACCGCTCCACAGATTTGTCCCATTGCAGCACTAAATTTCAAATTCCTCTGTGGTAGATTTAGTCCGGCAGACTGTACTTTCTTATTCTTCCTCGTATATAGACCAGAAGACGAAAGAAATTTCACTGCCGCCATTTTGGAAGCGCTGTGTTGAACGCAGACGCCTGGGCTGCCACGCGAAGAGACACGACATAGAGCGCACACAGGAGCAGCGGCTAAACGGCACTATGAAAACGCTGAAGGAAGCCGTAATTGAAGACATAATTTGCAGTGATCGCGTTTATTATCCTGCAACATTCATTACCCTGGTGATGAGTTTTGAAGGCTCCTTACCCACCACCTAGGCAAATGCGTCCGGTGAGTAAGAAGTTTACATGCGATTTTCTCAAACCAATGTGTTGTAAGTCCGCGTAACGATGAGGCGTCCCTCACAGCCTGAGTCGCTTTGAGACGTTAAACCCGATAAAATAAAACCAGACGATGAGGCAGGGTTCAATAATGCAGGGAGCAATGCTATGAGCTGTTGATCTGCATGCCTGCCCTTTGTTGGAATACGTGTGCAGATAGCAGGTCCGATATGGTTTTGTGAAGCCACTATCCCAAACCCTCCAAGGCTGGCAGTTGTTGCGAGTCATGAATTACGAACTTGCGTAGCCGCGACATCACTAACCCTGACGAAGTGGAACCCACTTATATGCCACTTGAGCACTCGAGCTACACATGCGAGCCGGTTCTAATGACCAAAATGGGCTCATGGCGGATCGCCCCACTCTACCAAATTCACTGGCATCTATCGGTCATACCGCTAGCCACCGCGCCATTGCAGCGCGACCACATAGACCGATGCCGCTAACGTGTAAAGACAGGAAACCAACGCTGTAGCATGTCGGGCTGCACTTGTCCTTTTTGAGTTGCCGAGCATCTGCAGTGGAACAGCTAGGGTTTCACTTGGTCGGTGTTGTGGTTACTGCGATGGGTACACGGACCATCAACCACCGTGGGTTCGAGCTTCGCGACAGCCTAAGGCCCCAACCAGTGAGGAGAGCGGAAGAGCGGCTGGCACTGGGGAAACAGGCTTCCAAATTCACAAAGGAGACATTTATTTACCCCGTCCTGAATACTTCGAGCACACCTCCATGTTCCCATAACACGGTCACTGAATGCTGAACACACTGCGATGGCCACGCAGTTCGGTATACCGTTTCAAACCCAGCACTTGTGTTTTCGTACTTGCCTCGTATTTCGTTCTACGTACCACAACAATCCATATTCCACGCAGTTCGGCATTTTTAAAGCCTGATTGGAAGCGATACAGAATGAAGACTCTGAAGCGACGGAGCTCTCGACACACGTCGCGCACATCGCACACAGCGCTCCACAACATAGCTGCTTCTTTTCCTCTGCTGTTACTGCATCTGTAGAGAACGCAGTAGTGCTCAGATGACTTCTTGTACTTGCAGGAGGATGACAGAGACCTGTTTAAGCCCTCTTAGAGGTTGTAAAGGCCACTTTTTGTAAATGGCTCATACGCACTTGGTAGCGTTTTGGCAGCCCGGCAAAAGATGAACCCTGATGTCTGGGTTTGAGAGTATGTTCCAGCCAGGCCCTGCGCGAGAGTATTGTATTCCGGTGTATAACGATGTAACGTTGCGGTAAACTCAGCAGCCCTACGGAAGCTGTTTTCCTTCGCATTCTATGCTGTTTTTAGTGTTTCTAGATTGGGGCAAATTTGTCAGTCGACGTGACGTATTAGGTCGCGATATGTAAGCAACCACAATAGAGAAAAGAGTGCTAAGGAGTGAGAATTCGAATAATGATATTTGCCGCCATCTCACGCGCGTAAAAGCTTCAACTGCCTTCCTGCAGTGACTGACCTGGAAGAAAAGATCTCGGACTTGCGGAAGCGGTACGCCACGGAACTTCGAAGAGGAAGCACAGGGGACTACGGCGACCGCTGCTGGGTCCACATGGACCGCATGGCCTATCTGCGGCGTTCAGTCACTGCGGAGGATTGCAACGGCGTGCAGGTGAGTCGTGCGAGTTGTGTCTGGCATATGCAGGGACGAATTTTTGCATGCAGATCAAGAAAACTCATTCATTAGACCACTGAGGCTATCTTATCACGCTAAAAGAGTTTTATTGATGAACTATTTTTTGGTTTGCTTACCAAAGCATGCGCAATGTATTGCACATTGGAATTCAGTGGATGAAAAAAAAACAATTTGAAAAGAGATTATGGGTAATGAGCATAAAAGGCTTTTCTTGTGCCCTTCGGTGTTACCTCTAGGTGTGAAACTGTTTAAAACAGTTTCTCGAAGAAGTTAAACAAAGAAAAACGCCACAGCGAGTGCAACGAAACTTCGTGCGTTCAGTACACGAGGAGTTACGGCATCTTGATGCGGACTTCTGCGATGAAAGTTCGGGCATGTGTGCTGCCCCGGCTGTCCGGAAGGAGACGGGAGGTAATGGTGTTGTTTTACTGGCAGGGCGCTTCGGTGGCGGCTCATCGTCGTCGCCGCCCACATCCAATTCTGCTCTCAGCAAATCGTTAGCAATGACCAGTTCGAAGTCCAGTAGACTATGTGTGTTCTTGCTAGCAACTCCTAGGAGCTGACAGCCTTCTTTATACTGCAACTATGCATTAACTACCGCCACGTCCGCAAAAAAAAAACAAAGAGCACGAACAGTCCAGCACGTTGTCCTTGCCTTGCTTGGGTAGAGACTGACCATTCTATCGCAGAGGTCAACGCCTCCCATGTTCTTATTGTACTCTTCGACGAGAGCCGGCCGAGGTGCATCCTTATAGACTCTCTCCTTTTTGCACCATCTTTTGCATTCTCCTACTGGCTCCTCACCAATGTGTGAAGAAGCGAACGTAATGGTCTTGTTGTCAACCCACTTAACAAGGCAAATGCCATCAGCCACATTGACAGTTTGGGAAAAAAGATCCGCGGCCTTTCTTCACCAAAGCTTTGTCATCAGGGAGCTTGGAATCCTTTGGCACGCGATTCTTCATTATGGTGCCAGTTCCACGCAGGCCTTGGCTCGAGAGGAGCCGGAGTAGGGGTGCAGTTGTGAAGTAGCGGTCAAAAAGTAAAGAACTGCCTGCTGGCATGGACTTTGACAATCGAAGCGCAGCACAAGCACCCACAGCCAGCTCTGATCTGTCGGCTGCGAGCGCAGACTTTCCCTGATATATTTCGGAACCTAGAACCATTCCGCTTGGGCTGGAGAATGAGGTTTACCAGGGGCGTATTGCTTCAGTGTCGTTCAGCCTGTAAACGGTATTATTTGCTCGTCTATGCTTGCTGACGGGCTTCTTGGAAGCTGGAGGCAAGCCGTCCTTATCATTTCAATGAACGGTCTCAATCTCCACAGCCGGACCGCTTTCTTTTCCTCATCACTGGTTTCCAAGTCATTCACAACTTTTATGTTTTTTCGCAGCAAGAAGAAGCGATCGCGAGTCAGAACACCAGCAATTGCAGCAACTCGTGTTTGCCTTGCCCAGTAAAGACGGCTCTGTGGATATCCCACGCAAACCATCATAAACGCTGCCCCTATGAAATTTTTCATCTTGGCAGTGTTGCTATTCCGCAGCGTCCGCTTTTTTTGGTGATAGCCCACCTCAGTGTTTTCATGCATGTTTCGGTAAAACTCCTCTGAAAAATACTGCTTGACATAGTCCAGAGCAGTCCAATTGGTTCGAGAATCGGGCTCAGTATCCGGCGTATCCGGAACATCAGGCAGTGACGACACAAACGGACCATGCCTCCAAGCAGGGAATCTCCCCACACTTGTTGATGGCTCGCTGCCGGAATCTTCCTCGTCCGAGTCGTCTTAAAAAAAAAAAAAAGAAAATCGGCCTTAAGACCCGCATCTGGTATTTATGCTGTAAACACTTGTATTAGGAAGCTCACCTAAAGAGGAAACGTCTGGTTGCGGTGCTTGTATTGGCGTTTCGTTCAACTCATCATCAGACAAGTCGAGATCCGGGCCGTCCTCGGAGGCAATGGCCTCCAAAATCGCCTCTGCCCTGCTCAGATTCAACCCTGGCAGGGGCCAAAGAATGCCTAAATTACAAACATTGCTGACATATCAATTGGAAATAACTTTTTGTGTAAAATTGAACATCATCATAACGCCTTCCCTTGCAGAAAAGCACTTACGATGAACAGAATGAAAATAACCCCATGTGCTGTAGCTCAGTCCCAGTGTGCAATAAAATGTACACAAAAAAATACAACGCGGCCACGGACAAAATACGCGCTTGCCTCAAGATAAATTATGCTCAAAATGATCCCTGTACATTCCTGAACGTGTTCACCGCAAAATTCAGAACATTTAGCAAAGTGGTAAGTAAGTAGGGGCAACTTACTTGGTCGTGTTGAATAAAACTAATAAAACGACGCCGTCGGTATGGACGCCATTTTTGAACGTGCCGAGCAAGCGCTCCGCTCGATTGACTTCTCTCATTCTTGGCCAGATCGCAGCACATGTGTATGCAATATATTGCACAGGAGGACTTTGCGCGTACCGCAGTTGCATCAGGGCCTTGACGCTGAGACCGAGTGTGCAATAAATTGTACGCTGGGTCTCACGAGGATGCACAATTTTTTCCTATGAACATCCAGCTGACAACGCCCGTCTTGTCTTTCTGTCCTTTGTCTTCGTCGCGCTGAAACAATATGACTGAGAAACATGCCTTTTTGTTTCCTGCAAGATAAACGTAAGAGAAAAATAGAAAGAACAATTTTTTTCTTTACGCTTTATTGGTAAACCATTTATGTGCGCTTGCTGTTGAAAAATAAATAGCGAACGATATAGATGTTATATAACTCATGTTTTTAATGTTAGCGGTTACGCGAGCAATATTCATTTCGACAGCAGGGGAAAACAGGTCGTTGGTTCAGATATCGCGCCACGAAGGTCAAAGCACGAGCGGGGTTAGCCCAAAGCCTCCTAGCTGGCTTTGGGTTAGCGGCCTTCATTACTCAGTTTGCGGAAGGGACTTTGTTCCGCCCTCGGTCCCTTCCGTCAAGGCCGCTGGTCAGAGCTCCTTGTCAAGCCAACAAAAGGGATGATCCCCTTGCTGGCGTCGTTGTGTCCCATGGTGGGATGAAGACATGAATGGGTGGCTTCTTGCCGCCCCGACGAGGTTGCACTATATGTCTACTTTACAACATTTCGTACAATACAGATAATGTGTTATGTTCATCTGAAATGGTGCTGGTGAAATTTTCAAAAAGTACTATCAGCGTCAAATGAAATGCGAGCAAAACACCTGAAACGCGAGCACAAAAAATCAAACATACTAGAGGATGGAGGTGAAATACAGGCGTGGGCTATTAACAGTTCAGAAGAGCGATCCTTTCGGCTTCGATGGGAAAATCAACTGCTCATGTATTTTGCCTCCCTAGTTTAATATCTGCGATTTGTGCTGTTCGCGTTTCAATTGGCTTGTTCGCGTTTCAATTGACGCTGACAGTACATCATTTCGTCATCATTCGCACAAAAAATGTGCAATCATTCCGATTGCACGCAGTAAAGAAGGATTATTCTGAGCACAGTAAGTGCATGCAACTTAATGCATGTACGATGCGTCTCATATTGTAATAATTGCAAGAAAATTCTTTAGTGTTTATGTAAACACGTGAAAGCGAACCATTATCACGCAGTGGCCTTCATTGTTCATGCTAATAGAAGCCGTTAACATGAAGTGGGATAATCGGTTCCCACGACGTGCCGACTCTTCTACGGACCAAACACGATGACTGCTTCGTCAACAGCAGTGGCTAAATCATAGTTCATGATCCATGGCGTTGCAATCAGCGATGGCTCGCGATAAAGCGAGCGCAGGACTCTTCGCAGTTTCTACCGTCACGAGCACAAAAGCAAACACCACCGTGTTTGTCGCAGCACCGCCATTACCTACGCATGAAGGAACACGACGCCAAAGTATCTGTGAACGGTGCCGCAAAGCAGGCGACAGCGCCCGAGATAACGCGACGGACAGAGTTCGCGAAGCACACAAAGGATGCACGGCAGCTGCAACGGCCGCTCTGGTCAGAAATTCAAATGGGATAGTGAGAGACAGAGAGGTCGTATCTCCTTTCAGAACCTTCTTGCGGTTAGATCTTAATTGTTCTTTACTGCAGACACCAATTCCTCCTTCAGTTGCCTTCATAGCGGTGGGCGGAGCAATTACAGCTTCAACGGAGGATTCTCGTGTTGGCCGGCACGGAAGTTGCTCGCGCTTTCCTCCCCTTGAGTGGTGTCGCATATATTAGCATGGACAGTGAAGGCGATCACGTGGCTTGCTTTCAAACGCTTACATAAATACTAAATATTTTTTGCAATTGTCTACGATTGTAAGGATAATCGTGTATGCATTAAATTACGTGCACTCGCTGTGCGCAGAACGACCCTCCTGTATTGCGTGAACAGCATATGCAGGAATGATCGCACATGTATTGCGTGAATGATGCACGAAATGATGTACTGAAAATGTGAGCTGCGCCGTTTGAGATAAACTTGACACCTCTGGTGCGTCGACAAACATTATCTGTGTTGTGTGCAATGCTGTAACTCAGACATATGGTGTATTTTGAGAAATATTTCTTTTAGACTGACAGTAACTGTAAAAACATGTATGTCGATAAAACCATAAAAAGTGTGTTCTCTGTTCATTGGCCCAGCGCTGCGGTTACCTTTGTTGACTAGCATGGCAACAAATCTTAACATGCTACAACAGCAAAGAAAGGGTGTACGAAAACCCAAGAAAAGCATGGCAGAAAGCATTCTAAGAATGCAAAATGAAAAAAAGGGGCGAAGAGAACCAAGTAGTGCACTCGTGCACCCCCGAATTACAAGCAGCGCAAGTCTTGAAAGCAATGTCGATAAGCTTACTCAGGAGATCCTCGAAGCATGGGGGATTCGTCAAACATGAGAGCAGTGTGTAAGCACACCGTAAGTGGCCTTGTAAGGTAAAGAAGTCGCTTATCTTGCACGAAGCCCTAGGAAGATAAAAGAATGATATATTAGCAACGAAATAAAGCGCCCGGAATTTCCAATAAATAATTCAGTTGACAGCGCAGCTTTGCCTATGTGGTTCATTCCTTTCTTTGTCCTCGTTCTAAATTTTTTTTTCTGCAACCACCCTGAAGTATTACTTCTGTTGCGCCTGTCCCAGTGTCGTGTTTCGTGCTTGGTGCTGCTGCATTAACAAGAGACGCCAACCTCGCCCCAGCTGGTTGGAATATTTGCCGCTTTTTTATCAATCATTGTCGCGATACCGGTGGCATGCGACCGTGGTAAGTGCAGTTTTCCAAGGGCAAGCTTACGTACAGCGCACTGGACTAAGTTCTTATGTGAGAGGGGGCTGGATGATTCTTTACGTTCCTGCTGGTGCTGCTTGTTTTGTAGTCATAGTTCGGCGAACTCACTCAGGATCATTTCAGATCATGATCTGAGTCGTGAGTGAGCCCGGACTCACATTCAGGTCACGATCTCAGTCCTGATTTCGGGCTCACATTCAGATCATGATGTGAGTCGTGAGTCTGGGCTCATATTCAGATCGTGATCTGAGTCCTGTTCAGCCCGGCAGAGTGTGGGCCTGTCAGGTCAAATAAGTCCATGAAGTGATGTTGAACAATCCCACGATCCCAAGTGAATCCATGACGCCGATTGGGCACGAGTTTGTAACGCTCATAAAGGAGAGTGTCCTGTGCACTCGTAGTACTGAATACTTTTTTTGTGGGTGCAGCACTCTATGCACTCCAGAACATTACTGAGAGGCGAGAAAAGTTGATTAGTTGATTAGTTGTTAACCTCGCATTTAAGTGGCTTGTTGCCGCTTCAGTGGTACATTGTGAGAGGAGATTCCTCGCGTTCGAGAGTGTAAAGAGAAAAAACTTCAACATATGCCTAGACCCAGCTGTGTTAATGCGAATGGTCTCCTCCTGAGCACACTCCTTTTATGCTTTTATCCGGAATTTGGCTTCTATTAAAATGCTTTTATCCAGAATTTCTGGGTATCCAGGGGTGCCCCACTTTCGCCGCAGCTTTCAAGCGTGTAGACATCGAAGGAAGCACTGAGAGGTTAACTCCACTCCCCCTTTGTTCTCGGTGATAATCTGCTCTTTGGTCCCTGGCTACCTTGATGTTTCTTCGGCGGGAAGAAAAATGCATTTACTGCTGAGAAAATGTCAATTAAAAGTGTTGTTTTTTTTCTCCCACTCGATACAGATGCCTGAGCAGGACTGAACAATGCCTACTTGATTTCTACAAGTGTGCAATAGGAAAGCAAAACTTGGAAGAAGAAAAAAAACCAAAGATCTAGTGATGTGTACAAATGCTTTTTATATATTAGTGTAACATTTAATGCACCACGTTTGGAACTGCCCCTTCTTGCACGTTGCTTGTATCATATTCTCATGACGGCCTTTAGTAAAAGGGGTCAAACTCACTCGTTTTGTCTTTGGGTGTGACAGCAAGAAGCCTTGTGTTGTACCTTTTTGCTTTTGCATTGAGATTTGAACTTCTTAAGAGGGCAAACTGTGTAATGTAAGAGTTTTGTATATAGGGCAAGACATTTCTTTTGCCATCCCTGTATTGACATTGCACTGGTCCAGTTTTAATGTTGCTTCCTTTTAAAGTTCTTTGTGCCTGTTTCTTTCCCTTACTTTTTGCAACTGGCTCGGCTGTGCTGGGCTTGCCCATACAATGTGACTTGTGCCCACTCCTTTGCACCTCTTCTAGCTTTGTGTACTGTTTTCTCTCATTTCGTATGTAATAAGGTACACAAGCAGTGTTGTGAGAGCTTGACAATATTACGACAATGCATGGATGAAAGTTATTAATGGACAGCTAGTGCTGTTGCCAGTTCAGCCGGCAAAGAAGGTCTTTTGTGTCTGCTGCCCTCTGAAGTTCTTTACCTTGCATTTGAAATGGCTGCAGAAAGTTTGACTGCATGCTCTTTTTCAAGTTATTCATAGCACATCAGTAACAGGCCTTTTATGCTGAGCTTTTGAGTTTAGTCACCTCATTTTGTTGACTCATGAGACAGTGTGACAGCAATCTAATTATGACACAAGAGTCCAGCTGTTGCATACACTGAAGTTATTACCATCATGTTAAGTTTGTGCTTTCAAAAGTAGCAATATGTAAAACTTGACGAACAAAGCTTTTAGGCTGTGGCCTCTTACAGGCATGCAGCGTCTTGTTTAAACACATGTTGTAAGTTATTACTGTCCTGTGAAAAGCTGTTGCTTCCATTCCCTGCTTTGCCTAGAATGTGTTGCTGTAGCATCAGTATTATTCTTTGTCTGTATCAACTCCTCAGGTATCAGTTGCACCCCTTGCAAAACCGCTCTGGCTCCGCTGTTACAAGCCTGCATTTAAAACATTATTGCTGTTACGGAGAGCGTGCCTGTCCGTTCAGCAGCAGCAGCAGCTGCACAAGATTCATTTTTCTACTTAAACGTGTGGTCTTTTAAGCAGTATCTGGCCTTGGTGAAATTTCCAACAAAATTCGGGCATTCACCCGTGTTTTCTTGAAGCCTTGTGCGCACTGCTGCCTCATCACTGTTGTAACATTGTTTTTTCCCCCAAGATATTTTTGTACTGCCAAGACAAGAACTTCTATGGTCATGTAAAGAAGGCAGAGACAAAACAGATCTGTTGTATAGTGGTCATATCAGAGCTGTACATAGTTAAGACAAATCCATAATAAATATGGAAATGCTTTCATGTCTGTCCATTTATTGCCAAGGCGCCTTACATGGCCTACATTTCACCTACCATTCCGCTTTCTCTGCCTCTGTCATGGCAGCTTCCCCAGATATCGCCGAGTAGGCAGCCATCGCGCTAGCCATCTCCTCCAGCCCAACCCCCAAAATTATCAGTGACTCCAAAACTGCAATCAATAATCTCTGTAAAGGCTGTCTCTCTTCCATCACTACAATCTAAACCCTCCACCCACACCATCCAGCTCATTCGGACCCCCATACACTCCTCCCTCCCAGGGAATGAGGTGGCCCACTCGCACCCCTCAGACATTACTACCCAGGTGGGGCCCAGCTCCTATCCTCACCACAGAGCAAGGTCAGTGAGGGGCTGGTTGACCATTTACCAGGGCATCACCCTAAATTAGACTTGGCCAGCGTATGAAATTTCCTGGTGCCAGCTTCAAACGCACACCTTCCCAAATCCCACAGTTCTCTCCCTTATCTAACCTACCCTTTACTCTCCCGGCTGCAGATTCTGTGGTGGGCACGCTACCCTAACCCACATCATGTGAGCCTGCCCTATTATCCCCCTTCTGCTTAATCACTACCAAAGAGCAGCGGGAGACTGCGCTGCACAGCTCGGAGCCAGGCCTTCAGGCTCGGCTCGTCCAATGGTGTGGCTGGGTCACTGAGGCACATAAGCTCTTGGCCATCTGTCGCGGTTGACCTGCTGTGTTAGAGGGGCTCTGACCTTCCTATCTGCTAATAAAGATTGTCTGTCTGTCTGTCAGAATTCAATGAAGCAACCTCGTGCAGCTAAAATGAAAATAACCAGCCACAAAAGACAAGGGGCAAGACAAGCAGTACTCACGCCACAACGACTGTACCACTACGACAGTGTCCCAACTGGCCTGCATTTCAACCCTTCTTGGTACATCCAGGTATGCCTGCAATGTTTTTCAAATTGTCTGGCTCTGTTTGCATACCGCCACACATTACAAGGGATATACAGCGTCGCGCAATTAACACAACACCTGTTAATATGGATAACTCGAATTATGAACAATTCTCGGAACCAAACTTTTTCAGTAAGGTCTGGGCTAGTTGGTACATGGTTCAAACTGAAGGCACAGCGCACGAAAGACTGGACTAAGGACGGGATCCTTGCCGAATTCAGGACAATAACAATGAGTTCCCTTGTTGCAGAAAACCGAAACTTCGCTGTGATACCTTATGTGCACAAGGTATCACATAGCCTAGAAAGAATTGCGGGAAAAGCCAGTGTCAGAATCCTCTTTCCTGCCCCCAACAGACTGCAGCGCTTATGTAAAACCATCAACCTTGAAGGACCTCCACCTGCCAGATGTGAAAAAAATCACGAATCGCCCTATGTGCTGTGCCATAAAAATGTCTATAAGATAGAGCTATCCTGTGGGTGGTGTTATACTGGTCAAACAGGGCGTTGCCTCAATGGTCGCCTAAGTGAGCATAAACGCTCCCTAAACCCCCCCCCCCCCAAAAAAAAAAGCAATCTGACTCTACATTGGCTTTCTTGTAAATGCACTCCTTTTGAAGCGAAAAGCTTCACTAGGCTCGTAAACACCGGGTCCGGCGTGCGCCGTGATCAGTTTTAGCCACATCTGCGCATGCGCGAAACCAAGCGATGTCACGCGAAGCGCAGGTAGCCGCTGCTGCCGCAGCCGTCGTCGCCGCCGAGCGCCGACTCCGTCGTCTGAGCGTCGCTGCTTCTCCTTGCCACCGTTTTCTTCCCTTGGATCAAAACCATTATTTTCATTTGATCACGCAGACGCACGATGCGCGTCCCTTTGGCAGAACGCGGACTACGGCAACTCTTTCTCTCTTTCTTCTCCCACTTTCCTCCCTTCCCTCTCTTTCAGGTGTCCACCGAGATATGTGAGAGAGGTACGGCGCCTTTTCCTTTCCTAAACACCAATTTTTCAATTTGCATCGCACAGCCTACGGGCGCGTTTTGTGTTTCACCTCGGTTGAAACGCGACCGCCGCCGCCCAGCCGAGAAGCGCGACAGTTTACTGTGCCTTTCCCTTTGATCAAAACTAATATTTTAATTTGATCACACAGACGCACAATATAATATAGAGAGTTTTAGTATAGCGTTAGCGTGATAGCGGACCTAACGGAAATTACGTTAGCGTGCCGCACGCGACTTATCCCCAAAGAAACTTATAGAATAGCGTTCTGAAAACGTTAAACGCGATCTGCTTTACATGGAGGCAAAAGGTACTTCTAAAATTGTCGCCACTGCCGCTAACTTGCGAAAATATGATATTTAAGAGTCTTCAAAGCCAATTATTACAGCAGCGCTTATTTTCGCCAGCAAAATGACCCAGAAAACGAAATAAAGTGAAATCAAAACATGTGTATCAGTAGCGCCCTCTAGTCAAGTAAATGTTAACTACAAACCGTTCGAGTAAAAATATTTTCCATCACATGACACCTATAGTGCTCAAAAAACTTTTTTAAATTTAATTTAAGTTGTTGTGTTACATCATTTAAGTAGATAACACACCGCGGCAAAGCTCGGAAATCTATTTCTGCTTCGTTCCAGGCGTTTGTGTTACGCTCCAGGCAGTTGCAGACGATAGTGTCGCTTGGGCTTGACCGGTCCGTTGTATCTTCCGGCTCTCCGTTCGAAAACGGTGCATCTGTGCAGCGCGCATACTTTGGAGGTGATTTAGATACTCAGGTGAGTGAGTGGTGGTAAGAAAACTTTATTGGATGCACTCGATGAGAGGGGGAGATGCTGACTCATCCAGCCCGGCTGGAAAGGAATCTCCCGCAGTCTTCCAGCAGGTGAATGAACTTGCCTCCCCACCTGCTGTCCAGAACCCGAGTCGGGAACACAGAAGTCTTCAATTAACCGCCAGCGTGACTGGCGCCGCCACGTCGCCTCCGCATCCGCTGTGGTTGCTCGGACAATACCCCCGGCACGTCGCCGGCCTTCGCCGCTACTGCCGTGGTCACCTCCGCTCAAGGAATTTCGCTCGGAGGGCGGCATTCCAAGCACCCACTTCACCACCGCCGTCGCGAGGTTGTCGGCCTCGTCGATTGTTCACGGTTGCTGCTTGATCGGGCCCACGTGGTCAGAAGTACGGTCACGACAACGCCGGCAGCGTTCGTTACGGATCAGAGCGCAAAGCTTATTCCTCGCACTGCGTCATTTCACCCCTACTCTTCAACAGGATGGACTCGGCGTCGACCAACCCGCCGGCATCGCGTGCCGACCACAAGCCCGAGTGGACGACTAGCAAGGAGGCCAAGCTCATCCAACATAATGTATTTCGAGGCATAATAAATGAATAATAAAATAAGCCTCTCCCGCACCACTACTGTATCACGGGTTCAAGCCAATCAAAATAAATGAATTGGCCCGTAGGCAATTGTAATTTCACCACCCGAAGGTGGAAAGAAATCAATAAGGGAGTACTACTATATCGACCCACAGCCGGGAGAGCGGGCCCGGGGAGGCTCCCCTGACCTCCCCTGGGAAGTAGCGGAAAGGGAAATGGGACATGGGAGGGGAATGGGGACAGCGATTTTTTTGCTCTGATCCTTCAATGACTCGACTCTATTACTGGCCTGCCTGGCCAGGACAGGGAGAGCGTCGAGTTGCCCAATGGTGCGGCCCCGCTCACGGGATGCCCGACCACCCACCATACGCAACGGGCTCCGACCGCCGAAGACAGGAAAACCTAACACGGGGTCAGCAGCTACTCAAGGGCCCCTCCACGACTGGGTTTGTTTCCAACATGCCGGCTACCAACCGACGAGGGCTTTTCACGGTTTTTCAGACTCCGGAAGTATGTGTGATGAGTCCGGCCAGCAGAGGCCCCAGATCGCGGACCTACGCGGCACCACCGGCCCTCGGTCTCGCACCTGACTCACTCCATGGGGCCCATCTGTGCTTCGTACCAACCATCCATGCACTTGTTTCCTCCCCTAGCTTGCTCGTCTCCTACTGAGGAGCGAGTGTTCAAGGCCGGGCGACCGGGCCACAAACCAAGAACGGGGCTTAGGGTGAGAGGACCGGGCCTACTTACTCCACCGTTACTCCACCACATCGCCGGAGTCACTCGGACTAACAGTCGCACTCCATCCCCGTTCCTCGGCGTCCTGCAAAGGCCATGACAGCCCTGCGGCCGGCCGTGAGGCCGCTTCCCCGAGGTGTCGTTTCAGTGCCTTGCTACTGTAAACCCCCGCGCGGACCTGGTTTCTCCGGAACCAGAAACCGGCGCGTCGGTAGCCAAACTTGCACGCCCCCGCGTGCGGAGGGTAGTAGCATGCATCAGTACTTTCGCTCCTTTTGACATGCCTTCCGGGCCGGATTTCGTGGGTCCAACCTGAGTATGAACCCAGGCCTGCCTCCGCTCAGGCATCGGACCTCAAACAGTATTACAACACCAGGTGTTTGTGGGACCGGGAGCACCCCGACTATGGCAAAGAGCGCCATCGCCGTCGCTCCCTGAATTACATCGCCGTCTGCTTGGACAACGAATTTGAACGTAAGTTAGGCGCCGCGGCGTCCTTTTGCTTGTCGGGCGGCTGAGGCAAGGTAGATATCATGCTGCTGTAGAAGGTCATCACCGTTTCGGCTGAGCATTCCATGGTGCAATAGCCTAGTTTACTCACGTTGTGCTTAAGGCAGTATTCCCACGGGGGACATCGGCTAGGACGGATGTGGAGACAAGGTGCGCGACGTCACCGATCCGCGTCCCTCCAACGAAACGGCGGCGAAACGCAAGATGCGCCCATGTGCTGTGCAATCCACGTTAAAGATTCATAGCCCGTGTGAATACCGCTTAAAGTGATTAGTTCTGGTTTTATAGTAAAGAAAGGGCGCCGTAAATGTCTCGCTTCTCGGGTGCACACCTCTACCGTGCCATGGGGGAACCGAAGGGGAAAAAATTGACGGGTGGCGGTCCCACTCTGACGGTGGGCGGGAACCATTTTTGGTGATATTTGTACGTCGATTGTACCTCGCTCGTTCGCTTCATAAATATGGTTCAGATATCTGTGAAAAGCTAGTTTTCTCTGGTTTCAAAAGATGAATTTGGTTTAACGGTAGCTGCAAATTTGTTTCAACTGTAAAAGAAAACGCAAAGATGAAAACTGGCAGTTGAGCTCAACTTCTCTCAGAAAATTCAAAATTGTGAAAAACCTCTTGCACCTAGAGAAATATCTTTCGAGATACTTTGAGATCTGATGCTAGTGAGCGTGGATAAGCATTTAGAAGTACGTGTATAGGTTAGTTTATTAGCCACGCATGTTTGAAAAGCATAGAAAACAGAACAATGTAATCTCTGCAATAGCTTTTGGGATATGCATTGCACTGCGGCGACTTTTCGTACAGTCTGAGATCGTCTAATCGCTCTTCCATTCTGAAAATTTCATTCATCTGCCTTGTTTAGTTTAAAAGTTATTCCTGATCAAATTTAGCGTTTTTTCGAAAT
Organism: Amblyomma mixtum; assembly: GCF_055824585.1. Taxonomy (NCBI): domain Eukaryota; kingdom Metazoa; phylum Arthropoda; class Arachnida; order Ixodida; family Ixodidae; genus Amblyomma; species Amblyomma mixtum. Next base: position 272,510,389 of record NC_143014.1, on the reverse strand, counting down.
AGTTAAAAACGGAATGCTATACTGTTCAGGTAACCAGCACGTGGCAGTTCTGAGATTTTGCGTGAAGAAACTTAATACTTCGCTCTATGCGGCTAAGCATCGCCTTTACTCTACGGCTTTTGGGGAATGCGCAATGTCTAGTTGATTTTAGCTACCTTTTTTGTTCTCCTTACGAAGGGCACAAGCTCTTGAAACGTTCCGCGGCTTCTTTTTTTTCTGGCAAATATACTCTTAAAATGTCGGTCTCTCATTCTTTTAATCAGCTTGTAACAATTGCCAACAACAAAGTCCACAGAATACAAACAATAATAGCAATAACGCAGCGACATGCGATAAATGTAGATAAATGTAAAGTCACTTTAGATAAATGTAGTAAGTAGCGCCATCTACACATATTCATGTGTACTAAATAATCACAGTTCAAAAAAATAACGAGTGTGGCGCTGCTAAACATTTACAATCAGGAGGTGTTCACGAGAGAGAACGATATCTCTACGATGTTTGCACGCTTCCCTCGATTTTGCCCTATGTAGCTATTCTAGGCACTATAGTAGTGTGTGTCGAACTTCCAAGCAGATTTCCGCCATATTGCTTTGCTGGATTGTTTTGTAGCGTAAAGCCACACTACGCGGGTCAGAGCCGAGTTTTGCGCGAGTGTGCGCCGCCTGTTATGCACATGCGCTAGAACCGCGTGACGTCACGAGAGGCGCAGGTTCGTCGCCTCCTCGCCACAGCCGGTGCGAGCTCCTCGCTGCCGGCGCGCCGCTGGCGTGCGCTCCTCTCCGGCGTGTGACCTCGTGTTTACGACAGTTGCGCCGCGCGCTACTGCGCATGCGCGAGGAGGGTGCGTAGAGAAATGACGGTCACGCTCAACATGTAAGCTCTGGTAAGCTAAGGAGAATCGAGCCGCTGCCAAACGGTGCAGAAGACTGGAAAATGTAAATTCTTCCGATCCCGAGGTTGTCGCCTGGCAGTTCGCCGTCGAGCAGCCAATGCGAAACGTGCGGCCGAAACACCGGAGCGCTTTACGCTACGTATATCCAGGCAGAGCACAGCTAAGCCACTGCCAATTTTTTTTCACCTGACGCTACGAAACGCATTCTGGGCGTCGTATTATTTTTCGAGGACAGCTTTGGCATTGCTAAAGCGACAGGAAAGGGAAGAGATGAGGCTTTCGCTGCGTGCTGCCGGTTGTTCGCTGTTCCGGCTAGCGCTGTGGAGGGGAAGTTGGAGAGCGCTCGATTCGCCTGCACTCACTGCAGCAGTTCGGCAAAGTTCTGCGGCAGCGGCGGTGCGGCGGGTGTGTACCGCTTGTTCCGGTACTTTGAGCGCAGTTTGGCACTGTCTGTTTCCAAAACGGATGGTCGAGTGCAGGCCTGGTCGTCGCTAGCCTTTGCGATGCCAATGAATTGCAGCCAGCTGTTTACAGCCTGCATCAGCGGCAGCCAACATCTCGTATCTCATGAAGAAGTGTGCAAACAGCACATCACAATAACATGTTGCCATGAACCAGCCTCGATCCGTTTCTTTGGAGAACTCGAGCACCGTTCTAGCTTGTCGACGAGTGAAAGTTACTTGAGTCTCCGCCGTTTATCGCAACCCGCAAACCATCATCTGCTTCCATGGCGGCTGCAGCTGCACTATTTGAGCACTAACCATGGAGCAGGTGCAGTTTTCCTGAACTAGACTCGCACTTCTTTCAAACGAATGCCGTGGTTCAGAGGGCGCCATGTTCCACCGCTGAAATGAATCCATGTGGTATATAAGTCGGGTACAACTCAAGAACGAAGCAGCACATGCCCATCAGAGGAGACCGCCCAGCCAAGCGCGTCGACCGAACAGTTTTCTGTTCGGTCTCCACAGGTGCGCCGCGACAGCACCGGTGGAGACTGAAGCCGCCACGACCGTCTGTTGCCGAATATGACCCCACCTGTAACATTCAGCGCTTTTGCGCAAAAAACGCTCTCGCAAGGACATATGCGAAAGGTGAGCACCCCAGCCCTCTCCCCCTTTATGGCCAGTGCAGCTGAGACAATAAACGGGGGCACCACACCTACTAGTACCTTCGCCTTTCTCCCTGTCTTTTCCCTTGCTCCAGCTCAGGTGCTCCTAGAGACGATGGCAGATGCCGGGGCAGCAAAATCTTTTCCTTTCTTTTTGCGTTATTATTCTTTTAGCCTTATCCCGAACAAAGGACATCCACCCTCGGCGACACGGGGACAAAGCGCCGTCTCCTTCGCTCTCTTTCGCAGGCTTGGCTGCATGCACAGCCACACAAATCGACGTGATTGCCTGGAGAGCTCCCTCTGAGTTGCGTGTGCCACTTCGTTCTTTAGTTGTAACCGACTATAGACCAGATTCTTTTACCCTCACACGCAGGCTGCTGGCGCGCCACTACTCTCGACACCAGTCGCCATTTATCGGCGCGCGCGGCCCGATGGACTGCGGGTCGCGCCGGCGCCGCGCGTAGAATGCATGTTTACGTGTTCGGTTCTGTCGTTGTAGTGCTTCAGCATAACGTATGACGGTGTGGGCTGTGCGTCGCTCGTCACATTTTCCCTCTACCAGGCAGTACTGCGGCTATCTTGAGCGCAGTTACTCGTTAACGTGACATCTCCGAGTTTTTTTTCCGTTCATTTGGATGTGAGCAATTGCGGCGAGGCAGTGCGCGTCTGTCTCGTTATTTGTGCCCACCATGATGATACTGATGATTGGGATTCCGCTAGGTGGCGCCGCCCTGGTTAGCTGGCTGCCTACCGCGCTCTGCTTTAACCTGCCCCTGGCCTGGTCCAGGGCCTCGCCCGCCCCTGGATTTACACTCCATCGCTTCAGGAAGGCTCCCGAAGCACGTGGAAAGCATTGGCATCACGGCCCGCTGCCGAACTGGCCCTCCAAGCGTCTCCAAAACTGTGAAGCGGCGCGGCGCCTCGCTAAACCTAACGCGCCGCGCCTCCACCGCCGCAATGCAGCGTCTGACCAAGCCCCTGCAGCCCAGACCCACCGATGCCGCCACCGCGGGGCCTGTTCCAACCACGTCGACAGCCGTCTCTCAAACGGGTACGTTCAACGCCGCCCACGCAACCGAGCACATTCCTGCCGCACTGCACGCCTTGAGCGACGCTGGGAGCACCGGATCGACGGCCGCGGCGCAGCCGGCAGCGTTCGTCGTCGGCGCAGCGTCCACACCTAGCCAACTCCACGCTCTAAGGGACGCCAAGAGCTTCGGGGCCATAGACGCGTCGCAGCCGGCTGCGTTCGTCGCCGCCGCTGGAGCCGCTGCACCTACTCCAGCCAAAGGTCCCACTGACACCAAGACCTCCAGCCCGGCACCCGCGTCGCACACTGAGACTCCGGCTGAGGACTCAGACATGGACCTTACGACGTCCCCGGCAGACGACACTCCTTCCCAGGAAATCGGCTGGACCACCATCGGTGCCAACCGTAAGCCTGCCACTGCAGCCCGACCCCGCGCCGAGCTCATCACAGTTGCCATCCAGCTTCCCCCTGGAACCCTCACCCCCAAGCTACCTCTCTACGACGTACTCGCCGCAGTCGCCTCCGCTGCACAACTTTCCTCGAAGACCAGTGCCGACATCACCCTTCAGGCCAGGCCAGCCCAAAGCCTTGTGTTTCTAAAGACTCATTCTCCTCTCACCGCCCACCTCCTACTCTCTGTCACGCATCTTCAGCTTCATGGTAAGCCTGTCACCATCAAAACTTACACCCCCCATCCTCCCATCTCATGCCTCGGCGTCATCCATAACGTCGGGGGCCACTTCACTCCTGATGACCTCATGCATGACCTGGAATCTTTCAAAACAGATATTCTCGCTGCTCGCATGATGGGAGCCACTCAATCAGTGCTCATAACGTTCGCTGGCACCGTCATCCCCCACTTTGTTTATTTCAAACGCGTTGCCTTCCGGTGCCGTCCTCATAAACCTAAGCCTCCCACCTGCACCCGTTGTCTCACTCTAGGCCATCGCGCCCACCAATGCCCCCAGCACAGCGTTCCGGCCAAGTGCCGTCGCTGTGCTGCTCCTCTACCCGCTGACCCTTCCGCTCATGTGTGTGCCCAGCCCTGGTGCGTTCATTGCCAGGTGAACACCCACCCCTCCCTCGACCCCACTTGCCCCTTCATCCTTGCTAAGCAACGCGAGTGTGCTAAAGCTGCATACCTCCGACGCGTAGCTTTGCGCCGGGCCACTCAACCCACCAACCCTCCCCCCTCCCCCGCCTCCTCCTCCTCTAATCATGAATCTCCATCATCTCCGATCACGTCACCACCAGGCTCCTACGCCGCCATAGTTAAAGGATCCTCGGTGCTAGCGTCCCTCTCTTCCACTACACCACCGTCTCCATCCTTGACTGACGAGAGCCGCTCCTTCGACCTCCGGCTCGCAATGCTGGAACGCCAGCAGCGAGAGCAGCAGCGCATTTCCCACGATCTACAACAGCAGATACATGCCTTGACTCAAACCCTCCAGACAACCACCTCCTCTCTTACCTCCCAGCTTAGCAAGCTAAATGAGCACCTTGCCACGTTCACCACTCCTTCCTCCAGCGCCCAGGTCGCCCCTTTGGCTGACCTTGTAGAAACCACCACACAGGCACATCACACTCGCTTGGTTCAGCTGGAAACTTCGGTTCTCCAGATCCTTACCACCCTCCAAGCACAATCAAAGTAATTGGAATCCTTCGCATCTATGCTCCAATCCGTCCATGAGTCACTGCCCCCGGCAAAAAAGAAGGAACGCGTACCATCGCGTTCCTCTCCACTATCATAATGGCGTTTGGCGAGGACCTCGAGATTGTGCAGTGGAACTGCCGAAATCTTTGCCACAATAAGACCCCCCTCCACCAGTATCTACTCACCCGCCCCTCCCTACCTCATTTTCTCCTTCTCCAGGAGACCCGGACGGCCCGCAATGTCCCAGGCTACCGCGCCTACCATGCCACTACGGCCACACCACTTGCGTCTATTTATGTACGCAGTGACGTGCTCGTACAGCAAATTGACATCCCCTCCACCCTCCTTAAATATTTAGTTGGTGTGGTTTATTACCACCCTTCTTCCCGCATCTCACTCGTCCTTCTGTCTTTTTACAACCCCCCTGTCACTTCCTCTTTATTCTCTGCTCTGGGCAAATTCCTTCACTCTCTTTCTTCTACGTCCCATCTCCTCTTTGGTGGTGACTTTAATGCCCCTCACACACTCTGGGGCTACCCACAAACCCTCAAACCCGGCCGCCTCCTCCATTGTCTGGCCCAGGAACGCCAACTCACCCTTCTTAATACTCCTGGCTCTCCTACTCGAGCGGGCACTGCCTCACAACGCCCTACGACACCCGACCTCACTTTCTCTCGGGGTTCACTTTCCTTTCACTGGCAGGTGACAGCCGAAACTCTTCTAAGTGACCACTTTCTCACCCATATCACCACCTCTCTCTCCCACATCCCTCGCTGTCATCCGATTATTCACACTGACTGGCATGCTTTTCGCACTAATCTCGCCTCCGGCTCCTTTCAATCCTACGACGACTGGACGTCGCGCATCTCTGCAGCGCTCACGTCCAGTAGCCGTCGCGTTCGCTCTCGTTACCCAATCCAAGACCCAGATCCTCACCTTCTCCGTTTATGGCGTCGCCGTAAACGTCTTCAACGCTCCTTTCGCTCCCAACCACACAATGCCCAACTTTCCTCCCGGATCACTGCTTTGCGGGCCGAGATCGTCGCCCACTGCGCCTCCCTCGAGCACTCTCGTTGGAGTGCTCTTTGTGACCGTCTTGACTCTGCATTGCACTCGCGATCCACATGGTCTCTCTTCAAATCCCTCCTTGGCACTAAGCCTGCCCTTGCTCCCACTCTAGCTAAAGCCCTCACTCAAGGAACTCCCTCCGATGTTTTTGATCAGCTCGCCTCTCTATATCTCCCACCCCCTCTGGCACCCTCCTACCCGGTGTACTGCGGTGGACCTAACCCCGATCTGGACCAATCCTTCACTCTCCGGGAGCTCGAATCGGCTCTGGCTGCTAATGCTACACGCTCGGCTCCCGGTGAGGATGCCATTACATACACCACACTTCGCAACCTTCCTGACTGCGCCAAAGAATTCCTCCTTAAAACCTACAATGATGCATGGGACAGCGGCTGCCTGCCCAGCTCCTGGACCTCCTCCCTCATTTCTATGATTCCAAAGCCGGGCAAGCCTCCCTCTCTCTCTAACCTCCGCCCAATCTCCCTGACATCATGTGTTGGTAAGACCCTTGAGCGAATGGCCCTGACTCGCCTCTCTAATTTTCTCGAGACGAGGGAGTTCTTCCCTCATTCTCTCATCGGCTTCCGACGCCACGTCTGTGCACAGGACATGTTTCTGGTTCTCCAGCACACGTTTCTCTCACCTACCCCCACTCAAATTCACGCACTTGTGACCGTCGATGTTCGCAAGGCCTTCGACGGTGTTTGCCACGACCACATCCTTTCCCAACTCGCCTCCCTAGACTGTGGCTCCCGCATGTAGCATTGTGCGTTTTTATCGTGAAGACTTTCAAAAATTTTCCTGCCTCAACCGCTCGCTCGTTTGCGGTGAAACTGCACACAGAGCTTGCGCAGTATGGTAACTTTTGTTTCGTAGCAAGTTTTACAACGGTACTTACTTAGTTGAGCCGTGAATGATGCAAAAGCGTAATCGTCTGCGACGAGATCGGCGTGCCGAAACCCAAAACACCGAGTTTTTGCTGAAGGGCGGCAGTAGCGCCATCTGTCTTCTGCGGTGGAAAGCGTCGCGACAGGGCGCCGTGGCGAGCGTTGCAAGGAGCGCGGGCAATTTGAAACCGCCGTTCCGGCATATGCGTTGTCTTTAGTACTTTTCAAGTATAGTGCAGTAAAATCAATTACAGGCTTATGTGTCACCATTTACCCAATGAAAGCGACATACACACACTACACCCGAAGAACAGCTGTTCTTCGGGTGTAGTGTTCTTCGGGTGTTATTCACTTTTAAGCTGTTCCCCTCGCTGGATGTCCCGTTCTCGGAAGAACGTGGTGCAAGATGTTGAAAGAAACAGTAGTAATTTATAGGCACTACGCGACGTCCGCTCTTGTGTACGTCCCTTCCTTGTGTCCGTGTCTGTTTGATGTTCTTTTAAGAATTATCCGCCACCAACTCGCTCGTGCTTCTACATTGGCTGATAACAAAGCAATTGAAAGACTGCCCTTGCAAGCCTGCCTCGAACATTTTATTTATTCATTTTTTATTCCTTACCTGCGTCGCCTATTTCAGACATTACAGACATTTTGATAGAAAGGGGTACGCGCTTGCGCAAAAGACGAGACGAAAACGAGGACACACAAACGACATGTACAATGCGCGACTTCCAACTAGTTTATTTTATAGAGAGTTGCACATTTATACCCTAGAGGTCAAAAACAGCGATAAAAATCGTCGCATGCACATTTCACGTCAGCATACCATCACCACAGCCCCGCCGTGGTGGCTCAGTGGTTACGGCGCGGCTGCTGACCCGAAAGACGCCGGTTCGATCCCGGCCGCGGCGGCCGAATTTCGATGAAGGCGAAATTCTAGGGGCCCGTGTACTGTGCGATGTCAGTGCACGTTAAAGAACCCCAGGTGGTCGAAATTTCTGGAGCCCTCCACTACGGCGTCTCTCATAACCTGAGTCGCTGTCACCTAACTTCGCGCACTTTTAAGCGTGAAGCTCCCAGACACCCTTAAAGCGTGTGGGGGTAGCGGTCTGGGACTCAAGATGCCCTCGACTCAGCGTGGCAAGCTCTGCGGAGACCAGCTACCAAGTGACAAGGGGTTTTTGGGCGTTTGGTGCACAGCTTTCGCCGGTCGCAAGCCAGAGAATTGGTCGGAGTCAAAGGTTCACAAACAAAACAATATTTATACAGCAATGAGACGATACAGAGGATTTCACAATCACTAGTACAAACACATACAAAGTGATTAACAAAACAATGCAACTCGTGCAAAGTTAAACTCGAGAGAGAGACTACAGTACAAAAGGGATATTGCACCTAAAGTGCACTAACACAAGAGAGAGGCAGACAAACAAAACACAATTTGTTCACCGGGCACTGCGACAGTCCGACGACCAGAGGTCCACGACAATGCCGTCCCGCAGACTGGCGAACGTTGCCTCGTCGGTCCGATGCTGGCCGAGTGGTGTTTTCCCGGGAGTCGAACGGGCGCGCTTCGATGAAGCTTAAACGGCGGCTCGGACTAAACTGACAGCGATCAGCGCCCTTCTTATATAGGCTCGCTCCACGTCTCTCTGTTCTTCACGCCAAAGTAGGCGCGCACATACACGCAGCATCGGCAGTGCTGTCTCCTTTTCCACTTCCCACCGGCCGTGCGTCCCCATTGGTCAGAGGTCGGGCTAGTTCTGGCATGGCGCCGTCGCCGACGTCCGAGTGCAGAGGAGGGGGTCTTAGCGTCTTAGCGCACGCAAGGCTACGCCCGGCCTTTCCCCCCGGTTAGCAGTAGAAGCGACTCGGAGCTGCTAGCTGTCAGGAGCTGTCAAGAGCTGTCAGGAGCTGCTACCGTCAGTACCTGTCATGCCGTCTGATTTACCCCTGCGAAGCTACTCGGGTGAGCTCACACAAGTTCAAGGTAGAGCGGATGTCACAGTGCAGTTTCGTGACAGAAAAGCAGTGCTACCTTTATTCCTGACTGGGGAACGTTCACCTACACTTCTGTGCCGGAACTGGATTCGAGAACTGGGCATTGACATTGCTCGCGTGGAAGCAGACGTTCATGCTGTTTCTGATGTTGAGGACCTTCAAGCGTTTCCTGAGGTGTTTGAACAGAGCCTGGGAACTTTCAAGGGTCCAGAAGCCACAATCCATGTTCCACAAGATGCTGTACCAAAGTTTTTCAAGCCACGGCCACTGCCCTTTGCCCTGAAGGATGGGGTGTCACAAGAGCTTCAGCGCCTACAGAGGGAAGGCATCCTGGAGCCAGTCACTTCTTCAGCTTGGGCTGCACCAATTGTTCCAGTGGCCAAGAAGGATGGACGCGTCAGGATTTGCGGAGATTTCAAGATTACCGTTAATCCATGTGGCTGTGATGGAAAAGTATCCAATTCCAAGAATTGAGGACCTGTGGGCCATGCTGTCAGGAGGTGAGAAGTTCACAAAGCTGGATTTGAGGGACGCCTACCAGCAAATAGTTCTTGACGAAGAATCTAGAAAGTATGTCACAATCTCCACACACATGGAATTATTCCAGTATACACGTCTTCCTTTTGGCGTGTCATCGGCACCAGCCTTGTTCCAAAGGGAGATGGAGAACCTTTTCCGAGGGCTGCCACATGTTGCAGTATATTTCGATGACATCCTTGTCACTGGCTCGAATGACTCAGAGCATCTTCGCAACCTCAGTGCTGTCCTATCTAGACTTCGTGATGTTGGACTTAAGTTGAAGTTCGACAAGTGTCATTTTTTCGTCCGACAAGTTGAATATACCTCGGGCACATCATAAGCAAACAAGGCCTGTCTCCAAGTTTGAGCAAGGTATCTGCCATCCTTCATGCACCTGCACCCCGGGGCGTCAAAGAGCTTCAAAGTTTTTTGGGACTTGTGAACTTCTACAGGCGTTTTCTACCAATCCTTTCCGGACGCCTCCGCCCTTTGCACTTACTTCTCATGAACGAGAAGAAGTGGGTGTGGGGAAAAGAGCAAGAAAATGCATTCAATGCAGTGAAGCAGTTCATCCGCTCCAGTCCTAGTACATTTCGACCCATGGAAGCCACTGTGTCTCAGCTGCGATGCCTCACCGTATGGGATCGGCGCAGTTTTGGCACACCGAGAATCTGATGGTCTAGAACTGCCCATTGCTTTTGCCTCCAGATGTTTGTCTCGTGCAGAGCAAAACTACAGCCAACTCGACAAAGAGGCATTAGCCTTTGTATTTGGTGTTGAAAAGTTCCACCAGTACTTGTGGGGCAATCCTTTCACTGCTTATACGGATCACAAGCCTCTACTAGGATTACTGAATGATGACAAACCCATTCCAGTGCAAGCATCACCACGACTAGTCAGATGGGCATTGAAACTTTCTGCATACAAGTACAAGCTTGTGTACAAGCCTGGTCTGGGCTTAGGTCATGCGGATGCTCTCAGTAGGTTGCCGTTGCCTGCAAACAACGTGGATCTACCTGCACCTGCTGAAATGTTCATGCTTGAACAAGCATACCCAGGTCTGTTGTCACCTGCCATTGTGGCACCAGCTACAAAAAAGGATCCATTCCTGAGCCATGTAGCTCTTGCTGTCCTGCGAGGGGAAAAACTTCCAGCAGGACCAGAAGGAAATCCATTCACAGCAAGGAGCAGCGAACTCAGCCTCCACGAAGGTTGCTTGCTGTGGGGTTCCAGAGTTGTTATCCCAAAATCTTTGCAAGCCAAAATCCTAATTATACTTCATGCAGGGCATCCTGGCGTTGAGGAAAGCAAGACAATTGCCAGAAGCCACATCTGGTGGCCGGGAATTGATGGAGACATCGCTAAGAGTGTAAAGAGCTGTGAAACCTGCCAAGCTTACCTGCGTGCACCGCAACGCATTCAGCACACGCCATGGCCGTTTCCACAGAGGCCCTGGTCAAGGCTTCACGTTGGCTTTGGGGGCCCATTCATGGATCATACATTCCTGGTCATTGTTGACGCCTATTCAAAGTGGGTCGAAGTTTTTCCAGTAACATCAACATCAGCGGATGCTGTTATCAATGCTTTGCGAACATTTGCGCAGCATGGACTGCCGGATCTCATAGTTTCCGACAATGGGCCTGCCTTTGCAAGTGAACAGTACTTGGAATTCTTGGCACGTAATGGAATACGTCGCATGCTTGTGCCTCCCTACCATCCAGCTTCGAATGGTGCGGCAGAGCGCGTCGTACAGACTGTCAAGAACAAGATCAAGAAGACTGAATCTGGATCTTTCCAAACCCAGATTTCGCGGTTCTTATTTCATTACAGAACCACGCCACATGAAGTCACAGGCAGAGCACCGTGTGAAATGCTCATGGGAAGGATGTTCAAGACACCTTTGGATGTTCTTCGCCCAAATCTACACACTTCAGTGCTGCTGAGACAGTTGAAGCAGAAACTACAGGCCGATAAAGGGTGTCGTTCTTCTCGCCGAATGTTGGAGACAACGTACTCGCAAAGAACTTTCGTCGAGGGCCACCGTGGGTACCCGCACGTGTCACGAGCACCACAGGTCAGTCAGCAGCTACAGTCTGTCTCAGTGACGGTACTGTCTGGCATAGGCACGGAGACCACCTACGTCCTCAAGTCGAAGAAATCGTTGAGCCAACCACTGAACTATGGAGGCCTGGAACTACTGGAACACAGGGCGTTTCCAGCCACCCATCGACTGAGTGTGACACCAGTTTGGCTGTTTCTGTGGACTCTGACCTCACCGTGAGTGCTACTAGTGGCACAGAAGAGACAACTGTGAACGTGACTGGTGGTACAGAAGAGACTGCTATGAACTCTCCCAAGTCAGCGTGCAGCACGCCTCAGTTGCGAAGAAGCATGAGAAGCCGCAAGCCAGTGCAGCGCTACTCTCCATAATGAGGCCGCGCGGTGGCTCAGTTGCTATGGTGCTCGGCTGCTGGCCCGAAAGACGCGGGTTCGATCCCGGCCGCGGCGGTTGAATTTCTTTGGAGGAGAAATTCGAGGCCCGTGTACTGTGCGACGTCAGTGCACGTTAAAGAACCCCAGGTGGTCGAAATTTCCGGAGCCCTCCATTACGGCGTCTCTCATAGCCCTAGTCGCTTTGGGACGTTAAACCCCATAAACCAAACCAAACCAAACCAAACATCAAAAGTTCCAACAACTCCCAGCACTGCTATCAAGAAGGAAAGAAGAATGAGGTGAAAAATGAGGAACAATAAAAGAAATCGTAGCAAAGCAGTGTCAAAACCAAAACAAACAACCAAAGGCATGTGTCAAAGCGTAAAAAATAATCATCGTAGCGAAAGCAGTGTCAAAAAAGGCAAAACACAGCACAAAAAGCAGAAGGTCAACAGGGTAAAAAACGCACTGCAGCGAAGAGTTCAAACCAGAATCGAAGGCTAGGCCACCAAACAATAGTAATACGACCCGAAATAAGATGCAAACCTTAGACGCAGCAAAATTTACACGTGTCCGTCTAGAAAAGTTCCTCTTTGTTATTAAGTAAGATGATGTAGTGCTAATACATTTACATTTTGAGACATTCTGCGGACAACAACAACAACAACAACAATCAATCCTCAAAGTGGCCGCCTGCAGCGTCTATGCATCGCTGCAGCCTGTGCGTGTATTCCTTGAAGACTGCAGCTCTCATGTCGTCACTTATGGTGTTAAACTCTTCTTTGATGCGCTCCTGAAGTTGTTCAAGAGTGCGAAGATTCCCAGTCCTGTATACGCGCGATTTGACATATCCCCACACGAAAAAATCGCATGGTGTCAGATCTGGCGAGCGCGGTGGCCAAGGCATATTGGCCGACCCACGCCCCATCCACCGGCCCGGAAATTGCTCATTTAACCATTTCCTCACTTTGGCTGCATAGTGTGCAGGGGCACCATCTTGTTGAAAGATGCATACCTGCTGCTGCATATGGTACTGCACCAGCTCCGGCAGAAATTCCTCCTTCAATAGGCGCAGATAGGAGTCGGCTGTCACGGTGTCCTCAAAGAAGAACGGGCCGACCACTCCCTCTCGCCATATTGCGCACCAGACAACTGTGCGTGGCGAGTTCACTGCCCTCGTTTGAATGAAATGAGGGTTGTTTTTAGCCCAGACACGCGTGCATTGTCTGTTCACTTGACCGTCTAGGTGGAAGACAGCCTCATCACTAAAGAGCAGAAAATCGAGGTGTGCAGGGTCTGCTGCCACCCTCTGCTGCTCAGAGCGGCAGAATGAAACCCGCTGGGCTTTGTCTGCAGGGCTTAAATTTTGGTGTACCCGCACCTTATACGGGCGCCACCCTCTGCTTTTGAGTGCTCGGCTCACAGTTGATGGGGCTACGCCGAACATAAGCCCAGCACGGGTGCAGGACATGCGAGGGTTGTTTTCAAACACGCCCTCAAGCGCATCACCGATTCCGTGGTGTGTCTTCGATTGATCTTTTCTCACTTGCCTTGTCACCGAGCCGGTTTCTTCAAACTTCTGTCGCCATTTAAAAACGGCTGCTTGAGACGGTGGCCGCCGCCGAAACCTCATTGAGAATTGTTTTCGGACATAGCGAATTGAGTTTGTTTCAATAAGCCACACCACTGCCGCCGCTTTCTCTTTTGCACTGTAAGTCGGCATACCGCACCTCAACACACCACAGCACAGTGACACAAAGAAGTCAAGACAGCAACGAAGAATGAAAAGTTTGCACCACACAACGAAATGAAACAAGAAAAACACAGCTCAGGACTTCGCGACGTCGTCCTCCGACGCTTTAGGAGAGCCACGAAAGCAGACGAAATAAGCTGAATTGAATAAAATCATTGGACGAAAAAAAGACGTCAAACAATATTCGTTTATTGGCACAGCCTCGTTAAAATAGTTCTTTCTGGCATTTTTTCCGCTTAGTTGGCCGAAAATGTTCGAAGCGCTTCAGTTGAAGCAGACGAAAACGCCGGAACGGCGGTTTCAAATTGCCCGCGCTCCTTGCAACGCTCGCCACGGCGCCCTGTCGCGACGCTTTCCACCGCAGAAGACAGATGGCGCTACTGCCGCCCTTCAGCAAAAACTCGGTGTTTTGGGTTTCGGCACGCCGATCTCGTCGCAGACGATTACGCTTTTGCATCATTCACGGCTCAACTAAGTAAGTACCGTTGTAAAACTTGCTACGAAACAAAAGTTACCATACTGCGCAAGCTCTGTGTGCAGTTTCACCGCAAACGAGCGAGCGGTTGAGGCAGGAAAATTTTTGAAAGTCTTCACGATAAAAACGCACAATGCTGTACTGTTATATCCGCTCATTCCTCTCTAAACGTGTCGCTCGCTTTCGAGTCGACACCTATCTGTCCGACCCCCACAACCTCACCCGAGGCACTCCTCAAGGTGCTGTTCTCTCTCCTACCCTTTTCAATCTTGCTATGGCCCCTCTCGCCTCCCAGCTAGCTGAAATTCCCGACCTGCATCATATATTTTACGCCGATGACATCACTCTCTGGTGTTCATCTGGCTCTCCCGGTCACGTACAGGACACCCTGCAACGTGGCCTAGATCTCATCGACTCCTTTCTCACCACCGCTGGCCTCTCTCCTGCTCCTGAGAAATCCGAGCTTCTCCTTCTCAACCATTCCTCCTACCAGCGCTCACACAACCACTTCGTCTCTCTCCACCTTTCTGGCTCTCCCATTCCTGTCGTCACACAGTGCAAAGTTCTTGGCTTCCCTTTGCATGCGGCTAAGAATGTGCAATCCCTTCACCGCGCTGTCACCACCTGCCACTCTGTAACTCACCTCCTGCGGCGCGTGGTCACTCGACGCTCAGGTCTCCACGAGGCTCACGCGTGCCGAGTTGCCCACGCGCTGGCCCTCAACAAGGTCTTGTACTTTGCTCCCTACGCTTCATTCACTCAGACTCAACTTAACGCTCTCGAGACTGCCCTTGTGGGCCTCTACAAGGCAGCTCTGAACCTCCCTATCACTACCTCTACCACTAAGCTCTTTGCCACAGGCCTCTTCCATCCTCTTCGTTCTCTTCTCAGTCTCCATCGTGACTCGCAGCTTGCCCGGCTTTCCCTTACCCGTCAGGGTCAGTGGTTATTGACTCAAGCGGGTATCTCGCCCATTCCAATCTCCCCGTTTACCTCTCCTATTCCCACCCCCGCACCCAATCTTCGTATCCTTCCCCTCCCGACCAACATGTCCCCCGTCCTGCACGCCGGATGTCGTCATGCGGCCGCACAGCACCATTCCCCTCTCTTTGATACCCAGGGTGTAGCTTACACGGATGCCTCCTTCGTGGCTCCTCGAGGTTCCTGCGGCTACGCCCTGTACCATCCACACCTCCCTGCTCCTGAAACCCACACCAGCGGGCCGTATCTACACCCTCCAGACGCATTGTCCCTCGAGGTCCTCGCCATTGCGCATGCCCTCCAGTCATTTTCCCTCCTTCCCTCTCTCCAAGAGTACACAGTCTATTCGGACTCACAAGCCGCTATACACCACATACAGAAACGCACCCTGACCCCTTCTCTCCAACAGGAGGTCGAACGAGCGGTCTCCGCACTGCAGCCTTCCATCGTTTTCCTCCGCTGGGTCCCTGGGCATTCAGGGATTGACGGCAATGAGCTGGCCCATCAGCTCGCCCGCGACACACTTTTCCGGGCACCGTTGATCCCCTGGCCCAAGCCCTCGGAGGACGGTGGGAGACTCACCCTTCGCCGCACCATAAAAGAGGTCTACCTTGAGCTCCGCCTCGACAAACGCCTTTACCCTCCCCCTCATCCATCACTCACGGTGCCGGAGTCTCGCCTTCTTCGGCACATTCAGATGAATGCAGTTATCACCCCGTCCCGCCTCTTCCTCTATCGCTATCGATCGGACCCTTCCTGTCCCAACTGCCCCTGTATCTATGCGGACCTGACCCATTGCCTATTCTATTGCCCGGCTGCTCAGCAGTCGGGTTCCTTCCCCCCACCCTCTCTATCCATCACCACCTGGCTCGACTGGCTTGGCGCTGAAGGGGAAGAAGAACAGCGGCTTCTGGTCGCCCAGGCGGTCGAAATGCTCGGCCTGTAAATTATGGTCGATTAAAAGTCTTTTACTACTACTACTGATGATTAGCGCTCGTGTCCTGTCTTCACCTTTTCTGTGTCTCGTTTTTCGCGCTACGTTTTTAAATGATAATATTCTGCTGGCTCAGGATTCTAAACGCTGGCACCGCAGCGGCGACGCTGCTCCACCGAGCCGCTGGTGCGGCGGCGCTGCTCAGGGAAATTCTGGAATAGTATTGCAAACAGCAAGGATTTTTCCCGCGGAGTAGTCGGCCAGGTAGCGTACGGACTGGAAACCGGCACTTCTAAGCAGATTTCTGCGCTGGCGTGTCGTTTGTTGCCGTATTTTTTCGTGCGCTATCATCTATAATAATTTTAGGCACAGGAATGTGGATTTATTGATTTGACTCAGTGGAGTAGTAACTGGATAGGCGAGCTGCAGACTGAAGGTCGTCCCGACGAAGCGCGTATTTTCGATCACCTCCTTGCGCTGAGCTTGCTCTAGTTCCCACTAAACACACTTCATGCACAGGATTGTAAGCACGACCGCTACCGATTTCAGTTCCTCTTTCCGCACGCATGTCATAGGGATCAAGGGGGGGGGGTGTAAAGGGTTTACCGTAGTGTCTTTCTGCTTTTGCTATCTACCTTAACCATAGGAAAATATGCGCGATTTTAATAGATTCATTAAGACTTAGCAAAACGCCTACGCAACGCTGTCACACGCGGCGAGAGCTACCGAATAAAATGAACGCGACTTCGGACCTCAGAATTCTTGAAAGCTGGATTCGCTGCTAATATCTATTCAAGCTTTGATAATTTGAGCAAAAGTACGTTTTTATGCACCAGGTTGCACAAACCATGACAAATTTTGTTTTTTGTTGGCGCTGCAACTCATGAAGTTAAGCTCACAGCGGTAATTTGTTGATAAACTGGCGCACCACGCATGCGACAAGAAAGCCCTGTTTGTGGGTGCTACTTTATGGCCGAAGGATTAAGAGTGCATGGCAATTGCAACTGCATGCTAGCCGCTCACCTAATACTTGATATTGAACAAAAAGCTTCTTTTTTTTTTGCAGTGGAGCACCAAAACGGTAGCGATATAAGCACGAGCGCGTTCTAAGCGTCAGCACAATTCACGTGAATGTCAATTTAAATGTCATTAAAACGCATCAATGTGCTCCCTTTGATAACGTGAATACTTCCTGCAACACAGCCACGCTGCGGAAGTACGCTCGGCAATGTTTTTTTTAGCGCCGAAGCGCGGCTATATGCAGGCGCGGCCGCGGAGCTGCCGCAGCCCCGCAGTCCCCAAAGAAACGCCCGCACCGCGGCGCACGAGTCGGCGGAAAATGGCCGCGCTCAGGAGCGGCTCTGGATTCTGGTCTATAGTGCTGAGAAGTCCCCTTTTCGGGAACTGGCACAAAGTACCGCCCCCTCCCTTTGCTGCGCGCCCCTCCTGCAGGCGCGGTAGACTATCGCCGCAGGAAAAGGAATTCTCGGAAAATGATTACAAACATGTTATAAGCGGTGTTTACATCACGGGTTGAGTTGAGGATTTGAGCTGAAAACCAGTTACTGGGTTCATGTAAACACCTAAGAGTGGGGTCCGGGAGTCGGGGGAGCGAGTCCAGTCAACTCCGCTGCAGGGGGTGGGTTGACTCACTCGACCCCAACAGCAGATAGCACGTAAACCGGTCGGAGTCGGGTTAGTGGAAGGGGAGGTGATAAATGCGAACCTGTTATTCGCTTGCGCCGTAGCGCCTCCGCGGCAGCCGTGCATGCCGCAATCTTCCAGGCTGCCACTGCCCTTTCCCGCTGCGCCGCTCGATGCTTGGTGCCGCTGCTGTTGAACCGGTCGCGACTCGCTAAAATCGAGTTCATGTAAACACGCAGTCAAGTTGGGCTGACCTTGCTCAACTCGATCTCCTGGCTCGACCCGCCGAAGTCGGGTTCATATAAACGAGGCTCTAGTTGCCTGTCAATAGACGGTGTGAAAATAGCAGCTGCTCCTTCAGTTTCCAGGTACGCGCGAGTGGACACGCACGCACACACACACACAAACGCGCACGCATTTTTCAATCTTTGATCCAACCAAATCGAGGCAAATCGACGCAAGGCAAGAAAGATATACATTTCAGCACGCGAGGGAAAATTCTGGAGGGAATAAGCAACCTAATGATGTAAACTGGATGCAAGAAAGACGTACTATCGCGCTCAATATGAGTTGCAACGCGCGGTCATCGACGGGGGCTCGTTCCGTGGTGTGCCTCCTCCAGACAGTCGCTCGGAATTCTGGGAGAAACTGCTGTTCCAGGAAACAACAGCACCCCCGCTCTGGAAAAAGTTTCTCCCAGAATTCCGAGCGACTGTTTGGAGGACGCACACCAGGGAACGATCCCCGATCGATGACCGCGCGTTGCAACTCATATTGAGCGCGATAGTACGTCTGAAATGAATAAGAGCACGCAGTTGAGGCTCCAAACAAGAGAGGGGAGGGGGTCGCCCTAAGTGCCTACAGAACTATCGCTTTGTAGCCGACCCCTTTTTTTTTGGCAGCGTTCCTGCACACCTCGCCCCCTCCCCCCTTTCTTCGTGCAATGTGTATAAAAAAGTCTCGAGTCCGCCTCGTGAATGGTATGCATCTGTATACAGCATTTTTGTGAACCTTGGCAGAATTCCGTCTAAGTTGATCGGAATTGGTTGCAAGGTGCCGCCGCATGTACGACGAATATTTGCTTCTGAGGTAAACACATTCCGACACCCTGCGGTGCTAACCATCTCAATAGCGATTTCACGTCTCTTGCGCAATGTCGATTCATCTCAAGGGAAAACAGAAATTGACAATTGCCCACTTCTCGCTGCCTTTTTCTTTACCAACCATACTTTATAAGGTTGGACAGACATCCGCTGAGCGTTGACTAAATTGTATAGCTGTCTTTGTTATAGTTTTCTTATCATGATGCAATATCATTTGATAAAAAAAATGTTTTTTTTTCAGCGCTAGAGTTTGCAGGTTACACTCTAGACCAGGAGTGTTCCGACTACTACTAATATTACTATGCATCAACCGTGACGAAGTGATTGCACGCGCAAAAGACGAGGGCAGAAGGAAGGACACAAGAAAGGCACTGATTTCAACTATAAGGTTCATTGAAAAAAAAAAAAAGGTTTGGTTTATGGTTTGGTTTATGGGGTTTTACGTCCCAAAGCGACTAAGGCTATGAGAGACGCCGTAGTGGAGGGCTCCGGAAATTTCGACCACCTGGGGTTCTTTAACGTGCACTGACATCGCACAGTACACGGGCCTCTAGAATTTCTCCTCCAAAGAAAATCTAGTCGCCGCGGCCGGGATCGAACCCGCGTCTTTTGGGTCAGCAGCCGAGCACCACAACCGCTGAGCCACCGCGGCGGCTGAAAAAACAACAACGCTATATTTCTAGCGTTTTTTTTCATGGGACATAAACATAAATAATTTGATATAAAGCAAATTATTTATGTTTATGTCCCATGAAAAAAAAACGCTAGAAATATATACATGGGGCATAAACATAAATAATTTGCTTCATATCACACCTTCCTTATTTTTGGCGTCCGCTTTCTCTTTTCGCTTACTTAGTAATTTGCGCTGCGCAATTATGTCGACAATTATCACTCACTCTCCCAAGTTTCCACTGTATCGACGTTGTGCCTTTTGCGATGCGGGCTGGGCAGCATTATTTTTTTTCTTTTTCTTTGCTCCCACTAATATATGTCACGACATTGAAAACAGGAAAGTCTGTAGTCAGGTAAAACTCAAGAACGAAACGGCACATTCCCTGAAAGGAGGCCCTCCAGATAGTAACATCGACTGTACAGCTTTCTGTGCCTACTCAGCCAAGGCTAAAGAAGAGAGGGAAGGAAACGGTCCTCAGTTCCCGTGCTGGGCATCCTTATCCCGAACAAGGATCACCCCACCTCTGACGCCGTTTGGACAAAGACGGTACCCTCTTTGCGCCGGCTCTCCAACTTTTTCCCTTCACCCTTCCGGAACCATAGACCGAATAAAGGAAGCCCCACTCGCTTTGGCTCTTTGGCTTTGGCAAGGGACAGGCAGAGAAAGAAGCATGCGGAACCACCCCAGCCAACACCTCCCCCCACACACGACGAGGACTTGCAGCCGGGTTTGCCATGGTTCGTTTGTAATCCTCTGAAAGCAGGCGCAGCAGCAAAAGAAAAGCCTTCACGCAGCACGAGTCAAGAAAGGACCGGACACGTATCTCAACATCTCAACCAAAACCAGTCTCCGGTCGTTGCGGGCAAGACGGGTAGACACTTTCGCAGTCATGGATCAGTGTCGTAGCCTGGTGGCAGAATATGAACTACTCGCAAGATGGCGGCAGTGGAACCGCCACCTTAAGCATGGTAGGTTGCAAAAGCGCAGCGCCTCCAACTGAAGAAACGCTGTGCGCCGCGTCTACAGGTCACCCGTGGCTACCGGCCGCCGCTGTGCGACGACTTAAAGCGTCTTCGGTATTTTTTTATATTTTGTTTTTGATGTTGCGACTGAGAGAAAGAAAACATAATCTACAGCTGGTATGACTTGACAGCGGCAGTAGCGCCACAGGTGCGCGGCGCGGCGTAACTGCAGCCGGGCTATCTGAAGGAGGGAGTTGGTTGCCCATGTTCACCCCGCTAAAGATCAAACGTAACTGCTTCCGGGTCACACGAAGGCTTGGAAGTGTGAGTAATATTGATTTCGCAATAAAACGAGCTCGGCGTGAAGTCCTTTTATTGCGAAAGTTACACTACTCCCAAGTACGGCCTTTCGCGTAGCGGCGGCTACTTGACACGTTTGACCTTTAGAATGACCCCTGACGTCACACCGTACCTAGTGACGTCACAGCGTGACGTCATACCAGGAGCGAGAGACGGGCTACCAGCTCGGCTCGTCGGGTAACGGCGGCCGCTTGGCACGGCGCGCCGCGCTCCTCCTTCTGGAGGCACTAGTGACGTTATAGCGTGACGTCATACCAGGAGCGAGAGACGGGCTACCAACTCAGCTGGTCGGGTAACGGCGGCTGCTTGGCACGGCGCGCCGCGCTCCTCCCGCTAGAGGCACTAGTGACGTTTGGCGTGACGTCATACCAGGAGCGAGAGACGGGCTACCAACTCGGCTGGTCGGGTAACGGCGGCTGCTTGGCACGGCGCGCCGCGCTCCTCCCGCTAGAGGCACTAGTGACGTTTGGCGTGACGTCATACCAGGAGCGAGAGACGGGCTACCAACTCGGCTGGTCGGGTAACGGCGGCTGCTTGGCACGGCGCGCCGCGCTCCTCCCGCTAGAGGCACTAGTGACGTTTGGCGTGACGTCATACCAGGAGCGAGAGACGGGCTACCAACTCTGCTGGTCGGGTAACGGCGGCTGCTTGGCACGGCGCGCCGCGCTCCTCCCGCTAGAGGCACTAGTGACGTTTGGCGTGACGTCATACCAGGAGCGAGAGACGGGCTACCAACTCGGCTGGTCGGGTAACGGCGGCTGCTTGGCACGGCGCGCCGCGCTCCTCCCGCTAGAGGCACTAGTGACGTTTGGCGTGACGTCATACCAGGAGCGAGAGAGGGGCTACCAACTCGGCTGGTCGGGTAACGGCGGCTGCTTGGCACGGCGCGCCGCGCTCCTCCCGCTAGAGGCACTAGTGACGTTTGGCGTGACGTCATACCAGGAGCGAGAGACGGGCTACCAACTCGGCTGGTCGGGTAACGGCGGCTGCTTGGCACGGCGCGCCGCGCTCCTCCCGCTAGAGGCACTAGTGACGTTTGGCGTGACGTCATACCAGGAGCGAGAGACGGGCTACCAACTCAGCTGGTCGAGTAACGGCGGCTGCTTGGCACGGCGCGCCGCGCTCCTCCCGCTAGAGGCACTAGTGACGTTTGGCGTGACGTCATACCAGGAGCGAGAGACGGGCTACCAACTCAGCTGGTCGGGTAACGGCGGCTGCTTGGCACGGCGCGCCGCGCTCCTCCCGCTAGAGGTACTAGTGACGTTTGGCGTGACGTCATACCAGGAGCGAGAGACGGGCTACCAACTCGGCTGGTCGGGTAACGGCGGCTGCTTGGCACGGCGCGCCGCGCTCCTCCCGCTAGAGGCACTAGTGACGTTTGGCGTGACGTCATACCAGGAGCGAGAGACGGGCTACCAACTCAGCTGGTCGGGTAACGGCGGCTGCTTGGCACGGCGCGCCGCGCTCCTCCCGCTAGAGGCACTAGTGACGTTTGGCGTGACGTCATACCAGGAGCGAGAGACGGGCTACCAACTCGGCTGGTCGGGTAACGGCGGCTGCTTGGCACGGCGCGCCGCGCTCCTCCCGCTAGAGGCACTAGTGACGTTTGGCGTGACGTCATACCAGGAGCGAGAGACGGGCTACCAACTCAGCTGGTCGGGTAACGGCGGCTGCTTGGCACGGCGCGCCGCGCTCCTCCCGCTAGAGGCACTAGTGACGTTTGGCGTGACGTCATACCAGGAGCGAGAGGCGGGCTACCAACTCGGCTGGTCGGGTAACGGCGGCTGCTTGGCACGGCGCGCCGCGCTCCTCCCGCTAGAGGCACTAGTGACGTTTGGCGTGACGTCATACCAGGAGCGAGAGACGGGCTACCAACTCGGCTGGTCGGGTAACGGCGGCTGCTTGGCACGGCGCGCCGCGCTCCTCCCGCTAGAGGCACTAGTGACGTTTGGCGTGACGTCATACCTGGAGCGAGAGACGGGCTACCAACTCAGCTGGTCGGGTAACGGCGGCTGCTTGGCACGGCGCGCCGCGCTCCTCCCGCTAGAGGCACTAGTGACGTTTGGCGTGACGTCATACCAGGAGCGAGAGACGGGCTACCAACTCGGCTGGTCGGGTAACGGCGGCTGCTTGGCACGGCGCGCCGCGCTCCTCCCGCTAGAGGCACTAGTGACGTTTGGCGTGACGTCATACCAGGAGCGAGAGACGGGCTACCAACTCGGCTGGTCGGGTAACGGCGGCTGCTTGGCACGGCGCGCCGCGCTCCTCCCGCTAGAGGCACTAGTGACGTTTGGCGTGACGTCATACCAGGAGCGAGAGACGGGCTACCAACTCAGCTGGTCGGGTAACGGCGGCCGCTTGGCACGGCGCGCCGCGCTCTTCCCACTAGATCCGCTGCATATGCAGTATAAAACACTTGCTTTCGCAACCTACCGGGCATAACCAAAGCTAAGCTTCCGCCAAATTTTTTTCTTACTTCTTTCTGCATAGAGAGGAACAACTCTAGATCACAATGCGCACTTGCTTCAAAGATTTGACATGACAAGTAAGAAGAGGAAAGCACTTTTTTTTATCGTTCTGAACATAGTTGGGCATTTATGGTAATTTTCAAACATCGTAAGTAGTGTTTGTTCTAAAACGTTTCATTGCATAAAACGTTGCATAAAACATTTTATTGCATCAAGAATACATCACAGTTGTCCACTGCTTTTATTTATGCAGGTAAAAACTCATGATGGTAATTATGTTCAACTCTATCACTTCATTTACTCTGTTCACACTTCAAGTGGGATTTTTCACACCGCACAATAAGAATTCGACTTTCTTTACACAGGAGCGGCAAAAGCCAGACAGCAAGGTGAAGGATCAGGCACACACGTGGGAGCACCAACCTAATGTATATCTTTTCTGTAGCAGAATAGTAGGAGCAATTATATATATAGAGAAATCCAGTAAAGTCACCTCAAGGCTGCTACAGATATACTATCTTACACTGCACACTGTAGTAGCAAGGTTATAATGCTCTTCTACCAATCAAGAAATAGCGAGAAAGCTGATAGCGAAGTGTCCCCATATTCAATCTCTGATGGTTCTGAAAGGTTTCGTGTCACTTGTGCAGCAGCTCAGTGCAGCTTCACAGCTTAGGCCAAGGTGACCCTAAATGTTATTTCTTTTTGTGCTGTAACATAGCTCTTTTAATCTACTTTTAATGCCTGCCTTTTGCCCAACACCTGCCAGGCAACAAGATAATGAAACATTGTAGATCTGAACAAATTAAAAAAAATGTAATGGTGCTGCTTGCCAGACAGCTGCACTGCATGATGGTAACCCTAACTAGTCTACACATTCTTGGAGAGCCCCTGTGGAGCGTAAAATAGTGATTTAACTATGTCCTATACCGACCCTTTCTTTTTCAACAACAGGGAGGCAGCGTCAACATATGTAATTACTCCCTTGTTTCCTTCATGTGTTTGTTTGTGAAGGTCTGCTCTTGTTGGTTCACCAAGATTCCTGAACACTTTTTCCCCTGCGGAAAAAGTAACATTATAGATATACCCAGCCTCTGGAGGAATCTGGCCATTTGTGCCTCCTCCTGCGAGTCAAAAATAAAAACTTAGGCAAATGGTATATGGAGTTCCCCGAAGCTGCATAGGGGCTGTGAGTCATGGTGCTGCAGAGTGCTTTGGATTAGTTTGGACAAACTGTGTTTCTGCACTACTACCTGTGGTTGTATACGTGCAGTGACTTGCAAGAGTTTTTTCTACTTCCCCTCCATCAAAATGGGGCTGCACCAGCCAGGATTTGATCTCGTGACCTTGGGTTCAGTGCCAAAGGCATCCAGCTCCTGCAGCAGGTAAATGGGGAAATGTGCCAGAGTTAAAGCAGCATTTTCTCCCCCGAAACGGCTTGCTAACATACGCGGGCTAGTGAACGTTAAATACTAAGATATAGACTTTTGGTAAGCAGCGGCACCGTTGATTTGTTGGATGCTCTCATACAGTTACTTTAACCTGTCGCGTGGCACATTTGAGCAAATTAACAAGTGTTTGTTACAAACTAGATTAAACCATTGTGCCACATCCTTCGCATACAGGTCTTCATTTCAAGAACTGCTGTTGCCAGACCAGTTTGAAAAAAAAAATATGTGCACGGGCAAAAGCATAAGTATTTTGGGGAGAATTAGAGAAATAAAAATGGGGCTCCTCCTCTGCGAGAATTTTTTTAGCTTCCTTGTTGAGAAGGGAAGTGTCCCACCTTTTCAAAACAATATAAAATGTGTGATTGTACAAGATTATTTCACTATTTATAATATCAGTGGCTTTCTTTCTTTAGACTTGGTTGGCAGTCACCTATTCCTCACAGAAAAGAGATCTGCACCGAGTTAACAGTTCGCTAAAAAACTCTCTGCTCCCTCACTTCTTTTTAGGTAGAATTTAGGCAGTGGTGAATGTGCCGAAATATCCAACATACCAGAAAAACGCCGCATTGACAAAAAAAAAAGAACCGCCATATCACTCCCAAAAAGCTCGAAAGACATTTGTCACAGCAACATTTAAATGGGACAGCGAAAAGACGACATCGATTCCGGTCTTTCCAAGAGATTGTTATGTTCTATTAGGTTATTCTCAAGAAACGATCTTTTGTCTAGTATTACAAATAAAAGAAATTTCTGATACTTTGCTTAACTTCGTCATAATATAGCTCTATACTCTCCAAAACTGTCCTGAATGAATAAGTAGCCTGTCTACTAAAGATATTTGCTTAAACACGAATTAAATGAGCTTTAGAAATTATTTAAGGGTGACTTCTGATATGGTAAAAATAGCAATCCTGGTAATATGCTTATTTAATCCTGTATTCTTCAAGAAAAATGTGCGCAGAAATGATAAGTTTTTTTTTTATTGGTGTTTAATGCCCTAAAGCGACTCAGGCTATGAGGGACACCGTAGTGAAGGGCTCCGGAAATTTCTACTACCTGGGGTTCGTTAACGTGCACTGACATCGCACAGAACACCGGCCTTCAGAATTTGGCCTCCATAAAAATTTGACCTCCGCGGCCGGGATAGAACCCGCGTCTTTCGGGTCAGCAGCCGAGCGCCGTAACCACTGAGTCACCGTGGCGGGGTAAATGATATAGAACAAGACCGTTTAGGGGGAAATACCACACAGAGAGGATGCTTCCCACAACACAGGGAGATTTTTTTATCCAAATCAAGCTATCGCAACTAATGTCATCCAAAATACGAAATAATTTTTTGACTTTTACATACATACATACATATTTATTTTTCATATTTACACATGGAAGTATGTGTGCCCTCGGAAGCGCAGGACAGGACGCTTGTGGGTGGGCCATGGCAATCAAACAAAGTGCAGACTCAGAACAGCCAAATTACATGGTTTGCAATATAAGAGAGAAAAAAAAGAAAAAAAAACATATATTGATAGGAACAATCACACTTGCACACACTGAAAAAGTAGGTTAAATACACAGATTACGAAGATACAAAAACAAAAAAAAGCAACTGTGCTTCATAACACATGTCAACAAGACCTTCAGAGTGTTTCGAGCCATTATGTCAGTGTACCGTTTGAAAGGTTCTAGACGTAACTAGGCAGGATTTTACTTGTGATTTGACCTCTTTGATAGTCTGCAATAATATTATTTTTGTTGGAAGCTGGTTAAAAAGGAAGGGGATGTAGAACATTCGGCACCTTTTTCCATAGTGTGTATTTCTCAATGAGCATAGCCTAATAAGCAAATGAAATCTTAGCTGAATAAAATAACTGCAAAAATAATTTTATATATATATATGTATAATTATGTCTTGGCAGCTGATTGATTAACATAAGATAAAGTCACCAGAAATTGAAAAACATAAAAAAGATTTAATTCATGACGTTTCGGCTAGAGGACCAGCCCTTTTCGAGTGTATTACAGTATTCGAAACAAGCAGCTTTTATAGCATCCGCGAGGTGCAAGAAAAAGCGTAAAGCACAAATGCAAACAATGGTGAGGGGAGAGGTTTAGAAATGGTTACAACTTGAAAAGACGATCCCCTAACGTGGGTGCAGGTGTTCGGAAGGAGGGAAAGACAGAAAAGTCGATGACAAGCGCGAAGCTCTACAGCGCACAGCTGCCGCAGGATTGTGACAAAAAAAAAACCGTTACTGCACAAGTCTTTGCAAAATGGCACTCATGACGCATTGCGGCGACAAGTGCGAAGCACCAGCGAGAAGGCAACATTTCAGGCGAAAGTACTAGGCATGGGGGTCCGCAGGAATGTCAAAGAAACACCTCCGAAAAAAAAACCGCTACTGCGCAAGAATTTGGAAATTCCACTCAGAGAAAGGTTGTGGCAGCACAACACGATACAAGGTAGGTCATTTTTCCTAATGACCTATCTTGTATCTTGTACCGTAGCTCAGCGGTAGAGCACCGGACGTGTAATTCGGAGGTCGTGGGTTCGGATCCCACCGGCGGTACGTGGTTGTTTTTTTCTTCTGCTTTTCTAATCAATTAGCTTTAAGCGATAACATATTCAGGAATGTTCTAAATCGAACAACAGCACAAAATAAATAAATAAAAAAATCCCCTGTGTCCCTTGGTTTCTGTGGCTGTTGGCTTCTCTCATATATATATATATATATATATATATATCCATGAACACTACAGCCACGAATTTTTCCCTCTCTGCTCCGTCGTTGATGATGTTGTTCTCCTGATGTTAATGTGGAGTCGTAGAGGGCGGGTCTCGTGAGTGACCCGGGGGACGTACTTCGCGACAGATGAGTTTAGACAGGTGTGCCGGTCTTCGGATGGTGAGGCACTTGGAAGGCTTTCTTCAAGAAATTATTTATTACAAATGTATATACAACTTATTTACATATGCCGAATGATTTCGGCCTCTCCACTTTAACTAAATATAAAACCTCAAAACTTCCACGACTCCGGACCACCGCTGGCCACCACACGGCCAACCCGTCCGGCCGCCGCTCAACTCACTCGCTTCTCCAACTCTACGCTCTCGGCCCCGGGACCACCACCGGCCACACACGACCGATCTGTCCGGCTGCCACACACCCAACCTCGGCGCTCTCCTTCGCGCGCACCCATCTCGTCACATTCGCGCCAAAAACTCCTTCCTCCGCCAATAAACAATCCTCCCGCCAAAACTTACTTTTTAGCCAATAGACGACCTTCCCGCCGTCATTTAGAAGTAAGAGGTCACAAGGCAAAAGACAAGTAAACAATATAAAACACACACCTCGCTCTAAGCAGCCATGGCTAACTAGAAGCTATTACAACAGAAGGAAACAAACACAATTCAAAACACACGCTCCACTGTTAGCCGCTCTGGCCAGCTAGCAAGAACAAAAACAAGAACAGCGCCAGTCCACCCCAGCGGTCCTGTCGTCGTCTCGGGTTTCGGACCGACTTCCTAGAAGAAACCATTCCCCACTCGCTGGGGCCGAGAAGCGCGACCCTCGCACGCTACGCCGTTTTAAGTCCTTCTCCTTTTGTCTGCGCATTCCCCTGCTCCCCTTCGGCGACACTCCTCACACTTTACCACGACGCACGCTAGCTGCGGCGTGACAACTACGAATATCATGTGAAACATTGGCTAGTTGAGCAACAACACACTAAGTGATCAGGATAGTCATGAGGTAATAAAACAAGGCTGAGGCTCCTCTAACAAAACTTTGCCGCTCAGGAGTTACTAAAGTGGACTAAATTTCCTTGAGGGCATCGTTGTGAGCCTAGAGCTGAAGTGCGTTTAGGTTGTCAATTGTGAAGCACACTTGGAGGATCGCTAACCATGGGGGTTTTATAAATGCAGCATTGAGAGGCAGGTTATATTTAAAAAAACAGTGCCGCATTTCATTACGATATCTTGAATAATAAAAATGTTCATATCAAGGCCCACATCTCCCCTTAATAGACTTGAAGGATCTTTTACACCTACTAAAATGCACTCTCACAGAGATTTGCCCATGACGATAATAATCATTTTCTTTCTGTGATTTACCCTACAGAATTAGTGAAAGCACTGCTTAAGTACATACTCACACATCTATCTTTAAGGACAATAAAGAACAAAATTTTGCTTGTGTGTTTTCTTCTCGCATTAGAGATCAGTGTGCATGGATCACTTCCTGATATTCCTATTGAACCGCTAAATAATTTATAATTGAATTTCTTCTTGATGCTGTTTCGGTTTCAACAACCAAATGATAGTTATGACATTAAATATGGGTTTAGGTCACCTCAGGCATGAAAAGACTGCAATACAATCACTACAATACGATACAATGCAATACAATCACTTCAGTGCAGTCGTGTGGCCGGAATTGACCTCCTTATAGGACCTCCCTTTCCCAACTCTTTCTATCCTTTGAATAGGCCTTTCTGCCAGCTCCATTCAGTAAAGAGTACTCAATAATCACTGGTACATAGTTTTCATCACTACAAGGCTTAAGCCAGCATGCTTCAAGAGCCGAATGATAACAAACGAAACAGCAATTATATTGCGTACTGCTATTATTTTAATGCCTCACATTACCTAGAGCCACCTTTTCCCTCACAGCCATTGTTCGGGCGATGAAAGTGATGCAGTATGAGAAAAGAAATTTATTTTTAATTATATATCAGCCATAGGCAAATACCACATGGTGATCTATGTATCCTAACTGGTTCTGCGTCATTACAGAGAAGGAAGCATGCAACTAGATTTAGATTATCGGGGTTTATATTCAAAAAGCGACTCAGCCATGAGGGACGCCGTTGTGAAGGGCTCGAAGAATTTCGACTGCCTGTGGTTCTTTAACATGCATTGACATCGCACAGTACTCGAGCCTCTAGAATTTCGCCTCCATCGAAATTGAATCGGCGTGGCCGGGATCGAGCTCGCGTCTTTTGGGTCAGCAGCCGAGTACCATTACCACTGAGTCACTGTGGCAGCTCTAAACATGCTACTAGAATTGGGTGTCTATATTCCTTTAAATTCGGTCATTGTATGATAGGAGTGAACTTATATTCCTGAAAACAAAATTCGCTCCCAGATATCCAGGCATGAAGTAAAGGCTCAGGTTCCGGTGATTTATAAACCCCGAGTTATGATACAGGCTGCACAGCGTGCTGGCCCCTGATTGACACAGATAGGCCACGGGTAAATGACACTTTTGATGCAGTTAGCACAGCAATGAGTCGAGTGCCTTAGTCATCGTGTCCCAAAGCTGTGACTGTTTCATGAGTGGCCACAAAAACAAGAGATAGAAGCTGAGGTATAATCACATAACCACCTGAATACACGAGTAAGGATGCTCTTCAATGCTGTTTGGCACTTTTGAGGAGCTTTTCTGTGCCCGTTTCTAAGGTGAGTGGGCGAAATCACTGCATAACCTCCTCCTATCGTGCAACAGTACAGCCATGAGGAGGAAGATCTGTTCTGATGGTTACAGTAAAGTTTGCAACACCTATTCATATGCTCTCTGCTTGGAAATTGCGATCACAGTGGATAATTAGCCCGCTGCTAAAAGTTTAGCGGAGGAGAAATCTAAGTGAAGAGGCTTCCAGCTTTTAGTGAAGCTTTTAATGTGATATCCTGGCATTGTTACGTCTGGTGGCATCCGTACAAGAGCCTTCTTATGCACGCGTATCAACGCTACCGACCCCACACAAAGTTTTTAACATTTCTGCCCCAATTTCACGGTCAAGTTAAATGCTCTCCGGCTTGTTTTCCACAGCAAAAACTCAGAAAAAACTGAAAGCGGAGCAAAAGCCACAAGGCTCACAGAGAAATGCAAGAGTAAAATGTCATGCTTGAAATTAAGCGGTCCATAAAACAGTATTCTCAAAGGTTAAGGAAAGCTGAAATACTGAGAGATACTGAACCGCTCACAAGCTGGGAAAGAAATTTTAGAAATGGCTAATATTAAAACCTTTAAAGAAGGTCGACTTACCTTAGCTGTCATCCTTGGCTGGGCAAGGATCCCGATACTCCCAAGCCATCAAGTAAGGACTTCAGCATTCTTCTCAGGAATGAGAAAGCGGCTGAGGTGCAGAAAAAAGTGAAGAAAAGGAGTGGATCAGAATTTATAGTCTCTCGAGAAAACCTGATGCTTCTCTTAAAAAGCTAAAAATACAAGATATGTCAACAATCGCATTGTCTGTGAAGACCAGTGTTGGGTGAAAAGGAATGTATTCATTGTGGAAATGAGAGAAGTACTTTTTCCTTATTTTTAAATTTTTGTGTATGAGAATAAAATGTGATTAACTGTAAGTTCATCTTCACATTTTTCAAAAACTGGTTTCTCTTGTTTTTTTCAGTAGGAAGCTGTGTGTGGGCAATACGGAGACGACACAAAATTTCGTACTTCAATAAAACGTTCCTGGTGCCCACAGGTCTTCCATTCACACAGGATGTGCTTTACAAAAAATGTAGCTCATTGTTATCTTTGTTGTCCCATGAAGCCCGCCATTTTCCTCTCAGTTTATTTTTTACAAGTTTCAGGCAGTCTTTATTAGGTATATCTCCTTTTTTTATTAGCACATTACGGCATGTGTGGCAGATGCATCAGCGCTGTCGTTCCCCTTGATTACCGCATGACTAGGGACCCAGCAGAATTTTATTGACATCTTTGTTTCAGCTCTTATTATGGCATGTATTATGTCTCCTATCACGGTTTGAACTGCATTTCTGGACTTTAGTGCTGTGATTACGCTGAGGGAGTCGGTGTCGATGACACATTTTGTAGCTTTTTCTTAATTATTTATTTAACTGTGATAGCGATGGCGGAATCTTCTGCCATGAAAACTGATGCGCATTCAGGTAGCCTGACTATTTTTTCTTCTTTCCCTTGTATTGCCGCACTCCTAACATGGTGTGCGTCTTTAGAGCCATATGTGTGAAAAGCTGCAATTCTTGTACTTTTCCTTCACTGCCAAAATCTCCTGCAGTGTATATTCTGTGGAGTTTGCTTTTTGTGGATGTGTGTCAATTTAAGTTCACATACAGAAGGAAAATTGTACCAAGGTGGCAGTGGGCGAGGTCTCAGGGCAATGTTGGGCAGTGTGTTCAGTACCCAATTCTTCGCATTTTTTCTTCAAAACGGAAGTGTGGTCTCATTGATAGGGGTTTGTTAAACAGTTGCTTGGATTGGCACTTTGTAACTATAGGAGAGCAGAGATGTTCTGGTAGTGAACGGGTGTTTAGGACGTATGTGCTTGTCAACATTGTTCTTCTGTCAGAAAATCATGATTCATTGCGTTCTAAGTAGAGACTATTTAAATTTATGGGTGAGGTCCTATATGCTCCACTTGAAAGCCTCAGACCTGAGTTTTGTATCAGGTTCAATCTCTTTCGATAGGATGACCTGGCAGAACCGTACACTATGCACCCGTAATTTAAGCAAGAACTTACTAGAGAACGATAGATGTTCAAGATGTATGCCCTATCGGACAGCCACCTTTTTTTTTGAGGGAACCTTTCGGATATTCAAGGGTCGGGAAGCTTTTTTCTTCAGGTCGTTTATGTGTGAAAGGAATGTGAGCTTTTTGTCGAAAATTGTACCTAGAAATTTGTGTTCTTTTTTTGGAAATTCAGTTTCCCTTAGTTGCAGGGTGGGATTGTTCTGTAAGCCTCGTTTGAGAGAGAACATGACAGCCACTATTTTCCGGGGAGACAACTGGAATCTATTTCTGTCTGCCCATGTTGCTACTTTATTTATCGTCAATTTTACTTGTCTCTCACATGTTGATATGTTAGTTGGACGTGCAGGCGATCTGGAGATCGTCAACATAAACCGAGTACATAATTGATTCTGGGATTATTTGGGCCAATGATTTCATTTTCCTGACAAGAGTCTAGTGCTTAAAATACACCCTGTGGTACTCCATCCTCCTGAACAAAGTTCATTGAGATGATTGAACGTACGCTACATGAAACGAATGGTTGGGTAGGAAGTCTTTTATTCAGTCAAACAGCCTTCCTCGGATGCCAAGCTCTGTTAAGTCGCTGAGTATCCTGAAGCTCCAAGTTGTGTCATAATCCTTTTCGAGGTCGAAGAAAGCAGCAAGACAGTGCTGTCTATTAAAGCCTCTCAGACAGTATTTTCGAGGTGAACAAAATGGTCTGTTGTCGAGCATTCCTTTTTAAAATCACACTGATGAGTGTCAAGGGCTTCACGAGATTCAAGCACGAAGGTTAGCTTGATATTCAAAACGCTTTAAACAGACTTCGTGAGGCAGCTGATAAGAGCTATTGGTCTATAACCGCCTGGGGACGTTGCCTGCTTTCCAGGTTTCAGGAATGACACTATAATGGCTTTTTCCAACCTTCCGGAATTTTTTCTAGTGTCTGATGTTTATTCCAAATTTCGGAAGTGCTCCTAGAAAAGGTTGGGAAAGATGTTCCAGCATTTCGTAATGTATTTCTACAGGGCCGGGAGCAGGCTGTTTGCCGGCAGATAAAACTATGTTTATTTCTTAGATTGTGATTAACCTATTGAAAGGTTCATTCGTGCAACCACTTGTTGGACGTCTGTTTTTCTCAGCTGTGTTTTGTATTTTAAAAATGATTCTGTGTAGTGTGCAGAACTGGAAGCAGTTGAGAAATGTTCACCCAGGATGTCTGCTTGTTCCTCTATACTTGTTTGTGCATCAGGGGCTGTAAGAAAAGGAATTGCGAAAGGGAAGAAGTTGCCATTTCATTAACAAACTTGCTGCCACATTTTTTTTAATGTGATTGAACTCTTTATGGATGATATGTAGTTTTTTTAGGAAGCTTTGTCGGCATTGCGACAGATACGCCGTGCATAACCTCTCACCTTTTTAAAGTTCATAAGGTTCTCGTTCATCGCATACCTGGGAAAAACTCCCGTGGCTTTATTTTGCTCTTTTTTTTTCACCTCGCTACATTCTTTGTTATATTGCACCTTGTGGTTGTGTTGAACCACTCCCAAGGACTGAAGGATAGCTAGGCGTGCCGTAGAAATGATGCAGGATGTAAACATTTCATTTAATTCATCAACACTGAGATGATCTGCAAATATTTTTTCTAGAGAGGCATTTTGCCGAAACAGCTCCCATTCAGCGATGTGAAGCTTCCAACGACGCGGTTTGTTTGGGATGACTGATGGTGGTGACGGCAAGCTGATTACTACAGGAAGGTGATCACTTCCGTAGGGGTTTTCAAGGGCATGCCATTTAAAATCCATAAATACAGACAGTGAACTAAGAGACGAGTCTATGCAACTCATTTTTCCCGAGCATGGAGAACAGTATGCGTTTTTGCCGGTATTGAGCAGGCAGACATTATTTTACAGAATAAAATCTTCTAAAATACGACCGCTAGTATCTGTTTGCGCACTTCCCCAAAAATAGGAGTGAGCGTTAAAATCCCCAACAACCAGATATGGCTCTGTTCTAAAAGTGTTTCTGAGTCGTGATGTGTAATTATTAGTTGTAGCTCGAGATAAATAGAACATATTGTAATTGTTTTAAAATATAGGACGGTGACTGCAATCGCTTCATATTTGGTTTCAAGCTTTATTTCACGGGTTGCAACACTACTCTGTACTATAATAGCAACGCCTCCTGAGAGCCTAATAGCTTGTTTCCGGTCACACCGAAAGACTTTATACTTCTTTAAGATATTCTTCTGTTTGGGACCTAAGTTGGTCTCCTGTAGGCATAAAGCCACAGGGCAAAGTGTGTTTAAAAGTCCTCTTATGTCACTATAAATATTTAATACTCCACGGCAGTTCGAATGTATAAGGAACGCCGTGTTGGATGATTTTTGGGAGTAGTTAAAACTTAGGATACCCGTTTTGGGGGTGCCATTACTGGGCTGTCTTTTCTTTTACGCTCAAGAGAGCTGTGCCGCTACTGCAGCAGGGGCGAGTTCTGCGTTGTGTCCACTGCCTCGCTAGAGGCTCTGGGGGCCTGCGGAAGACTCACGGGTGTGGGGTTTGTCGGCCTCTCCCAACTGGGTAAGCCTTGCGGGCAGCCGACTGAGGGGCCGGCGGGCCCTTTTTCAGAGGTGGCAGGGCAGCCTCCGCTGCCCCTGCCGGGGGCAGGGGAGGCCCTGCCTTGTGCTTTGCTTGGGGATTGGCCGGAGCCC
Source organism: Amblyomma mixtum (assembly GCF_055824585.1). Taxonomy (NCBI): domain Eukaryota; kingdom Metazoa; phylum Arthropoda; class Arachnida; order Ixodida; family Ixodidae; genus Amblyomma; species Amblyomma mixtum. The sequence continues at coordinate 272,475,780 of NC_143014.1, read as the reverse complement.
AGTGTGGTGCTCCGCCCCTATGCACCACATCAGTAAAACTTGTTCCTGCGGTGAAAGAGAATGTGATGATTTTGGGTGACAGTCTAATTACGAGCTTCTTTGAATGAAGTATTTTCTTTTGTTTTGAGAGTGATTATTTCTGTTTCATTTTTGCATCTTTGGCAGGGCCTTGAGTAGGCGGGGTGACCTCCTTCACAGTTTGCGCAACACAGCGCTGCTGTTCACAATTTTCAGAAACATGCTCATGTGAAGCACATTTTGCACATGTTTGTCGACCACGGCAACATGGCAACCCATTGCCATATCGCTGACAGTTGAAACACATTGTGGGGTTTGGGACTGTGGGGTTTTGCTAGGGGGGATAATAGGTTTTCCCCATTTAAAGGGCCACTGACCAGGGGTCTGAATAATTTATGCAAACAAGACCAGTGTATAGATGACGCACTGAAGATAACCACTGCAAAATACAAGAGCCATGCGCTATGCGCGCCCCGAAGAGCAGTAACAATTCAAATCAAAGCTCGTTCGCTCTTTCCTTCGAGAAGCCAATGCCCTCATTTTCTACGCTGGCTCCAGAGCCTTCTAGTTGATTGTCATCTCGAAAACCTTCGCGAAAGGCGTTCCATTGGTGCGTCGTTCTGACTGACGGGCGAAGGGTGGGCGTAACCGATTCGTCGCGTCGTCTGCTCGTTGCACGCACTCTTTGCGTAGCGCCTTCCATTTTCGCACCCGCATACAAGCCATCCTAAAAATTCAGAGGGCACTTTGACGATGTAAAGCGCGCGAGGCGAAAGCCTCTGCATGCAACTTTGGCTGCACCGCCGTAGGCACACACGAGGCCGCTATGAGCCGACTTGGAGTGGCTACTCACGACCCATGACTAACTAGTCACGACTAACTAGTTGATGACTGGTTAATGGCTAGTTACTCATGACTAATTAGTGGATGACTGGTTAATGACTAGTTAGTTGATGACTAACTAGTCATTATTGGTTAATGCCTAACAAGTCGTAATTGGTTAATGACTAAGTAGTCATGACTAACCAGTCATGACAAACTAGCCATGACTGGTTAATGAATAGTCATTAATGACTCGTAACTGGTTAATGACTAACTAGTCATGACTAACCAGTTATGACTAGGCACGACTGGTTATTAAGGCGGAAGCCTTTAAAGGGGTCGTGAAACGTTTTCCGAAAATTTTGAACGACGTGTGTATTTGGAATTCTGACCCTTCATTCAAAAGTATACCTTGGTTCGTTTCATCGGCTGGGTTGATTGAATAGCGAAAAAAACTAAATTTCGGTTTCCCAGCGCGCGTCCCCCTCAACTCACAGCAAACGTCATTTTAAGAAGCCAATCAGAGGCTTCTGTCGTCAACACAACATGGCGGCTTAGCGAGGCCTGTTTAGCCATAGTTGACCGAGGTTACAGCACACATATTGACTCGAATGTGGCACTGTCGTCTGCTCAGAATGGAGTCTGCTAGCTGGCAAGCTGACATATGTGCGAAAACTTGGCCGGCGCGCCGCACCAGTCGCCGCTTGCGAACGGCCGCCTACTGCAAGCAGGGACACGGAGCGGCAAGCATCTTTGCGCCGCTAGACTCATGCCCGGGCCACATCCGGTGTAACACTTTGCCACCGCACACCAGCGCCTGCGCGCTGCTTGGCTACTGAAGTTCGCACCAGAAAAGACAAAATAGCGATGTTATCAGAAAGACTGCGGGCTGTACTCGGGCGGCGACAAAGCATGCCTGCCCACGTAGCGCGCTTTCGGCAACGGCGCTGGACGCGGGCGCGCCGGGCGACGAACTGCACTGCTCTCTGGCTGCCCTGGTCGTCGCTAGGCCTGTTTCACACATCGAAGCCGCGGTGGACAGCGCTTCGGAAGTAGCCTGGGTTATAATAAAATGCCTGCTTTTGGCATCGCTTTACTGTCAACAGCATCGTCTCACAACAAAAAATATGGTCATTGTTGCGGTGCGCTCGGCAGCGGAGCTATATAGCGGACGCCAGGCGCGCAAGCCGGACCGCAACGGCCGGGCAGCGGCAGCTGAGCGGCGGCTGTGGCAAGAAATTTGCTCGTATTACAGTTGCTGCTTCTACCAGCAACTCGGCATTATTCAACGATCCTCAAAAATGATCTATTTTATACACTTCTTGCTCCCACAGTTTATTATTTACTTGAATAAAAATCTTTAGCTCATTTTTATGACGCCAGCGGACGGGATCCACGCTTGCCGGCCGGCCTGCAGACTCGCTGTATTTTACATTCGCACCAGAAATGACAAAACAGCCATGCTATCAGAAAGGCTGCCTGTGATGTTCGAGCAGTGGCAGCATGTAGAGCTTTCTGCAACGACGCCGCCTGCGGACGCGCCGGGCGATGAACTGCGAGGCTTGCCGGCGGCCCTGGTCGTCGCTAAGCCTACCTGGTTTTGCATCGATACTATCGATACCGCAGCTGAGGGAGCTTGGGAACTGGTCAGCGCTGTAAAAGGTACTACTCTCGTCACCCCTTTAACTGTGAACCTGTCCCATAATAAAATAAAGATATGCTCGATTTCCGCGACGCCAGCGGAGCTAGCAAATGCCAGCTATGCGAGCGGCGACCAGGCAGTAAATAAAGCGGTCATGAGATGAAATTTGCTTGTATCGCCGAATTAAATACTGCCAGCAACTCGGCATCAGCCAACGATCCTCAAAAATGATTCATTTTTGGCATTCATCTATTCCAGGGCTTGTTATGAGCGTGAACAAATAATACTATCGTGTTTTTCTGACGCCGGCGGCCGGCATCCAGGCTGGCAGGCCGGCCCCGAGAAACGCGCCCCCGCGTCATTATGATGCTGGCGCTCTGCGCGCTTGCATTCTGCCCCTTGTGAGTGCGACGCGCCGCGTGCGGCCTGTCATTGACATCGGTCGGGCGCAGGCGGCGAGCTGCTGTCAGTCGTTGTTACGCCGCTCGCAACGGCACGTCGCGCGCCCGGCAAGTAGCAGTCATGCCGAGAGCCCGTGACATCTCTGCCTGCGGGAGCCCCGACCGTGAACCTCCGAACCCGGTCGTGGACTCGAGTCTTCATCTCTATCGCAAGGGGTGGGTTGACTCGCAGCCCCGTCTGCAAATTATGCCTAACCCTCTTCACGCTTCTGGAATGTATTTTTCTGCAGGAAAGAAGAGAAGCCCGGAGCCGATGCGCGCCACGATAGCTGACTCGTTCGTATCGAGTTCATGTAAACAGAGAGTCGTCGAGATGGACTGACCTTGCTCAGCTCGATTCTCTGACTCAAACCACCGCTGTCAAGGAACACCGCCTAGATAGGTTCACGTAAGCAAGGCTATATCGAACCGCTGATTTGTTTACCTGCCTTCTTTGAGTCCTTGCCACGTCTCTCGCCAGAAGGGATAATTGCCGCAAAAATAGAAAAACGGCGGCAAAGTGCGATACGCTGAAAGGCACGGGAAAAGGATAAGGATGGAGAAGCAGAACCGAAATCAAAACTGGTCCCAGGTCAGTGATTGATGTATGACCACGCGCTGCAGTTTAACAGAGTGTAATTACGCGTGCAAATAATTGGAAAACATTGTTTCACTTTCTGAATTTCTCGTAAAGCTATTATTTTAGGGCAAACGAAAGTTGAAGATATCCGTACGTTTCTGAATTTCTTAAAATGACGTAGTCGAGTAGTGCGTGTTCCACCCGACGGCGGCGCATGGTCGTTTCATGAGCACAAAAAGGCAGCGATTTCGAACGGGCTTTATTAAATGCAGACTCAATATTGAGTCGAAATATTTCGGAATCAGCATGTCTAATGTTTATGGAAGCAGTAAAAATTAAAACCGGGCAGCTTCATTTTCTTTTCACAACGCCTTTAATGTCTCATCGTTGTAAGCAGCAGTTGTGGACAGAAAATGTCACGCTTTTCAGTTGGTGGAAACGGTCGTGACGTCACAGTGCGCGAATTTCAAACGGGGCCAATTGCACTTTGGCTAGTAACCATGCAACCCATTGAAGCGATCGTATAGTGATGCTCCAAGTAAGTGGGACTGAGCTTAGTTAATTGCTTAATTACCCAAATAGCCTAATTAGCTTTACTAGTCAGGCCATATAAATAAATAAAACCGATTAAGAAATTGGTCGAGCTCAGGAATCGAACCCCGGTCTTCGGCGTGAGAGACGAGCATGCTATCCACTCCGCCATGCCAGCTCGATGGTTTGGAATGAACAAAGGCGCGTCTAGTGAATACGGTGTCTTCACTCACTCTCATCCTCTTCCATTCCTTTCCGGCGAGGTTTAGGTGTCCACCGACAAATGAGAGACAGATACATTTCCTTTCCTCAAGAACCAATTTACCGACGAGCGAGGCGTAGAATCGAATGGGCGATGGCGTTCTATGGACTCCTTGGCAGCGTTGCAAGACGCTGTCGCGTTCCACTCTTAGGGGCGAAGCTTAACATCTTAACCACACATCAGTGACCACACTTCAGGTCAAAAAAGTGCCCCCCTGAATTTTGACGGGTGTCCACCGAGATATGTGAGACAGTTACTGCGCAATTTCCTTTCCTCAAATACAATTTTCATTTTCTTCATCACGGCTCCTCTTTATCTATCTTCTTTCACTCCCACCTCCCTTCCTCTACGGTGCGGTTCAGATGTCCACCGAGATGACAGAGAATTACTGCGCCATTTCCTTTCCTCAAAAAGCGTTGCGTTAAAAGGGCAAGGCATCGCGCCGAACGGGTGGTGGCGTTCCGTGGACTCCCTGGCAGCGCTACAACGCGCTGTCGCGTTCCACTCCTAAAGGCGAAGCTTAAGCGTCATTAATTAGCAGTTAATTAGTATTCAGGCATTAATCAGTAATTAACAATTAATTAGTGATTTGTCATCACTTAGTAATTAGTACTCAATTATATGTGACGCCACCAGTGCCACAGAAGCAGCGAAGGTGGTGCGGGAAACGCTTCCGCCTCTACCCACTTTAGACAGTCAAAGTGCCCCCTGAATTTTTTGACTAACTAGTCATGAATAACCATTAGTGACTAACTAGTCATGACTAACCATTAATCACTAACTAGTCATGACTGATTAATGACTAGTTAGTCATGAGTAGTGACCAGTAATGAATAGTTACGACTTTCACTTCAGATGTAATGGATGGATGGACAGAGTCATGGCCGCGAGCATGAGTGCTTAAAGGCTTTCGCCTTGCAACAAGGTTTTTAGTTACTCGTGCCAGTTCATGTACAGTGCTTCAACGTGTTGTGTGCGTGTGCCGTGTCGTGTGTCGTAGAGCCTTTCCCTCGCTCGCACACTGGACCGCTCCACACATACACTCTTCTAGCTTGTCCAATAGCGCTTACACTGCCACTCTCCTGGTGTCTCTCGGCTCCGTTGACAGACAGGAACTTAGGAACAGAAAAAAGACACAGACACATAGAACTCAAATTCGCACAGAGAAGTGCGAACTTGCATTTCCAAGAAATGCCGGACGTTTCCCGGGTGCGCGCTCTTCGCCGTGCGCTTTGAACAAAAAGCGACTCCCGCTCGTCCGGTCGTAAAACAACGGGGAGGCATCAAAAAAAAAAAAAAAACATCCATGCATGAAAAGGAGGCCCGCTAACTGGGGACGTCACTGACAGAAACAGATATATGAAAAGATGCGCTCGCTAACAAGTTGAGGTGGTCAAGCCGATTGCGTCTCTCGATCGTTTAGTGAGCGGATAAAATGCAACAACGCTGTTTCGTTGTTGGAGGCGCACACAGCCACTGGAGTCGAACCACGATCCGGCACAGATTGCCAGAAGATTATAGTCGTGTGTGGCTCCAACGCATCGGCCTTCCAGACACAACGGTCACGAATGTGGTGGTTTGCGGGAGACACTTCATTCACTCCAGCTGAAGGAGGCTGCGGCGAGGACGGACAAAGAAAAAAAAAGATCGCGACGAAACATGCCGAGGAGACCGAAGGATCAAAATATAGAGAGTGTTGGAAGACTTCCGCCACTTAAATATCCCGGGTAGCAAAAAGCAAGAAAAGAATTCTTTTCAAGGCGGGCCCATGACGTAGCCATGTGACGTATTCCACCACACACCACGTCTCCAGCTAACATCGGAGGAGGAAGGGTGAATGTTCCTTGCGGAACCTACTCTACAAGGCGCGAGAGCGAAAAATCACGGGGATGGAACGGAAGGAGAGGAGCATGGCGAGGTAGCTTGATTGCGATGGTTGCAATTACGCTATTAATGAGTCTTTTCAAAAAAATATTAGCGGCCGCGCCTTCCGGGGTCGATGCCTCGCTACCAGAGAGGTAGAAAATATTTTCGATCAGAGGGTGGCCAGCAGCCCTTTAACTACGGCTGACAATTCAAAACCGCCGGGACACCACGCCGTGATCGCGCGGGCAACTCAGCGCACGCCGACTACGGTGGGCCTTGCTCTGAGTGAACAAAGCCACGATATGCTGGCTAACACAAACGAGGCATTTCTTGCTACAACAACAATAACGCCAGTTAGCAACAAAATACGCGAAAGCATCGAGGTCGACCAACTCACCAACTAGGTTACGAGCGAATGTTCGCCCACCCCCAGTAAAAAAAATCATTGGGTCCAATTGAGATTTCCAAATGAACCCAGTTGGAAGCCAAATGGACCCAATTGGACTAAGGAATACCAGCAAGGGAATGCGACTTGTTTCCATAACTCCAATTGGACAGTTCAATTGGTTTCTGAACTTCCAATTGGACTCAGGAATCCAATTGGGGAGTCCAATTGGTTTCACTCATTTCAACTGACTAGTCAAATTTGGTCTCTCAGCTTCCAGTTGGGATACAGTACGCTCTGCCATTTCAACTGAATTATCCAACTGGTTCCCGGGACTGCATTGGTATCGTCACATTCGGTTAGACTGTCCAGATCATCCTCTAGCTGTGTTCCAATCTAATAGTCAAATTGTGTAAAGGCAGAGTTGATTCCTCTATTAACAAGTGGCTAGTCGGCTAGCCAGGCAATAGAGTTGCTCCAGATGAACAGTCCGTAGCATACTGCAAGTGAGCCAACAGGAAGGTCCAACTCGATGTTGCAATTGGTTAAAGATGCACGATTCGAAAGTTTACAATTGGGAAAAACCAACTAAAAGCCAATGACTGCCTTGATTGGGATCAGAATATTGCTCTCTGTGAACACAAAACTGGGAAGTAATGATGTCTTAGTACAAATATAGGAGCTGCTTTATCTACCGCATTGATTTATTCATTTGAACTATATATCACTGCGGGCATGAATCAATGAAATAACTTCAACGGACAAGCGCCACTCTCTCCAGCAGCAGTGTCTCATGAATGGGGTGTATAAATTGGAGCAAAAGTATTTTTAGTGGATATATACATAATGACTGTGTCGGTGTCCCTTCAGTGTGATATTGCAGGCTTGTTTGTCTTCACTTCCTTAAATTCTTGGATTTATCAATTTCAGTTCCCACGTAAAGATGTTAGCACTAAACGCACAACGTCTCCTAGACTCCTGGGAGAAAATCCGCTTGGTTCTACACCATTTGATTCGAATTGGAAACAACTGTATGTAAAATGAATTGTCTCGTTGGTTTCAGCCAAAACACGTGCGCTGATGACGTAGGCCGAGAGAGGTCTACTCGATCAGACCGGATGATGTATTTCAGTTGGGATGGACCATGGTACCTGCCCACTGGAGCTGACCATTTGGTGTGGGCCAATTGGAGTGGTCCAAACGGTATTTTCAAATTGGTATTCTTCAATGATGTCGAAGACGCATTTGGAAATATCCATTTGGTTCCAACTGGTTTCCAATTGGAACCCAATGGTTTTTTTTTTCGACTACACTAGGCCAGGGGATACTCCATGGCCGGACAGGACGAGATGTTGGAGAACGTACTCCCTCAAATGCTTCGCCCCGATGACGAAGAGTTCAGAGCCGCGCCGGCACGTCCGTACGCGACGAAATCTTCAGCTGAAGTAGAGCGTACACTCTAGCTCAGGGGTTCTCAAACTTTTTTGCTTGGAGGAACCCCAAAAGCCTTCAATAAAATCCAGGGAACCCCCCCCCCCCCTGCTTTCACTTACCAGCAATGTTGTCGAGTGCATTGTTGCAAAGCGAGAGCTGCAAAAGTTAAATGTTTTTTGCACCGATTAATACAAATACTAATGTGATGGGTGGTACTGCTTCTCTTTTAAGAGGAAGTCAAAGCGGGGCTCAGTAGCACTCAGAGCCAGTCTAATATTAGCTGCCGGGTCAGGGCCGGTGAGGGTTCGCGCGGAACACAAGAAGACAGCCCGCGGAACCCCTGTGTTCCGCGGAACCGAGTTTGAGAACCCCTGCTCTAGCTGAAGAGAGCTCGTATTCCTGCGCGCGCGCGCAGCAATCACGCCGTCCGTGGCGTTCGTGATGCTGGGACGCCGGCGCCCTCCCTTGTTAGTTAAGGTAACTAACTAGGCTAAGGAGAGTCGTTGCGGGGAAGCTATCCACAGGGGACGAGTGGGGAGGTCTCCACAGGACACAGTGTCGGACTTTGATTTTAAGGTAACCTACTAAATGTATTTGGGAAGTGTGCTGAAGTTGAAAGTGAGGACGAGATGTTTGGTTGGTATTTATTTGTGTTCTTTCCTAATTTTGGTGCGAAGGACATTGGTGACATTTTGATCTTCGAGACCCTCAAGCATTGAATCTTCAGTGAGGTCGAGAAAGTCAAATTCGGATATTACACCGCGGACGGTGTTTTAAGGATCGGTGTGCGGTTACTGAAACAGGAACGTACCCTACTGAAACTGTTCTAGACAGTTTGAAGTACTGGTTGTTGTTTTTAATTTATAGAAGCAGGTCAGCACGAGGCATTTTCATCAACTTGTAGCCCGTGCCCGAGGCATCGATCAGACATTTCGACACCATGAATGGGGACGTTGTTCTGGCAGTTTTTTAGTTTCACTGTGGATGACGTGGCATTTTGAAAATGTTTGTCTCGTTTTTTGGAAGCACTGGGCTGTGAGGACTTCGGTCCGCACGCTTTTCGGAGTGCGATCAATATCTGAAGCAAGAGAAGCCATAAAAAATGTGTTGCGGCCACAGCCACCCACCATGGAGCCCAAGAAGTGAACGGGACAGGAACTTGCAAGCAAGCCCTGCCCACGTCAACTCTACAACCTGACTATAACCAGATACAAATGACTATAGCCACTCAGGGTAGTTGGCCACACATGGTTAACCCTCGCCGCCAGGGAAAAAAAAGGAAAAACCAAGTGTGTAGGAGACAGAGTAGATAGCTGTGAGAAAGAAATATGAAAGTGAAAGATATAGAGGAGGTCAGGAAAAGGCAACAGCCGACTTCCACCAGTTGAGATATTCGGAGGTGCCGTATGTAGTATGCTAGCCCCAAAGTGGTGTGATGCCTCCGCCGAGTGGCCTTAAAAGTCCAAACGCTCTGCATTGGCTCAACCACCAGAATCCCCTTTTCCCCGGACACGGCTAAGCGTGGGTGCTCGGGTCCGTGGTGACGCACCGCTCACCATCATCCCCATGCGGGAATGTCCCTGCGGATGCTCGGGAAGCCGTGGTGTCGCCACTCACCAACGTCTGCATGCTGCAGACGCCCCAGCGGGATTCCTGTATCTTAGATTATACACAGTTCAAAACGAGAGGCAAGCTACTCCATAACTGAACTGGCAGCCAACAATAACATGCACCAGCTAGCATGCCAGCGTGATGCACTGTGTATTCTCATGAAGATACACTTTCTAAAAATAAAAAACTGGTGTCCGTAAAAAAGGCACTTTTAAGCCGAAATTTGGGTCAAATACAGCCATCCTGTTTTTCGCAATCAAACTTCAGGAAATTATTTGCCAAGACCCCCCCCCCCCCACACACACATTTCTGCAAGTTATTTTTTTCCCATCAGATTTGTAAATGGTTCCGTGCAATTTCTTTTCAACAGTTTCTGAACAAGAATACTAAAACAAGAATGAAAAAAAAAGAACACACTATTGAAAATAGAACCCCGGGTTTTAGTGGTAGCCGGGATCACACTGCTGCACTTAAATTGCATGGCTTTCGTATTACAGTAATAACACCACCAAAACGAACTATTTTCAGATAAAGAATTTTAGCACTTTGATTCAACATTTTTACCTCGTTTCCGTATGGCACGAGCCTTGTCCCACGTGCTCAGCTGCCACTTGATGAGGTTAAATAAGTTTTTTCCCCAGAGGACGAGGGAACGAACGCTTTGTCGCAGCCACAGATGCTCATGTGAGTAATTCGAAACACTTGCATAAGACAGCATAATAATGCTGCTTACGCATGACAGTGACCTTGCATAAGCTGCACTCAAGGTCACTTCAACGTTGGTCGCATTCAAAGCAGCGGGAATAGCTGAAAAGATAAACCCACCTCTCTTGAAGATTACCGTGAGACCAGACTTCCTATTGGTGGATAATTCATAAAAAACAACGGAAACTGGAAGTGCAGGGCGAGTAAATAGGCCCTCCGAACTTTAATACACGCACATACACGTACATACGTGTACATCGCACAGTACACGGGCCTCGAATTTCTCCTCTGAATTTCTTTGGAGGAGAAATTCGAGGCCCGTGCACTGTGCGATGTCAGTGCACGTTAAGGAACCCCAGGTGGTCGAAATTTCCGGAGCCCTCCACTACGGCGTCTCTCATAGCCTTAGTCGCTTTGGGACGTTAAACCCCATAAACCAACCAACCAACACAGTTCTAGACTTTTTTTTATTATTTTCCTTAGAGCTATACGCTGGCATGACAGAAGATGGCTACACTGTTAACTCAGCCAACCTGATCTCAGAAAGAATGGTGTTGAGAAACGTTGAACGTTGCCGGTTGGTGTGCTTCGTGCACTGTCAGATAACACTTAAATGCTGAATACGCTACGATTGGACGGTACACTCTAGACACTGTCCTTAGTTAAATAATGGCAGTAAAGAATGAGCAGCTTTCAACATGTCCAGCAAAAGAAATCATTTCCTTTTTATCTACCCTCCTTTCATACAACCAAATGAAAATGGCTTTATAATGTAGCACTTGCATAGGTGTCATTTTTTTTTAAAATAAATCAGTTGAGCTTATTCGAGAACAAGAATTGCACTTCTATTGGCCACGTGCTTTTACCACACCTATTGCAAAATATGGAAGGTGCAAGCGCAACTGAGGATCACACCGACGCATCGACGATCTCGTTTGTGACTAAGGATGCACAAAAAAATGGGTGTGGTTTAGCTCTGGTTAAACCTGGTTGGCTGCGAAAGACTTTCCTCCTCCTCCCCTGCTCCGCTTTTCAAGACGTTCGGCCCGTTGTTTTTCGGTTTCCTCGGCACGTCTTCGTCTCTTAGCTTCATTCCGTATAGCACGGCTGGACTCACACTCTGAGCTTGAAGTGGCTTGCTTTGCTGCTTCTGATTCTCATCGTTTTCGCAGACGTTCTTCTCGTTGTTCCTCTGTTTCCTGGGCACGTTGTTTCCGCTTGGCTTCATTCCGTTTAGCTTGCCTAATCCCAGCTTCTGAACTCGATACAGCTCGTTCAGCTGCTTCGGCTTCTCGTCGTTTCCGCAGTGGTTCTTGTCGTTGTTTTGCATTCTTCCTAGCTTGCTTGGCTGTCGAGTTAAACCGTTCAGAAGCAGTGGAGCAACTACACTCTTCGTCGGTGACTTCCATGGAGAGACTCCTCGAGGAGCGCGCGCACGACCGGCTCCTCCTGGCTGCGGTGGAGAAAGCAAGCTGACTTCACGCGTCGCCATAGCAACGGAGAGGCTGACATCACACCATCGGTTAGGCGCGGCGGCGGCTCCTCGAGGAGCAGGGGGGTCCACGGACCACACGACGAGCGGTTAGACCTGGTGTAGTATTGCTTTCGCAATAATAAATTAATGACATGACAAATCTCCATGGTAGCCTAAACATGACATATACGTTGTAAACTCAGGTGGTCTATACATATTTGCAAAGCGGAGCCACATTAGCACATGTGTCTCATGTATGTAGGGGAATTTTTACCTCCAAGCCCGTGCAGCGTAGTGGGAAGTAAAAAAGGTTGCAGCTGACAAAGTCGTCAAATGTGCAATAGTGTGCACACTAGTGCACGCTAATAAAATGCACTTTCCATGTTTTCTTTTCGAAGCCTTCAGCTTAGTACGCGAGCTTAGTGACCCATTTCTGATTGTTGCGAAAACTGAAATCAATGCACCCCTGCTTTATTACTTAGAAGCATGTTACTCATATGTTATGAATGTGGTCTCTTTTTCGCTGTCAAGTGCTCCCGTATGTGAAGAGCGGCACATGCCGTGCGTGCTTTCGCCGATGTGCACCGTGGAGGACGTGACGTTTTGTCGCTGGCTGCCAATTAAGTTCTTGCCCTCTATAAGTCGGCTCGATAATTAAACAGAAATTATCCCATGGTGGCACTGAAGTAAGCTTGCGGCACGAAAGGAGCAGAGAAAAGTGCCGAATGCGACGGCTTCCCTGTTGCCTGTGAGCGTAAGTCGAACATACATTCCTCTCGGCTCATAGAACCCTTCTGCAGAACCAAGCCGCTGGCAAAACCCAACGCGACTCGAATGTTTCATTGCCCGTATAATAAGTGCTTCAAGATAATAGTGCATCATTTATCATTTACTGTGCGTGCGCTAAGTCCCCCAGGGAGCGACGACTGCGACAACTGCCCCGCGCTGAGGTTGTTTAAACAGCTGTGCACGAACAGTTCTGCTCGTTTGCTTGGCATGAAACGCATGGTGGGCTCTTCTTATCTTAAATGTTATCTACTCTTGCTCAGGAATTGTAGTTTTACTTGTTTACACACTATACGATAAGCGCCGATAATGTTACCGCGCCTGCTTGAAAACGCTTCGCGTATAGGACCGGCCCTTTCCGCTAATTGTACGAGGGTGAATCAGAAAGTCTTTGTCCCTGTTTTTTATCAGGCAAAATAAGGTATATACAGGTAATTAAAAATATGCGTACCATTCTACGTTTTTTCCACATAGTCCCCACACCGCTCCACAGATTTGTCCCATTGCAGCACTAAATTTCAAATTCCTCTGTGGTAGATTTAGTCCGGCAGACTGTACTTTCTTATTCTTCCTCGTATATAGACCAGAAGACGAAAGAAATTTCACTGCCGCCATGTTCGAAGCGCTGTGTTGAACGCAGACGCCTGGGCTGCCACGCGAAGAGACACGACATAGAGCGCACACAGGAGCAGCGGCTAAACGGCACTATGAAAACGCTGAAGGAAGCCGTAATTGAAGACATAATTTGCAGAGATCGCGTTTATTATCCTGCAACATTCATTACCCTGGTGATGAGTTTTGAAGGCTCCTTACCCACCACCTAGGCAAATGCGTCCGGTGAGTAAGAACTTTACATGCGATTTTCTCAAACCAATGTGTTGTAAGTCCGCGTAACGATGAGGCGTCCCTCACAGCCTGAGTCGCTTTGAGACGTTAAACCCGATAAAATAAAACCAGATGATGAGGCAGGGTTCAATAATGCAGGGAGCAATGCTATGAACTGTTGATCTGCATGCCTGCCCTTTGTTGGAATACGTGTGCAGATAGCAGGTCCGATATGGTTTTGTGAAGCCACTATCCCAAACCCTCCAAGGCTGGCAGTTGTTGCGAGTCATGAATTACGAACTTGCGTAGCCGCGACATCACTGATCCTGACGAAGTGGAACCCACTTATATGCCACTTGAGCACTCGAGCTACAAATGCGAGCCGGTTCTAATGACCAAAATGGGCTCATGGCGGATCGCCCCACTCTACCAAATTCACTGGCATCTATCGGTCATACCGCTAGCCACCGCGCCATTGCAGCGCGACCACATAGACCGATGCCGCTAAAGTGTAAACACAGGAAACCAACGCTGTAGCATGTCGGGCTGCACTTGTCCTTTTTGAGTGGCCGAGCATCTGCAGTGGAACAGCTAGGGTTTCACTTGGTCGGTGTTGTGGTTACTGCGATGGGTACACGGACCATCAACCACCGTGGGTTCGAGCTTCGCGACAGCCTAAGGCCCCAACCAGTGAGGAGAGCGGAAGAGCGGCTGGCACTGGGGAAACAGGCTTCCAAATTCACAAAGGAGACATTTATTTACCCCGTCCTGAATACTTCGAGCACACCTCCATGTTCCCATAACACGGTCACTGAATGCTGAACACACTGCGATGGCCACGCAGTTCGGTATACCGTTTCAAACCCAGCACTTGTGTTTTCGTACTTGCCTCGTATTTCGTTCTACGTACCACAACAATCCATATTCCACGCAGTTCGGCATTTTTAAAGCCTGATTGGAAGCGATACAGAATGAAGACTCTGAAGCGACGGAGCTCTCGACACACGTCGCGCACATCGCACACAGCGCTCCACAACATAGCTGCTTCTTTTCCTCTGCTGTTACTGCATCTGTAGAGAACGCAGTAGTGCTCAGATGACTTCTTGTACTTGCAGGAGGATGACAGAGACCTGTTTAAGCCCTCTTAGAGGTTGTAAAGGCCACTTTTTGTAAATGGCTCATACGCACTTGGTAGCGTTTTGGCAGCCCGGCAAAAGATGAACCCTGATGTCTGGGTTTGAGAGTATGTTCCAGCCGGGCCCTGCGCGAGAGTATTGTATTCCGGTGTATAACGATGTAACGTTGCGGTAAACTCAGCAGCCCTACGGAAGCTGTTTTCCTTCGCATTCTATGCTGTTTTTAGTGTTTCTAGATTGGGGCAAATTTGTCAGTCGACGTGACGTATTAGGTCGCGATATGTAAGCAACCACAATAGAGAAAAGAGTGCTAAGGAGTGAGAATTCGAATAATGATATTTGCCGCCATCTCACGCGCGTAAAAGCTTCAACTGCCTTCCTGCAGTGACTGACCTGGAAGAAAAAATCTCGGACTTGCGCAAGCGATACGCCACCGAGCTTCGAAGAGAAAGAACAGGGGACTACGGCGACCGCTGCTGGGTCCACATGGACCGCATGGCGTATCTGCGGCGTTCAGTCACTGCGGAGGATTGCAACGGCGTGCAGGTGAGTCGTGCGAGTTGTGTCTGGAATATGCAGGGACGAATTTTTGCATGCAGATCAAGAAAACTCATTCATTAGACCACTGAGGTTATCTTATCACGCTAAAAGAGTTTTATTGATGAACTATTTTTTGGTTTGCTTACCAAAGCATGCGCAATGTATTGCACATTGGAATTCAGTGGATGAAAAAAAAAACAATTTGAAAAGAGATTATGGGTAATGAGCATAAAAGGCTTTTCTTGTGCCCTTCGGTGTTACCTCTAGGTGTGATACTGTTTAAAACAGTTTCTCGAAGAAGTTAAACAAAGAAAAACGCCACAGCGAGTGCAACGAAACTTCGTGCGTTCAGTACACGAGGAGTTACGGCATCTTGATGCGGACTTCTGCGATGAAAGTTCGGGCATGTGTGCTGCCCCGGCTGTCCGGAAGGAGACGGGAGGTAATGGTGTTGTTTTACTGGCAGGGCGCTTCGGTGGCGGCTCATCGTCGTCGCCGCCCACATCCAATTCTGCTCTCAGCAAATCGTTAGCAATCACCAGTTTGAAGTCCAGTAGACTATGTGTGTTCTTGCTAGCAACTCCTAGGAGCTGACAGCCTTCTTTATACTGCAACTATGCATTAACTACCGCCACGTCCGCAAAAAAAAAACAAAGAGCACGAACAGTCCAGCGCGTTGTCCTTGCCTTGCTTGGGTAGAGACTGACCATTCTATCGCAGAGGTCAACGCCTCCCATGTTCTTATTGTACTCTTCGACGAGAGCCGGCCGAGGTGCATCCTTATAGACTCTCTCCTTTTTGCACCATCTTTTGCATTCTCCTACTGGCTCCTCACCAATGTGTGAAGAAGCGAACGTAATGGTCTTGTTGTCAACCCACTTAACAAGGCAAATGCCATCAGCCACATTGACAGTTTGGGAAAAAAGATCCGCGGCCTTTCTTCACCAAAGCTTTGTCATCAGGGAGCTTGGAATCCTTTGGCACGCGATTCTTCATTATGGTGCCAGTTCCACGCAGGCCTTGGCTCGAGAGGAGCCGGAGTAGGGGTGCAGTTGTGAAGTAGCGGTCAAAAAGTAAAGAACTGCCTGCTGGCATGGACTTTGACAATCGAAGCGCAGCACAAGCACCCACAGCCAGCTCTGATCTGTCGGCTGCGAGCGCAGACTTTCCCTGATATATTTCGGAACCTAGAACCATTCCGCTTGGGCTGGAGAATGAGGTTTACCAGGGGCGTATTGCTTCAGTGTCGTTCAGCCTGTAAACGGTATTATTTGCTCGTCTATGCTTGCTGACGGGCTTCTTGGAAGCTGGAGGCAAGCCGTCCTTATCATTTCAATGAACGGTCTCAATCTCCACAGCCGGACCGCTTTCTTTTCCTCATCACTGGTTTCCAAGTCATTCACAACTTTTATGTTTTTTCGCAGCAAGAAGAAGCGATCGCGAGTCAGAACACCAGCAATTGCAGCAACTCGTGTTTGCCTTGCCCAGTAAAGACGGCTCTGTGGATATCCCACGCAAACCATCATAAACGCTGCCCCTATGAAATTTTTCATCTTGGCAGTGTTGCTATTCCGCAGCGTCCGCTTTTTTTGGTGATAGCCCACCTCAGTGTTTTCATGCATGTTTCGGTAAAACTCCTCTGAAAAATACTGCTTGACATAGTCCAGAGCAGTCCAATTGGTTCGAGAATCGGGCTCAGTATCCGGCGTATCCGGAACATCAGGCAGTGACGACACAAACGGACCATGCCTCCAAGCAGGGAATCTCCCCACACTTGTTGATGGCTCGCTGCCGGAATCTTCCTCGTCCGAGTCGTCTTAAAAAAAAAAAAAAAGAAAATCGGCCTTAAGACCCGCATCTGGTATTTATGCTGTAAACACTTGTATTAGGAAGCTCACCTAAAGAGGAAACGTCTGGTTGCGGTGCTTGTATTGGCGTTTCGTTCAACTCATCATCAGACAAGTCGAGATCCGGGCCGTCCTCGGAGGCAATGGCCTCCAAAATCGCCTCTGCCCTGCTCAGATTCAACCCTGGCAGGGGCCAAAGAATGCCTAAATTACAAACATTGCTGACATATCAATTGGAAATAACTTTTTGTGTAAAATTGAACATCATCATAACGCCTTCCCTTGCAGAAAAGCACTTACGATGAACAGAATGAAAACAACCCCATGTGCTGTAGCTCAGTCCCAGTGTGCAATAAAATGTACACAAAAAAATACAACGCGGCCACGGACAAAATACGCGCTTGCCTCAAGATAAATTATGCTCAAAATGATCCCTGTACATTCCTGAACGTGTTCACCGCAAAATTCAGAACATTTAGCAAAGTGGTAAGTAAGTAGGGGCAACTTACTTGGTCGCGTTGAATAAAACTAATAAAACGACGCCGTCGGTATGGACGCCATTTTTGAACGTGCCGAGCAAGCGCTCCGCTCGATTGACTTCTCTCATTCTTGGCCAGATCGCAGCACATGTGTATGCAATATATTGCACAGGAGGACTTTGCGCGTACCGCAGTTGCATCAGGGCCTTGACGCTGAGACCGAGTGTGCAATAAATTGTACGCTGGGTCTCACGAGGATGCACAATTTTTTCCAATGAACATCCAGCTGACAACGCCCGTCTTGTCTTTCTGTCCTTTGTCTTCGTCGCGCTGAAACAATATGACTGCGAAACATGCCTTTTTGTTTCCTGCAAGATAAACGTAAGAGAAAAATAGAAAGAACAATTTTTTTTTCTTTACGCTTTATTGGTACAACCATTTATGTGCGCTTGCTGTTGAAAAATAAATAGCGAACGATATAGATGTTATATAACTCATGTTTTTAATCTTAGCGGTTACGCGAGCAATATTCATTTCGACAGCAGGGGAAAACAGGTCGCTGGTTCAGATATCGCGCCACGAAGGTCAAAGCACGAGCGGGGTTAGCCCAAAGCCTCCTAGCTGGCTTTGGGTTAGCGGCCTTCATTACTCAGTTTGCGGAAGGGACTTTGTTTCGCCCTCGGTCCCTTCCGTCAAGGCGGCTGGTCAGAGCTCCTTGTCAAGCCAACAAAAGGGATGATCCCCTTGCTGGCGTCGTTGTGTCCCATGGTGGGATGAAGACATGAATGGGTGGCTTCTTGCCGCCCCGACGAGGTTGCACTATATGTCTACTTTACAACATTTCGTACAATACAGATAATGTGTTATGTTCATCTGAAATGGTGCAGGTGAAATTTTCAAAAAGTACATCATTTCGTCATCATTCGCACAAAAAATGTGCAATCATTCCGATTGCACGCAGTAAAGAAGGATTATTCTGAGCACAGTAAGTGCATGCAACTTAATGCATGTACGATGCCTCTCATATTGTAATAATTGCAAGAAAATTTTTTTGTGTTTATGTAAACACGTGAAAGCGAACCATTATCACGCAGTAGCCTTCATTGTTCATGCTAATAGAAGCCGTTAACATGCAGTGGGATAATCGGTTCCCACGACGTGCCGACTCTTCTACGGACCAAACACGATGACTGCTTCGTCAACAGCAGTGGCTAAATCATAGTTCATGATCCATGGCGTTGCAATCAGCGATGGCTCGCGATAAAGCGAGCGCAGGACTCTTCGCAGTTTCTACCGTCACGAGCACAAAAGCAAACACCACCGTGTTTGTCGCAGCACCGCCATTACCTACGCATGAAGGAACACGACGCCAAAGTATCTGTGAACGGTGCCGCAAAGCAGGCGACAGCGCCCGAGATAACGCGACGGACAGAGTTCGCGAAGCACTCAAAGGATGCACGGCAGCTGCAACGGCCGCTCTGGTCAGAAATTCAAATGGGATAGTGAGAGACAGAGAGGTCGTATCTCCTTTCAGAACCTTCTTGCGGTTAGATCTTAATTGTTCTTTACTGCAGACACCAATTCCTCCTTCAGTTGCGTTCATAGCGGTGGGCGGAGCAATTACAGCTTCAACGGAGGATTCTCCTGTTGGCCGGCACGGAAGTTGCTCGCGCTTTCCTCCCCTTGAGTGGTGTCGCATATATTAGCATGGACAGTGAAGGCGATCACGTGGCTTGCTTTCAAACGTTTACATAAATACTAAATATTTTTTGCAATTGTCTACGATTGTAAGGAACATCGTGCATGCATTAAATTACGTACACTCGCTGTGCGCAGAACGACCCTCCTCTTTTGCGTGAACAGTATGTATACGAGGGGGTACCCAAAAGAAACCGTACTTATTTTTGTTTGAACTTATTTGTTCACATTTTCAGCACAGATCTTCAATATCCTTCAAAGTACTCTCCACTTACAATGATACGTTTGTCGAATCTTTCATTCCATTTTTCAAAACATTTTTTAAATTCATCTTTTGTGACGCTTGACAGTCCCTCCGTCGTTTTTTTCTTCACCTCAGCAACATCAGCGAAACTCTTTCCATTCACCTGTCTTTTCATTCTACGAAACAAAAAAAGTAGCACGTGGCAAGGTCGGGTGAGTATGAAGGTTGAGGAACAGAGGTCATGCCATTTTTGGTCCGAATTTCCGGTAGAGACAGGGCTGTGTGAGCAGGGGCATTGCCATGGTGGAAAAACCAGTCACCCGTCTGCCACAAATCAGGCCGCTTCCACCAAACACTGTTGCCCAATCTTTTCAAAACATCCAAACAGAAAGCCAGGTAATTGTCTGACCCTGTGGAACAAATTCTGAATGGACGACTCCTCTCAAGTCGAAAAAACAAATCAGCATTGTTTTGAGGTTTGGTTTCACCTGACGAGCTTTCTTGAGGCGAGGTGAATTTGAAGTTTTCCATTGGCATGACTGTTGCTTGATTCAGGATTTAATTCAGGAACACTTGAGTTGTCCCCATAGCATCGTCCTTGAACGTCTTTCTGAATATTTCAAGAGTTTCCGTTCCACTTTTTCCGAGAAAAAATCAGAATTTCACCGGCGCACGCTGTTCACGAAAATCAGCCATTGCAAAAACGACACTCACACAAAACAGTCGTCACTCTAAAACTCTGCCTAAACTAGTCTGACCTCCTTCGACGACGGCACTCGGCTTACTGACTCTGGAATGTTCGTTCTATGCGCTCCTAGCGGCAAAACGCGGTACCACAGAAGCTGTGCCGATTAAAAAATTAGTCCGGTTTCTTTTGGGTACCCCATCGTACAGGAATGATCGCACATGTATTGCGTGAATGATGCACGAAATGATGTACTGAAAATGTGAGCTGCGCCGTTTGAGATAAACTTGACACCTCTGGTGCGTCGACAAACATTATCTGTCTTGTGCGCAATGCTGTAACTCAGACATATGGTGTATTTTGAGAAATATTTCTTTTAGACTGAAAGTAACTGTAAAAACATGTATGTCGATAAAACCATAAAAAGTGTGTTCTCTGTTCATTGGCCCAGCGCTGCGGTTACCTTTGTTGACTAGCATCGCAACAAATCTTAACATGCTACAACAGCAAAGAAAGGGTGTACGAAAACCCAAGAAAAGCATGGCAGAAAGCATTCTAAGAATGCAAAATGAAAAAAAAAGGGGCGAAGAGAACCAAGTAGTGCACTCGTGCACTACCCCGAATTACAAGCAGCGCAAGTCTTCAAAGCAATGTCGATAAGCTTACTCAGGAGATCCTCGAAGCATGGGGGATTCGTCAAACATGAGAGCAGTGTGTAAGCACACCGTAAGTGGCCTTGTAAGGTAAAGAAGCCGCTTATCTTGCACGAAGCCCTAGGAAGATAAAAGAATGATATATTAGCAACGAAATAAAGCGCCCGGAATTTCCAATAAATAATTCAGTTGACAGCGCAGCTTTGCCTATGTGGTTCATTCCTTTCTTTGTCCTCGTTCTAAATTTTTTTTCTGTAACCACCCTGAAGTATTACTTCTGTTGCGCCTGTCCCAGTGTCGTGTTTCGTGCTTGGTGCTGCTGCATTAACAAGAGACGCCAACCTCGCCCCAGCTGGTTGGAATATTTGCTGCTTTTTTATCAATCATTGTCGCGATACCGGTGGCATGCGACCGTGGTAAGTGCAGTTTTCCAAGGGCAAGCTTACGTACAGCGCATTGGACTAAGTTGTTATGTGAGAGGGGGCTGGATGATTCTTTACGTTCCTGCTGGTGCTGCTTGTTTGTAGTTTACTGTGCCTTTCCCTTTGATCAAAACTAATACAGTCTAGCCCGTTTATAACGAAGCCACTTATAGCGAAATAGCGGTTATAACGAAGGGATTTCAATTTCCCATTCCCATTTTTGCATTTTCAATACATTTTGGGTCCGGTTTTAACGAAGTAAATAAGTGCGCGTCAGCGGATATAACGAAGAGATTTAATACCAACCGAAAAACAATCTGCCAATCAACACATTTTTGCGTCCTTGAGGCGATTTTTTCCGCGAAAATAAGAGCAATATCGGCTGACGGCGTCCTTTCGTGGCATCGTCTGCTCTCCTGCGGAGCGAAAGGTTGCTTCACTGCATCGAATGACACGCCGGCCTCGTGTTGCGCCGTCCTTGAATGGCGTCACGGCGTAGAGCGGTAGAGCACGCCGCGCAGGGGAAAAATGTAAAAAAGAACAGAGACGATTTTTTTTTTCGATGACGTCGCAGAGAGCGGCCGTCTTGTCCAATCGCGGTTCTCTATTTCTCCCAGGCAGTCGGCGCCACGGCTGGACTGCAGTCTGCAGGAGGTGTGGCAGCGCGCGCTTTGTTTTATGTCGGTGCCGCGGTGCGCAAGGCAGGGAGGAAGCGCGGCAGCATTGTGCATTTTGGAAGCGTGGCTCATTTTTATCGTTATCGCGGATCGTTGTATGCTGTTGTTTGGATGTTGTATGCGTTGTAGGGGACGCTGGACGACTTCTTTCAGCGGCAATAAATCGGTATGCCGATATTAGCATTTTTTTTCGTAGTCCGTATATAACGAAATAGCGGATATAGCGAAGTGATTTCCGATTCCCGCCGACTTCGTTATAACCGGGCTAGACTGTATTTTAATTTGATCACACAGACGCACAATATAATAGAGAGTTTTAGTATAGCGTTAGCGTGATAGCGTACCTAACGGAAATTACGTTAGCGTGCCGCACGCGACTTATCCCCAAAGAAAGTTATAGAATAGCGTTCTGAAAACGTTAAACGCGATCTGCTTTACATGGAGGCAAAAGGTACTTCTAAAATTGTCGCCACTGCCGCTAACTTGCCAAAATATGATATTTAAGAGTCTTCAAAGCCAATTATTACAGCAGCGCTTATTTTCGCCAGCAAAATGACCCAGAAAACGAAATAAAATGAAATAAAAAAATGTGTATCCGTAGCGCCCTCTAGTCAAGTAAATGTTAACTACAAACCGTTCGAGTAAGCATATTTTCCATCACATGGCACCTAGTGCTCAAAAAACTTTTTTTTAAATTTAATGTATGTTGTTGTGTTACATCATTTAATACATAACACACCGCGACAAAGCTCGGAAATCTATTTCTGCTTCGTTCTAGGCGTTTGTGTTACGTTCCAGGCAGTTGCAGACGACAGTGTCGCTTGGGTTTGACCGCTCCGTTGTATCTTCCGGCTCGCCGATCGAAAACGGTGCATAATCTGTGCAGCGCGCATAATTTGGAGGTGATTTAGATACTGAGGTGAGTGAGTGGTGGTAAGAAAACTTTATTGGATGCACTGGGGTGGGTTTTAGGGGAGTACCGTTTCCTAATTTGTGCAGGCGGCCTAGTTGTAGGCGTAGAGGCGCAGAGACGCAAACAGCAGAAATACAGTATTGTGCATAAGACTTCAAAAAAATTTCCCGCCTCAACTGTTAGCTCGTTTGCCGTAAAACTGACGACAGAGCTTTCGCAGTGTGGTCGCATTTGTTTTGTAGCAAGTTTTACAACGATACTTTATTCAGACGCGGTACACAAAAGTTATCCCATTGAATACCCCAGGTTCTGTGCGCAGATTTAGCCTAAACGAGCGAGCGGCTGGGGCGAGAAAATTTTCAAGTCTTCACGATAAAGATGCACAGTACTCTATATGGTATGCAATCATTAATTTCGCGTCCGTCAACAAGACGAGTAATCAGTGCGCTGCTTCTGGCGTCTTGTGAACGAAAGGGAAGACCCAGCAGCGTTTTCTTTAGTGTTTTCACGTCGCAGCGTTCAGTCTCCACGATCACTCCGTTGCTGTTGACGCCGGCAGCGTTCGTTACGGATCAGAGCGCAAAGCTTATTCCTCGCACTGCTTCATTTCACCACTACTCTTCAACAGGATGGACTCGGAGTCGACCAACCCGCCGGCATCGCGTGCCGACCACAAGCCCGAGTGGACGACTAGCAAGGAGGCCAAGCTCATCCAACATAATGTATTTCCAGGCATAATAAATGAATAATAAAATAAGCCTCTCCCGCACCACTACTGTATCGCGGGTTCAAGCCAATCAAAATAAATGAATTGGCCCGTAGGCAATTGTAATTTCACCACCCGAAGGTGGAAAGATATCAATAAGGGAGTACTACTATATCGACCCACAGCCGGGAGAGCGGGCCCGGGGAGGCTCCCCTGACCTCCCCTGGGAAGTAGCGGAAAGGGAAATGGGACATGGGAGGGGAATGGGGACAGCGATTTTTTTGCTCTGATCCTTCAATGACTCGACTCCATTACTGGCCTGCCTGGCCAGGACAGGGAGAGCGTCGAGTTGCCCAATGGTGCGGCCCCGCTCACGGGATGCCCGACCACCCACCATACGCAACGGGCTCCGACCGCCGAAGACAGGAAAACCTAACACGGGGTCAGCAGCTACTCAAGGGCCCCTCCACGACTGGGTTTGTTTCCAACATGCCGGCTACCAACCGACGAGGGCTTTTCACGGTTTTTCAGACTCCGGAAGTATGTGTGATGAGTCCGGCCAGCAGAGGCCCCAGATCGCGGACCCACGCGGCACCACCGGCCCTCGGTCTCGCACCTGACACACTCCATGGGGCCTATCTGTGCTTCCTACCAACCATCCATGCACTTATTTCCTCCCCTAGCTTGCTCGTCTCCTACTGAGGAGCGAGTGTTCAAGGCCGGGCGACCGGGCCACAAACCAAGAACGGGGCTTAGGGTGAGAGGACCGGGCCTACTCCACCGTTACTCCACCACATCGCCGGAGTCACTCAGAGTAACAGTCGTACACCATCCCCGTTCCTCGGCGTCCCGCAAAGGCCATGACAGCCCTGCGGCCGGCCGTGAGGCCGCTTCCCCGAGGTGTCGTTTCAGTGCCTTGCTACTGTAAACCCCCGCGCGGACCTGGTCTCTCCGGAACCAGAAACCGGCGCGTCGGTAGCCAGACTTGCACGCCCCCGCGTGCGGAGGGTAGTAGCATGTATCAGTACTTTCGCTCCTTTTGACATGCCTTCCGGGCCGGATTTCGTGGGTCCAACCTGAGTATGAACCCAGGCCTGCCTCCGCTCAGGCATCGGACCTCAAAAAGTATTACTACACCAGGTGTTTGTGGGATCGGGAGCACCTCGACTATGGCAAAGAGCGCCATCGCCGTCGCTCCCTGAATTACATCGCCGTCTGCTTGGACAACGAATTTGAACGTAAGTTAGGCGCCGCGGCGTCCTTTTGCTTGTCGGTCGGCTGAGGCAAGGTAGATATCATGCTGCTGTAGAAGGTCATCACCGTTTCGGCTTAGCATTCCATGGTGCAATAGCCTAGTTTACTCACGTTGTGCTTAAGGCAGTATTCCCACGGGGGACATCGGCTAGGACGGATGTGGAGACAAGGTGCGCGACGTCACCGATCCGCGTCCCTCCAACGAAACGGCGGCGAAACGCAAGATGCGCCCATGTGCTGTGCAATCCACGTTAAAGATTCATAGCCCGTGTGAATACCGCTTAAAGTGATTAGTTCTGGTTTTATAGTAAATAAAGGGCGCCGTAAATGTCTCGCTTCTCGGGTGCACACCTCTACCGTGCCATGGGGGAACCGAAGGGGAAAAAATTGACGGGTGGCGGTCCCACCCTGACGGTGAGCGGGAACCATTTTTGGTGAATTTGTACGTCGATTCTACCTCGCTCGTTCGCTTCATAAATATGGTTCAGATATCTCTGAAAAGCTAGTTTTCTCTGTTTCAAAAGATGCATTTGGTTTAACGGTAGCTGCAAATTTGTTTCAGCTGTAAAAGAAAACGCAGAGATGAAAACTGGCAGTTGAGCTCAACTTCTCTCAGGAGATTCAAAATTGTGAAAAACCTCTTGCACATAGAGAAATATCTTTCGAGATACTTTGAGATCTGATGCTAGTGAGCGTGGATAAGCATTTAGAAGTACGTGTGTAGGTTAGTTTATTAGCCACGCATGTTTGAAAAGCATAGGAAACAGAACAATGTAATCTCCAATAACTTTTGGGATATGCAGTGCACTGCGGCGACTTTTTGTACAGTTTGAGACCGTCTAATCGCTCTTCCATTCTGAAAATTTCATTCATCTGCCTTATTTAGTTTAAAAGTTATTCCTGATCAAATTTAGCGTTTTTTCGAAATAGTTAAAAACGGAATGCTATACTGTTCAGGTAACCAGCACATGGCAGTTCTGAGATTTTGCGTGAAGAAACTTAATACTTCGCTCTATGCGGCTAAGCATCGCCTTTACTCTACGGCTTTTGGGGAATGCGCAATGTCTAGTTGATTTTAGCTACCTTTTTTGTTCTCCTTATGAAGGGCACAAGCTCTTGAAACGTTCCGCGGCTTCTTTTTTTCTGTCAAATATACTCTTAAAATGTCGGTCTCTCATTCTTTTAATCAACTTGTAACAATTGCCAAGAAAGTCCACAGAATGCAATCAATAATAGCAATAACGCAGCGACATGCGATAAATGTAGATAAATGTAGTAAGTAGCGCCATCTACACATATGCACGTGTACTAAATAATAACAGTTCAAAAAAATAATGAGCGTGTTCACGAGAGGGAACGATATCTCTACGATGTTTGCACGTTTCCCTCGATTTTGCCCTATGTAGTGTGTGTCGAACTTCCAAGCAGATTTCCGCCATATTGCTTTGCTGGATTGTTGTGTAGCGCAAAGCCACACTACGCGGGTCAGAGCCGAGTTCTGTGCGAGTGTCCGCCGCCTGTTAAGGCGCGCTCACACTAGCGGCAAACTTCCCGCATTGGCGCAGCGTCAACGGCGCCGCTGCGTCGCAGCTCCTCGGAATCACGCTCACACTGCGCGCGTTTTCTCGCTGCGGTTGTCTTGGAATGTAGATAGAGAAGGCGTTGAGAGAGGGCAAAGCAACCGCCGAGTGCCCCGCAGGACACGCGCAGCCTCCGCCTCCGCCGACGGGGTCACTGAACTGGGATTGACGTCACGGTTCACGGCCGGCCCCCATTGGCTGTTCTCGTCAGCGGCACGGGAGAAATAGTTCCCGGACCCATCGCTCTGCGGGAGGGACGGCACAGGAGCCTGTCTGCGGGAGAAAAACCGGCTTGTGAGGGAAGCCGCGCGCGGAAAACGTTCTGCGTTGCGCGTTTTCCCGCTAGTGTGAGCGCGCCTTTATGCGCATGCGCGAGAACCGCGTGACGTCACGAGAGGCGCAGGTGCGTCGCCTCCTCGCCACAGCCGGTGCGAGCTCCTCGCTGCCGGCGCGCCGCTGGCGTGCGCTCCTCTCCGGCGTGTGACCTCGTGTTTACGACAGTTGCGCCGCGCGCTACTGCGCATGCGCGAGGAGGGTGCGCGGAGAAATGACGGTCGCGCTCAACATGTAAGCTCTGGTAAGCTAAAGAGAGTCGAGCCGCTGCCAAACGGCGCAGAAGACTGGAAAATGTAAATTCTTCCGATCCCAAGGTTGTCGCCTAGCAGTTCGCCGTCGAGCAGCCAAGGCGAAACGTGCGGCCGAAACACCGGAGCGCTTTACGCTACGTATATCCAGGCAGAGCAGAGCTAAGCCACTGCCAATTTTTTTTCACCTGACGCTACGAAACGCATTCTTGGCGTCGTATTATTTTTCGAGGACAGCTTTGGCATTGCTAAAGCGACAGGAAAGGGAAGAGACAGGCTTTCGCTTCGTGCTGCCGGTTGTTCGTTGTTCCGGCTAGCGCTGTGGAGGGGAAGTTGGAGAGCGCTCGATTCGCCTGCACTCACTGCACCGGTTCGGCAAAGTTCTGCGGTAGCGGCGGTGCGGCGGGTGTGTGCCGCTTGTTCCGGCACTTTGAGCGCAGTTTGGCACTGTCTGCTTCCAAAACGGATGGTCGAATGCAGGCCTGGTCGTCGCTAGCCTTTGCGATGCCAATGAATTGCAGCCAGGTGTTTACAGCCTACATCAGCGGCAGGCAACATCTCGTATCTCATGAAGAAATGTGCAAACAGCACATCACAGTAACATGTTGCCATGAACCAGCCTCGATCCGTTTCTTTGGAGAACTCGAGCAGCGTTCTAGCTTGTCGACGAGTGAAATTATTTGAGTCTCCGCCGTTTATCGCAACCCGCAAACCATAATCTGCTTCAATGGCGGCTGCAGCTGCACTATTTGAGCACTAACCATGGAGCAGGTGCAGTTTTCCTGAACTAGACTCGCACTTCTTTCAAACGAATGCCGTGGTTCAGAGGGCGCTATGTTCCACCGCTGAAAGGAATCCATGTGGTATATAAGTCGGGTACAACTCAAGAACGAAGCAGCACATGCCCATCAGAGGAGACCGCCCAGCCAAGCGCGTCGACCGAACAGTTTTCTTTTCGGTCTCCACAGGTGCGCCGCGACAGAACCGGTGGAGACTGAAGCCGCCACGACCGTCTGTTGCCGAATATGACCCCACCTGTAACATTCAGCGCTTTTGCGCAAAAAACGCTCTCGCAAGGACATATGCGAAAGGTGAGCACCCCAGCCCTCTCCCCCTTTATGACCAGTGCAGCTGAGACAATAAACGGGGGCACCATACCTACTAGTACCTTCGCCTTTCTCCCTGTCTTTTCCCCTGCTCCAGCTCAGGTGCTCCTAGAGACGATGGCAGATGCCGGGGCAGCAAAATCTTTTCCTTTCTTTTTGCGTTATTATTCTTTTAGCCTTATCGCGAACAAAGGACATCCACCCTCGGCGACACGGGGACAAAGCGCCGTCTCCTTCGCTCTCTTTCGCAGGCTTGGCTGCATGCACAGCCACACAAATCGACGTGATTGGCTGGAGAGCTCCCTCTGAGTTGCGTGTGCCACTTCGTTCTTTAGTTGTAACCGACTATAGTGCTGAGAAGACCCCTTTTCTCGAACTGGCACAAAGGACCGCCCCCTCCCCTTGCTGCGCGCCCCTCCTGCAGGCGCGGTAGACTATCGCCGCAGGAAAAGGAATTCTCGGAAAATGGTTACAAGCATGTTATAAGCGGTGTTTACATGACGAGTTGAGTTGAGGATTTGAGCTCAAAACCGGTAACCGTGTTCATGTAAACACCTAAGAGTCGGGTCCGGGAGTCGGGGGAGCGAGTCCAGTCAACTGCGCTGCAGGGGGTGGGTTGACTCACTCGACCCCAACAGCAGATAGCACGTAAACCGGTCGGAGTCGGGTTAGTGGAAGGGGAGGTGATAAATGCGAACCTGTTATTCGCTTGCGCCGTAGCGCCTCCGCGGCAGCCGTGCATGCCGCAATCTTCCAGGCTGCCACTGCCCTTTCCCGCTGCGCCGCTCGACGCTTGGTGCCGCTGCTGTTGAACCGGTCGCGGCTCGCTAAAATCGAGTTCATGTAAACACGCAGTCAAGCTGGGCTGACCTTGCTCAACTCGATCTCCTTGCTCGACCCGCCGAAGTCGGGTTCATGTAAACGAGGCTCTAGTTGCCTGTCAATAGACGGTGTGAAAATAGCAGCTGTTCCTTCAGTTTCCAGGTACGCGCGAGTGGACACGCACGCATACACACACACAAACGCGCGCGCACTTTTTCAATCTTTGATCCAACCAAATCGAGGCAAATCGACGCAAGGCAAGAAAGATATACATTTCAGCACGCGAGGGAAAATTGTGGAGGGAATAAGCAACCTAATGATGTAAACTGGATGCAAGAAAGACGTACAGTACGTCTAAAATGAATAAGAGCATGCAGTTGAGGGTCCAAACGAGAGAGGGGAGGGGGTCGCCCTAAGTGCCTACAGAACTATCGCTTTGTAGCCGACCCCCTTTTTTTGGCAGCGTTCCTGCACACCTCGCCCCCTCCCCCCTTTCTTCATACAATGTGTATAAAAAAGTCTCGAGTCCGCCTCGTGAATGGTATGCATCTGTATACAGCATTTTTGTGAACCTTGGCAGAATTCCGTCTAAGTTGATCGGAATTGGTTGCAAGGTGCCGCCGCATGTACGACGAATATTTGCTTCTGAGGTAAATACATTCCGACACCCTGCGGTGCTAACCCTCTCAGTAGCAATTTCACGTCTCTTGCGCAATGTCGATTCATCTCAAGGGAAAACAGAAATTGACAATTGCCCACTTCTCTCTGCCTTTTTCTTTACCAACCATAGTTTATAAGGTTGGACAGGCATTCGCTGAGCGTTGACTAAATTGTATAGCTGTCTTTGTTATAGTTTTCTTGTCATAGATGCAATACCATTTGATAAAAAAATATATTTTTTTCAGCGCTAGAGTTTGCAGGTTACACTCTAGACCAGGATTGTTCCGACTACTACTAATATTACTATGCATCAACCATGACGAAGTGATTGCACGCGCAAAAGACGAGGGCAGAAGGAAGGACACAAGAAAGGCACCGATTTCAACTATAAGGTTCATTGAAAAAAAAAACGCTAGAAATATATACATGGGACATAAAGATAAATAATTTGCTTTATATCGCACCTTCCTTATTTTTGGCTTCCGCTTTCTCTTTTCGCTTACTTAGTAATTTGCGCTGCGCAATTATGTCGACAATTATCACTAACTCTCCCAAGTGTCCACTGTATCGACGTTGTGCCTTTTGCGATGCGGACTGGGCAGCATTGTTTTTTTTTCTTTTTCTTTGCTCCCACTAATATATGTCACGACATAGAAAACAGGAAAGTCTGTAGTCAGGTAAAACTCAAGAACGAAACGGCACATTCCCTCAAAGGAGGCCCTCCAGATAGTAACATCGACGGTACAGCTTTCTGTGGCTACTCAGCCAAGGCTAAACAAGAGAGCGAAGGAAAGAAGAATAATTTCGACCACCTGTGGCTCTTTAACATGCACTGACATCGCACAGTACACAGGCCTCTGGAATTATGCCTTCATCGAAATGCGACTGCTGAGGCTGGGATAGAACACGTGTTTTTCGGGTCAGCAGCCAAGCGTCATAACCACTGAGCCACCGTGGCGACCCGCAGAAAGGCATGTGTGCTTGAGTCAGCAGACCAAAGAAGAAACCAAAATGCCAGACCACACACCTAACAAGATACAATTAATGCCTTCAAGGAGTGGTGCATACCATCACCCTGTCCTGTAGAAAACAACACATAGGCCAAATATAGACTATGCCTGAGCGATCGGACAAAAGAGCATGCATCAGCGCTCTCTAGCTGCCCTGGCGGCGATCTAGCCTTGCATTCTAAGAATGCAAAATGAAAAAAAGGGGCGAAGAGAACCAAGTAGTGCACTCGTGCACTACCCCGAATTACAAGCAGCGCAAGTCTTGAAAGCAATGTCGATAGCTTACTCAGGAGATCCTCGAAGCATGGGCTATTCGTCAAACATGAGAGCAGTGTGTAAGCACACCGTAAGTGGCCTTGTAAGGTAAAGAAGCCGCTTATCTTGCACGAAGCCCTAGGAAGATAAAAGAATGATATATTAGCAACGAAATAAAGCGCCCGGAATTTCCAATAAATAATTCAGTTGAGAGCGCAGCTTTGCCTATGTCGTTCATTCCTTTCTTTGTCCTCGTTCTAAATTTTTTTTCTGCAACCACCCTGAAGTATTACTTCTGTTGCGCCTGTCCCAGTTTCGTGTTTCGTGCTTGGTGCTGCTGCACTAACAAGAGACGCCAACCTCGCCCCAGCTGGTTGGAATATTTGGCTGGTTTTTTATCAATCATTGTCGCGATACCGGTGGCATACGACCGTGGTAAGTGCAGTTTTCCAAGGGCAAGCTTACGTACAGCGCACTGGACTAAGTTGTTATGTGAGAGCGGGCTGGATGATTCTTTACGTTCCTGCTGGTGCTGCTTGTTTTGTAGCCATAGTTCGGCGAACTCACTCAGGCTCATTTCAGATCATGGTCTGAATCGTGAATGAGCCCGGACTCACATTCAGCTCACAATCTCAGTCGTGATTTCGGGCTCACATTCAGATCATGATGTGAGTGGTGAGTCTGGGCTCATCTGGCGCCCCACGTTGGGCGCCACAGATGTGGGGTTTAAAATAGGGGAGATAAACACGTTCTCCCCGTTTAACCGCGGCTGACACAGTTCAAAGCCGCGCGGACCCCACCCCGTGGTCGCGTACGCTACCGAGCGCACGCCGACCACGGCGGGCCGTGCTCTGCGGGAACAAAGGAACGACACACTGGCTGACACAAACAAGGCATTTATTGCTGCAACAACAATAACGCCAGCTAGCAACAAAATACACTGAGGAATCGAGGATGTCCGACTCACCAGCACGGTTACGAGCGAACGTTCGCCCACGGTAGGGCAGAGGGAATAACTCCGAGGCCGGACGGGACGAGCTGAGGGGAACATGTTTCCACACGAGGTCGCCCGCCGACGAAGAGCGAAGCTGCGAGCGAAACTTCCGGTCGCTTCCCGGTCCCAGGGAGAAGAGAGCCGATTTTCCCCCGCGCGCGCGCAGCAAAACGCCATCCGTGGCGCTGGTGTCGCTGCGACTCTCTCGCCCTCCCCTGTTAGTTGAGAGTAACCGAACCGAGAGGAGTGCTTTGCGGGGGAGCTAACCACAGTAGGTAGGGGGTGCAATGCGGGAAAGTGAACGCAGGGGACGAAGGCGTCCCCACATCCCCCCAACCTTAAATAGACCCCCGCGCCTGCAAGTTGCATGCTATGGAGGAGTCTCCTGGTCTTCATGCACTTGAGGCAGGTCTTGCAGCGGAGGTCACGCCGACAGCGTGCACGCAGTCTTCCGCGGTATTCCGAAGGCGGCGTGAAGGTCTCCGCTGGGACGACTCGCATGGCTCGCGGACTACGTGTCCGCAGGCCCGCGAAGAGAAAGGCCAGTTGACCACTGCAGGCCGGGATTCTGCAGTAGTCGCCAGGGTAACAGCAGCCCTAGGTGGCTGCTGTCTGGCCTCGCCACAGCTGCCCCTGATGGATGCGGCGAACAGGATACAGGCCGCTCCGTCGCAGCAGGCGGCAGCGAGACGATGTGCACAGGACAGCAAGCCGGAGTGGCTCCACTGGATCTGCGAAAATTCCGAAACACACTCCGCACGCCTTTAACGTTGGTCACGGGAGGGGAGACGGCGTACACAAGGGCCTCGTGGCTCAATGCTCAACTCGCTAGCAAAACGTGTCGGGCGGCTGTGCAACGCAAAGTTCGAGTGAACAAAGCCCTTTCTTGAGTTGAACGAGAATGCTCGGTTCATGCGAGGTTAAAAAAAATGGGCGGCCAGCAAAGTGCGCCCCCTCTCAACACCACGGTCCGGTGGTCGTGTAACATTTGACAAGGTGCAGGCAGCTATGAATAGCCTTAGGCCTCACTACCATAGTGACGATCGACGACCCCCAACAAAAGAAGGACCCGAAACGGGTTTCGTGCGCGC
Source organism: Amblyomma mixtum (assembly GCF_055824585.1). NCBI lineage: Eukaryota > Metazoa > Arthropoda > Arachnida > Ixodida > Ixodidae > Amblyomma > Amblyomma mixtum. The sequence continues at coordinate 272,443,043 of NC_143014.1, read as the reverse complement.
AGCCGCGAGGAGACATCAGCGTTGTGGGATGGTCCTACCCCACTCACTGCACGAAGCAGCTTCTGAGTGATCGGCGCCCACCGTATCGGACGGTGTCGAAACGCCCTGTGCCGAGCTGCAATACCAGCAAGCTCGTAGCGGCACCCGTGGCCCCAGGCCACCCGGCTCCCGGAGCCGCGACTCCCAGAGTCGAAAAAGAGACAGCGAGAAAATATGTACAGAAAACTCGGACCACCCACACGGCTTCCGTACTCACTCGCTTCGGGCTCGGCAACTCCGCGGGCGCAAGGCCTCGCGCTCCCTCGATGCGGACCAAGTGGTTCTTGAAGAAACTCCAGAGAGAAAACTTCACAAAAAATACACACTGAGCAGGTCGAAAAGTTCAAACATGCTTTAGCGCAATACACCTCGCACTCAAGAAAGCATGCCGCAGGTCCTAGCGATCAAAATTCCCGCTAGGCCTACCATTTGTCAAATACGGACAAAGAGCGTTCCTCTAACCGAACTGACAGTCGTCCAATGTTCCAAGAGCAGGCCCCACGTTGGGCGCCAGATGTGGGGTTTAAAATACGGGAGATAAACACGTTCTCCCTGTTTAACCGCCGCTGACACAGTTCAAAGCCGCGCGGACCCCACCCCTTGGTCGCGTACGCTACCGAGCGCACGCCGACCACGGCGGGCCGTGCTCTGCGGGAACAAAGGAACGACACACTGGCTGACACAAACAAGGCATTTATTGCTGCAACAACAATAACGCCAGCTAGCAACAAAATACACTGAGGAATCGAGGATGTCCGACTCACCAGCACGGTTACGAGCAAACGTTCGCCCACGGTAGGGCAGAGGGAATAACTCCGAGGCCGGACGGTACGAGCTGAGGGGAACATGTTTCCACACGAGGTCGCCCGCCGACGAAGAGCGAAGCTGCGAGCAAAACGTCCGGTCGCTTCCCGGTCCCAGGGAGAAGAGAGCCGATTTTCCCCCGCGCGCGCGCAGCAAAACGCCATCCGTGGCGCTGGTGTCGCTGCGACGCGAGCGCCCTCCCCTGTTAGTTGAGAGTAACCGAACCGAGAGGAGTGCTTTGCGGGGGAGCTAACCACAGTAGGGGCTGCAATGCGGGAAAGTGAACGCAGGGGACGAAGGCGTCCCCACATCTGAAACGGTACATTGGCCGCCAGTAGAAGCGGTGGCGAAGGCGCTTGTAGGTCTTCACCACACCGGCGTGAGCACACTGGGGGTCGGCGTGGAAAGAGGCGCATATGTCGGAACGGAGGTGCCGAGGAATGACAAGGAGCCACTTGCGCCCGTCGGGAAGGTAGTTGCGGCGGTAAAGGAGGCCCTCCCGGATTTCGAAGTGGCGGGCTTGACGACGCAGAGTGCGGGTCGCAGGACGCTGAGATGGTGAAGACAGGAGAGCGAGGACGGAAGCGATCCAGGGGTCCCGATGTTGTTCAAATGATATGTCGGCAATATCAGGGGAAGAGGCATCAGTGGTGGCGAAAGATGTGGAGTCTAAGCCACGAGGTAGAGGGGACCGCGATAGTGCGTCGGCATCAGAATGCTTACGGCCAGACCGATAGATTACTTCAATGTCGTATCCTTGTAAGCGCAACGCCCAACGAGGAAGACGTCCTGAGGGGTCTTTGAGGGACGACAGCCAGCAGAGGGCATGGTGGTCGGTAACGACAGAGAATGGGCGACCGTATAGGTAAGGGCGGAACTTTCCAATAGCCCAAATTATTGCCAAGCATTCCTTTTCCGTTACGGAATAATTCCGCTCGGCCTTTGTCAAAGTGCGGCTGGCATATGCAACAACATGGTCGGTGAAGCCGGGCTTCCGCTGAGCCAGAACGGCGCCGAGGCCCATGCCGCTGGTGTCAGTGTGAATTTCAGTGTGCAGGCTGGTGTCGAAATGGCGGAGGATCGGTGGGGACACAAGCAGGCGCCGAAGCGTGGTGAACGCCGCATCAAAGTCTGGCGTCCAAGACGAGAGGCTGGTGTCGCCGGCAAGCTGATCAGTCAGGGTAGACAGGATGGAAGCGAAATTGCGCACGAAGCGGCGAAAATAAGAGCACAGCCCGATGAAGCTACGCAGCGCTTTCAGGGAAGTGGGTAGAGGGAACTCGGCAACTGCGCGCAGTTTTGCAGGATCGGGAAGGACGCCTTGTTTGGAGACGACGTGGCCCAAGATGGTAAGCGGCCGGGCTGCAAAGCAGCATTTCTTCAAATTCAGTTGCAAGGCGGCGTCGGTCAAACATTGCAGGACACGCTCGAGGCGGATCAGGTGGGACGAAAAGTCTCGAGAACCTGCCAGTAGCCGGAGCGGAGGTCCAATGAGGAAAAGAATTCCGCGCCTTGCAGGCAGTCGAGGGCATCGTCAATACGGGGAAGTGGATACACATCTTTGCGCGTAATCTTGTTGAGGCGACGGTAATCAACGCAAAAGCGGATGGATCCGTCCTTCTTCCGCACGAGAGCAACGGGAGAGGCCCAGGGGCTATGAGAAGGCTGGATGACGCCGTGCTGAAGCATGTCGCCCACTTCTTTGGTAATGATGGTGCGTTCAGCGGCTGACACGCGATAAGGACGCTGGCGCAAAGGGGCATACGTTCCGGTGTCAATGCTGTGTGTGACGACGGATGTGCGGCCAAGAGAGCTGTGCGGGAAGTCGAAGGACGGACGGAAACGTTGAAGTAATGCGACGAGCTGAGCACGCTGTGGCGAAAGGCTGGCATCGATAGATCGGGAAAAAACAGACACGGTGTCTTGGTTTGGCGCAGCAGGAGGCGAACCAATAGCATCTATCTGGAGAGGGGCAGGTTCTTCAGAGACGGAGTATGGAAGAGCGTGATCGACTGATTCGACATGTCCCAGGCATTCGCCGCGGAGAAGCATTGGTGGGCAAGAAAAAGGGTTCGTGACATAGATTGCGCTGTGGCCATCGCAGACAGTCAGAAGAGCGAACGGGAGGAGGAAACAGTGGCGACGGACAGCAGCATCAGTCGGAGTAAAGAGAACAGTCGAATCAGGATCGCAGGCGCAAGTGAGGGGAACCAGGGCTGCAGAGAAAGCAGGGATGTCAGTATCTTCAGCGACCAGCATTTTATCGACTCGGGGAGAGGTGTCGCACGGCAGAGTAGCGCAGAGTGGAGACAGTTCAATGCTGGCACGGCCACAGTCGATGATCGCATGATGAAGTCGCAGCCCAAAATGACGTCATGAGAACAGCAGGACAGCACGAAAAACTCGGCGATATACACAACATCCCGGATAACAAGGCGAGCTGTGCACGACGCTAGAGGTTGAATGCGGTGCGAGCTTGCAGTGCGGAGGCAAAAGTTCGAAACAGGCGTCATCACTTTACGGAGTCTACGGCAAAGGGCTGCGCTAATAGCGGATACAGCAGCGCCCGTGTCTACAAGGGCGAGAACGGCGACGCCATCAACAAATACTTCGATAACTTCGGCTGGTGAAAACGGAGGACTTGGGCAGTTCGATATAATAGCAGTTCTTGCCTCCGGAACTGCGGCTGTTAGTTTTCCTCCGGACGAGAAGGTGATCGCCGGCGCATGGGCGATATAGATCGGCGACGGGGAGAAGGAGACCGGCGTGAAGATTATGAAGAGCGGTCAAGATGGAAGGAGTCTGCATTAGTGCCGGAGGAAACTGGTAGCGAAGGAGGCGCAGGGTCGTAGTGGAATGGGCCTGCCCCGTCCCGGAAACTCGGCGTGTGTTGGCCACAAAGCCGGGCGACGTGGCCCGGCAAGCCACAGGCGTAACATATGAAGCGGTTGTCGTGGGTGCGCCATGGTTTCATGACTGCACGGCGAGGCGGCAGACGACGACGGATAGGTGCCGGCGGAGGTGGTAGCGGCGCGACAGATGGATGGGAAACATAGGCGTCGTGGTGTCGGGGTCTGGCGGCAACCTCAGCGTATGTGAGGGGGGCAGTCACAGGCGGAAGCCGAGGGCTAGAGGGCAAAACGTCGGCGACCTGTTCTTGGATGATGCGTCGAACTGCGGGATCGAGGGGTGGCGCAGGGTCGCCAGACACAGGCAGTAGGGACAGTTGGCGGGCCACCTCTTCCCGTATGAAGGCCTTGATCTGGGGAAGCAGTGAGGCCTGGTCAGAGACCAGACTGCAGACCGCCGGCGCAGGAAGAGACTCATCGAGCACGCCGGGTCGGCGAGTAGAATTCCTCTGCTTCCTGAGGACGTCATAGCTCTGACAAAGCTGGATGACATCCACCACTTTTTGTGGATTCCTGGCGAGCAACATTTGAAACGCGTCGTCGGAGATACCCTTCAAGATGTTACTAATCTTCTCGGCCTCCGGCATGGATGGATTGATGCGTTTGCACAGGTCTAGAACATCTTCCATGTAACTGGTGAAGGTTTCAGTGGCGTGCTGAGCGCGAGCGCGGAGGCGTTGTTCGGCGCGCAGTATGCGCACAGCTGGGCGGCCGAATACCTCCGAGAAGCTGGTCTTAAAGGACGACCAGGTAGGCAAGTCGGCCTCGTGGTTGCGGAACCACAAGTTGGCTACGTCGCTAAGGTAGAAGATGTTAGTAGTGTAATGGCCAGTCACGTGATGGCGCCATGTATTCGTTGGTGCGCCGTCGCCGTCTCACCTTTCTTTGCTCTGTGTGTGTGTTAATAAAAAATGGCAGCTTGACAGTGTGTGTCATTTCGTTGGCTTCGTGCCAAATCCACTCAATCCGCGACTCCCAAAGATCTGGTCACCCTGCGTATTCAACAAAACCAACAGGTTATGGGCCCAGGACGACGCATCGACCGCATTTTTGGAAGAAATGAGACGGATTGCCTTGATTGAGTGATGAAAAGGTGCGACCACGTTGAAGAAGACAACGTCAAGCTACACCACCTTCACCACGTCGTGCCGATGTCTTCGGAAGTTTTAGACAGGCGTGAGCGTCGTGAAACTGTCGGGAAGAAGTGACTGACAACTGGTGTGTGCCCGTTAAGTGAGAAGTGCGTTTTTTTGGAAGAAAGACTGACCGTCACGCGACACTGGCGTTGCTGCAGACTCCGTGTTGGATGTGTAAGGAAGACGCTTCGACTCGTCCGGCGTGTGTATAGCAAAACTGTCAGAAAGAAGTGACTGACAAAATCTTTTCAGTGGATGTTAGTGGCGAAATTTTTCGGAAAGAAGTGACTGAAAAATCGTTTTCGCGTACGCTAACTGTGAAACAGCTACGAAAAAGAAGTGCACTGTCCCTCTTGCGTTCGAGGATCAGCGAACATGGCATTAGACGAGTTAAGACTGCCGAACTTGTCATCAGATAACTATCACACATGGTTGATAAGGGCAAGAGCTGCTCTCGTACAGAAGGGATTCTGGGAAGCGATCGACCCCGGATTCTCGAATAGAGAAATGAACGAGAGAGAAAAGCAGACTGACAACAAGGCCCTGACCTTTCTGACCGGGACTTGCAGAACTGCAAAAGAAGCCTGGAATACGCTGCAGGAAATGCACTCAAAGTTTGGACTCTTGCATGTACTCCAGTTGATGCGCGATTTTTTCAATGTAAAAATGAAGAGAGACGAGTCAATGCAAGATTACCTAGGAAGATTGATGGTGCTGCATAGGAAGTTGTCAAGTGCAGGCTATGCATTTACAGACAGAGAGGTTGCATTAGCGATGCTAATAGGGTTTCCTGACTCATATGAACCTCTCATTCTGAACTAGGAGCAAGACGAGCAAACCCTCTCGACCAAAGTAGTGAAGACAAGGCTGCTGATCGAAGAAAAGAGAAAACTGCGTCGTGAGGAAGATCGGTTAAGCGACGAAGAGAGTCAGACAAGGGCCCTAGTCACTAAAGCTCGATTAAGGACTGACAACAAGCAACGCAATGAGAAGGTGCACCATCAACTCACTGTCAAGAAGGACGAGAAGGTTCGTCAGTGTACAAGTATGCAAAAGAAGAAGGTGCGATGCTTTGCTTGTTGCAAAATTGGTCATATAGCCAAAGAATGTGACCAGTTTCAAGACGAAGGGGATAACCAGAAGAAGAGGAACTCATCACAGGCAAAGATTGCAACACAGATGGCTTTATGTACCAAAAATGTGATAACATCACGTCCTCATGTGTGGCATCTTGATAGCGGTGCTACAGATAACATGACATCGCACAAGGCAAAGATCACTGACTTCAAGCCATGCGAGTCAGGAGTGGAAACGGCAAATAAAGAATCCATGAGTGTCATGGGGAAAGGAAGAGTTAAGATTCAACTCTGAAGAGTGTGGTGGGTCATTCATCACGCTAGAAGATGTCCTTTATGTGCCCGAGATGAACGGCAACCTACTATCAGTCGGAAGAATTGAAGAGCGAGGTTTGCACGTGACGTTCGCCGGGGGTAAAGCCGAAGTTACAAAAGACACTGGTGAACTGATCCTTACTGCAACTCGAGAAGGACGACTGTACTCTGCCAAAGAAGAGATTATGTTAACGAAGATGGCAAAGACCAAGGACACGGCTTTGTGGCACAGACGACTAGGCCACCTTCACCAGGATGCTGTTCGACGTCTCTGCGGAGCTATAGTGAGGACCCTGTGAAGGACAAATGTGAAACATGTTGTCTGGGGAAGCTAAGGCGAAGCAGTTTCCCAAAGGGTGAGACAACACGGTCTAAGGTTCCACTGGAGCTGGTCCATTCAGATGTGGTTGGAAAGATCACAGCAGCGACCAAAGGGGGCTCCAATTACTTTGTTACCTTCATAGACGACTACTCCAGATATACTGTTGTGTACCCCATGAAGGCCAAGAGCGAAGTACTTGAGAAGTTTGACCAGTACAGACGCATGGCGGAAAATCTGCACAACATGAAGGTGAAGACCTTGCGCAGTGACAATGGAGGAGAGTACACAAGCAAAGAGTTCAACGAGTACATGGCCAAGCATGGCATAAAGCACCATCTGACCATTCCTGGCACACCTGAGCAGAATGGAGTCGTAGAGAGAATGAACCAAACGTTGCTTGACATGACGAGGTGCCTCCTCATCGAATCAGGTGTCACCAAAAGGCTCTGGGCTGGTGCCGTTGTCACTGCAGGTCACATCAGAAACAAGTGCCCATCGAAGGCGATTGGAGGAGAGTCACCAGAAGCTCTGTGGACAGGGGGAGAAGTGAAACTGGACCACCTAAGAGTGTTTGGGTGCAGAGCATGGAGTGTGCGAAACAGATGGTGCAAGGGGAGCAAGTTGGACCCGAAAGCAGAAGAGTGCATATTGGTCGGCTACCCAGAAGGAGTGAAGGGGTACAAGCTGTGGAACCAGAAGAAAGATCGCTTCTCTGTAAGTCGAGACGTTACCTTTGAAGAAGAGTCCTTCCAATGCAAGCTTACCCAAGTTGCAAGTAGCAAGACTGAAGCACATAGCGACACTGATTGCACAGTCATGTTACAAGTTGAAGACAACTTGAGCGAGCCACATGATGCTGGTAGTTCAGATCGCAATGATACTGATTACAACTATGCTGAAGAAGTTGGCTCATCAGCTGATGAAGACGAGGCAACTACACAAGACGAAGGAGCTACGCAGCGACTGTCCAGAGTGGCAGATTGTGGTACACAGGCAATAAGACGGTCGGAAAGACTAGCAAACAAGAAACCACGTCAAAAGGAATGTCACGGCTACTGCATAGCCAGGCAAAACAGCCAAAGAGATCCAGAAACTCTACATGAAGCCTTATCTGCACCAGACAAGGAGGAATGGAAAGTAGCTATACAGAGTGAACTGGACAGCCTCGAAGCTTCCAATACATGGGAGGTAGTGTCACGACCGAAAGACAGACAAGTCGTAAAATGCAAGTGGGTGTTTCGGAAGAAGTACAACGAAAATGGTGACTTAGAGTGGTACAAAACACGGTTGGTTGCATGCGGATATTCACAAGGGAAAGGTACCGATTACAAGGAAACCTTCTCACCTGTAGTGAAGCTGAAGTCCATGAGGACACTGCTGGCCATAGCAGTTGAGAGAAATTGGAAGATCCACCAGATGGACATCACGGCAGCATACTTAAATGGTATTCTGAAGGAGACCGTCTACATGGAACTACCGCAGCCTTTGGATGACTGTAAGAAGGATGAAGTCTGCCTTCTGAAGAAGAGCCTTTACGGGCTACGACAGTCTGGAAGGGAGTGGAATCTTGCTTTGGACAAAATGCTCAAGTTAGAAGGGATGACAAGGCCAAAAGCAGAACCCTGAGTTTATATGAACAAGAAGAACCTCATCGTAGGAGTCTACGTTGATGACTTGCTGATCATCGCAGAAGATGAGAAAGAGATTGCCGACTTCAAGAGCCGCTTGGGTCAAGTATTCGATGCAAAAGACTTGGATGAGGCTGGCTACATTCTTTCCATACGACTGAAGAGAGAAAGAGATGGAAAACTTACGCTGGACCAGACGGCCTACGGCATGTCAGACGCAAAGGCAGCATCGTCCCCTTTGGATCCTGGAAGCAAGTACCAAAGAGGAGAGCAATAACTCAAGTGAGGACTTACCTCGCAAGCAATTGGTGCATTGCTTTACCTTGCCGGAGGCACAAGGCCGGACTTGGCTTTTGCGACTACTTAGATGAGCCAGTTCAATGAACATCCCACAGAAGGACATTGGAATGGGATAAAGCATATTTTTCGCTATGTGAAACATACAAAGAATAATGCACTAGTCTACCAGAGAACTGGGAAGTGCATACAAGACTTTTGCGACGCAGACTGGGCTAGTGACAAGGCTGACAAGAAGTCATTCAGCGGGTACGTGTTCCCGCTAGCAGGTGCTGCGATTTCCTGGAGTAGCAAGAAGCAGCGAAGCACTGCATTGACAACAGTCAAAGCAGAATATGTAGCAATGTGTCACGCTACAAAAGAAGTAATGCGGTTCCAAAATCTCATGAAGGAACTTAATGCGCACGAATTCATGCACGAACCACATACTTTAATGGTTCACAACCAGGGTGCAATTGAGCTTGCGAAAAGCCAAGTTACTTCAGATAGAAGCAAACATATTGACCTCAAATATTATTTCCTGAGAGAAAAGGTCGAAGAGGGAAAGTTACAACTCCAGTACGTCGAGTCGTCGAACAACTGTGCTGACCTCTTCACTAAGGCCTTAAATGGAAGAACGACTCTCAAGCACTCTGAATGTTCGGGCATTAAAAGTGTGGGCGCAATGACTGTCCATTAAGTTAGTAGTGTAATGGCTAGTCACAAGATGGCGCCATGTATTCGTTGGTGCGCCGTCGCCGTTTCACCTTTTCTTTGCTCTGTGTGTGTGTTAATAAAAAATGGCAGCTTGGCAGTGTGTGTCGTTTCGTTGGCTTCGTGCCAAATCCACTCAATCCGCGACTCCCAAAGATCTGGTCACCCTGCGTATTCAACAAAACCAACAGAAGAGCACGTTACCAAGCTTGGTGGCATCGTCCCACTTGTTGTGGGCGCTGACGTAGCCAACCAGTCGTCGACACCGTGGTCGTCGGCACCGATGAAGACGCTGGGATCTCGCTGCCGGAGCCCGCCAGAACAGAGGATGGTAGGCGACGGGATGGGGGCTGTCTGGCTGGCGACTTCCGGCATAACGGGTGGCAAAGGTAAGGTGCGGTTACGGAGCTCCAGGATGAGGATGAGAGGGGGAACTTACAGCAGCCTCCACCAAATATAGGAGGGGGTTGTGACTCAGCTGAACCTAGGTCGCTCTGCAACGTTCAGCAAAGGTTCAGCCAAACGTTCGGGCTGCGAGCGAGCTTCACACCTCAAGATCGTAGTCGTCTTTCACCGTCACAGTTCGCCACAGTAGGCGAGCATGGCTGCTACACTACAAAAGAATTTTTTAAGCGTCTCTGCAGCCGGGCGCAGGTTCGCATGCATGGGGTAGAGGTTTTGACAAATGTCATTCGTTCGCAGTTGCTTTTGTGTTGTTGTTTATGATGTGAAAATATTGTAGAAAGCCATGATTTTTCGTACGAGTGTTTTTTTGTGTGTGTGTGTGTGTGAGAGAGAAAACAAATGTTATTTACGAATGAAGTCCTCAGGATCCTGTGTGCACTCGTTTTTTATAGCTCGCCAACAGAGGAATTCTTGGTTTTGATGTCGTCTAATCCTGCGGATGCACAAATTTTTGCTCCCTTTCCGTTTCAGTCGAAAATGTTATTGTTTACTTTCTTCACAAATATTGACTGTTTATATGTATTATTCATTACAGATAGTGTTAGGCTGCTCTATTTTAGGAATGCTACCTCTCATTACATTTCAGCGTAACCATTTTGTTTGTTTTTTTTACATGATTACTCTCCACATTGCTGTTAGTACTTTTCTTTTATTATGCTTCAATTGCTTCAACTAAAACTGTGGTGTTCGCGGTATTCCACTCTGTTGCCGCTGCCTGCCGGCCTGCCCTTCAAGCCCACTGCGGCTTTGGCAGGCCTATCATGTATTGTTGCTCTGGCAATCTTGCGTTAATAAAGTTTATTAATATTATTATGTAGATATTACAGTGAACAAAACTAACTCTTCGGCTTTATTAAATTAGAAAAATCGCAGATATTGTTTGAGCGCAGGCTCTCTTTCTTTTTTCACGGCAGCGTATAAAACCTCCAGCCGGTACCATGCGGGCACCATGCAGTATCGGCAGCCGAGCGAGACCTTCACGTCAATTCGACGATGGCTATTGTTGCTCTTGTCTGCACCTCCTTCGCACTACGATTAAGAGAAACGATCGAGCGACTACATTTGATATGTTCACTCTTCGACTCACCAGCATTTGAATTAGAGAAAAAATAGCGCCAAACCATGCACACCACAAGAAAGTAACGAGGACGAGACACAAGCGCTCGTTACTTTCTTGTGGTGTGCATGGTTTTGCGCTATTTTTTCTCTAATTCAAGCATGCACCAACTAGCCCAAAAAGAGGTGTTACTGACTCACCAGCAGTACGGATAGGCCTAGGGAGTCCGCCGGTTCGTTTGTGCTATGTCGGCGATTGTTGCGATTGTGAAGAGCGAGTTCACAACTTAGCGAATACAAATGGTCATCGAGCATAGTTTTGACAACAGGGACCTGACATCGAGGATTGCTTACATCTTGGCACGCAAATACATCGAGCGGGAAGCGTCGCTGCAAGGCGGTGTGACCCAGACTTTTGATTAAAGGCCCGTGTGTTGTGCGATGTCAGTTCTCCCCCAGGTGGTCGAAATTACTCCAGAGACCTCCACTACGGCACCTCTTTATCTCTTTTTTAATTCACTCCCACCTTCCTCCCCTCCCTTAGGGCGCGGTTCAGGTGTCCACCGACATATGTGAGGCAAATACTGCACCATTTCATTTCCTAAAAAAACCAATTTACCAAAAACCAATTCATCTCCGTGGGCCCATCCGAGGCGCACGAGCGGAGCGCCTGCACGTACCCCGAAGCCGGTTTGCGCATACGCGAGGCGCAGACGCGAGCTGGCGATTGGCAAATATCTGTCCATGTCAGACAGCGGCGTGCTCGCGCAGGCGCCGGAAGTGGCTCGCTGGTTTGCGGTCTGCGTAACCAATCAGAGAACGCAGTCCTCTCGGCATCCGGTACGGCACTTCGCGCCGTTTTCTTCGTTGAGCTTAGCTGAGCGCGAGTACCAGCGACAGGAGTCGACAGGCCATCGTGTTGCGCACGTTATATATATATATATATATATATATATATATATATATATATATATATATATATATATATATATATATATATATATATATATATATATGTATGTATTCAGGCGTGCCGAGATGTGAGACGGATGCTGCGCCATTTGCGGTCCTCAAAAACTAAAAAACAGTTTTCCAATTTTGCCTCTAACTCAGCTGACGGTCAAAACTAAGCACCCGGAGATCGAAGCACGAGGTCCCGTAGCAAAGCTTTCGCGTCAAAAAATGAGCACACTCACAAAGCATGGGGACCATTTGTCTCTGGTCTGTGTCATAAAGTGAGCAAAACAACCTTTTAGAAATTTTTATGTCCTTTGTATAAAGTGATGTGTAAAACAGGCTGCAAGCCGCTTTCTCTCTCTCTGTATTTCCCTCTCCACCTTCGCTGGTCGTAAGGCTGTAGGGTGCCTTAATGTTCGCTCGCCCTGGCCATCGAAGTACCCTAAATCTGCTGCTCTGCTCGCCTAACGAAAATTCTCCGCGCAGACGACGACAGTTTTTCGCGGATTCCGGACTATGCAGGCAAGCTCCGATGTTTAAATTATTTATTGAAAAGCGCAGACTATCACAAACTACCCTATGGTCTGAGCTTGAGCCCAACAGTCGAGTAGTTTGTGCAGGATAATATTTCACAACCCAGACAGCTAGATAAATATGGAACACTCTGTATATATATGCATCTGTATACAGGCAGCAATTGTGCGTTAGTTCGGCATGAATTGCAAGCTGCATGCGTTCTACTTAGGTTAAACGGTCTCTTCTCTTGCGTCGGTCGTGCGATAACTCCGCAAGAATCGTCGAAGAATGCGAACGCCAGCCTGGGGAACGTACGCTTCAGAGTCAAGTTGTTGATACCGCGTAAGCCGGCGTTTCTGACTCTTTGTAACTGCTTTTCCGATGTGTCCAGTACTTGAATTTAAATTGGTTTATATAGAAGTATGTTCGGCGCCCATTTGCGATAAATAAAATGGCTTAATCTGTTTCCCTCAAGCGACGCCGACGGCTGCTAACTGCCGCCGCGGGCGCCTGCAGCAGAGCGCAGCGCCTATAGACCTTTTCACGGCCTATCCTTGAACCAGCGCCTCTGCGCTGGCGCCCCTGGTGTTGAGAGTATCCTACCATAGTTGCCACCCCTCTCCGAGCTGTGACATCGTCGACTAGCCCAGCAGTTCCACGGCTCTGTCTGTGGTTTTCGAAGCGGCGTGCTTCTACTATGTCGTACTGTAATCGAAAATCATCTGGCCGGAACTGTGCTGTCTACGGCTGCACTAACAACCAGCGCAAAAGAAACATTCTAGGCATCATCGTGTGCCCAGAGCACAGCGTTCCGCGAGAGGAGTGTCGATGCGATATGTTTACTTTGCATCGTTTCCCCGCGTCGCCTGAACTGCGGCAGCAGTGGATCGCTGCCGTCAACAGGAAGAACTTTAACGCGACAGAAGCCTCCCGTGTGTGCTCGCGACACTTCGTCGGAGGAAAGAAGACGGACGAAAACGCTGTCCCCATGCTGGATATGGGCTACGAGAGGAAAGTAAGTTTCCGTCGTCTTTCACTCACGACAGAGATGAGCGCACACGCTTCTTGGTACGACGATTTAACAGCATATTTTTTCAGGTGGTTGTTGGGCGCCGCCGCCTAGTCAGACAGACGTACGCATCGCAACCGAAGAAGGTACGCTGTGATGTTTCGCGTCCGTATTTCACGTACATTTCGAAAGTGTGACAGCTCGTGCCTCTTTGCAGACGCGAAGATCCGCTGGCACCAAGACGGGGTTGTGCAGCGATGCTGGACAGATAACTGATGTTGGCGCGCAAGCGTGCCCAGATCTAGTAAGTTTATTATCTTCTGATTCTTACGGTGCAATTCGCAGACAAAGTCCGCAGGCACAATGCAATAATCAAAAGAGACGATGGCTTGCGCGGTTAAGCAACATCGCGAATCGCCGAAACCAGGTGCACGTTACTTTACTTTTTCATGTGCTTCGGAAAATAATTCTCTCGTGTTCAACCCCCCCCCCCCTCCCTTTTTTTTTCAAGCATTTGTGATACAGCACAGAGCGCGCGCTAAGCAGGTAGAGCATAGTACAGTCTTCATACTTTTTCCAAAGCGCTCCAATCGCGTGCTCTGGTACGCATTTGGAGATCCGCTAGTGTCTGCATGTATTTTGAGGTGAAGAGAAACGAGATCGGATTCAATCCCCGGTCCACTTAAGTGTGTGTCGAGTCATATAAAATATTTTGGCGCTCACCGAAACGTGTTTGGCATTTTTATATAGTTGTTTTGCTAATAAGAAAAATTACAATGCAGACAAGCCTCTATTCCCAGTCGGTAAGGTAATTAATCTGCCGTTTTTTTTTGCACTGTTACATCCCAAACAAGTATCATTGAAAGGCCTCTACCTCGTGGGCATAAGAGTTTCTTGATAAGTGCACATGCAGCATTAAGTGAATGCCCTGAAAAGTTTTCTCTTCCTCTCCTGTACATGGGTGCATAATTTGCATACTAGAGAGTGCTGGCATTATGTTTAAGCGTAGTTGACTTACCAAAGGGCGCTTCTTTCAGACAAGTTCTTTCCTTCAGCTGCAGTGACACATAGTTATTCATCTAGGGTGAAATTAATGATGCCCCTGCATTTATAGTGAATGTGGCTGATTTGACGTATACAGTAAATATTGTCACCGGTTACAAGGAAAGCATTAAATGGTAAAATTGTTATTTTTGTGCAGTCCATGCCTGATGACAAGGATACTGAAACACCACTTGATGAGCATGTGGCTTGCTTGGTAAGTGAAAATCTTGCATACCACTTAATGTCCACAACTTTCACATTCTGGAGCATATTTGGGTGCATGTCATGGCATCGATTGCTCGGAGCTGCGCCCTCCTAGGTCATTAAATCATGCCCTTGTGAGACATTTCGGATCATTGTTAGGTCTAAAGTAATGCGAATGAAAGCTCTTCTAAACATGTTCTCTTTTGTTGAAAGTTGCTCAGGCATATCAAGTAGGAACCATCTGTATTGTCAGGGACTAAAGATTGCGGGATGCTAGTTTTTGGAAAAACGTTTATTGCAGCTCCACCTCGCTACCCAGTCGCCCGATATTGTTACCACAGGAAAGATAATTTAGGCCTTCAACACCTTCATTCAATATCATTAATTCATCCCAAGAGCTCACGGCCCACAAACTTTTATCCCCGATAGTACAGCTTGCGTCAGTGTATCCACTAAGGCAGGGCATAGTCACACTAATGTCATTAAATGCTTTATCTTCGTTATATGATACGACAAGCTGTGAGAGAAGTTCATATTCATGTAGGCATATCTGAACTGCTAATAAATACAGACTGCTCAGAATGTAAACTTTCAAGTACAACACCATTGTGTAGTTTGGTGCAAGGGGTAGTTTCACTTCATAACTGCATGATGGCCGAGTTTTTGCATCATCGCCACACATACCAATATGTGACTGCCTCATAGGCAGAGGTGTTTCTGGATAAGTGTACGCACAGCATTAGGTGCATACCCTTTACTTTTTATTTTTGCTGCCTTGTATGTATGCATGTAACTTGCACACCTTAATATATTGGTATTTTATTCGGCCCTGTTCATCCACCAAACAGTACCTTCGCTGGACAAGTTCCAGCTTTCAGCGCATCTAGAGTAAAATGTGGGTTGCATGACTTACTGTGCTTCAGCATCTAGGTCAGGCGTAAAAGTCAGTTTCACCACAGAATTGCATAAATGGTTGAGCTGGTGCTAGATAGCAGCATTATGAGCATAATTCTGACCAAAAGGCCACTGGTCATCACTGTGCGATGCTCATACCGATAAAATAGTAATAAAGATCTTAAGTGCTGTAACTCCTTTCTGCTGGCGCTAAATCAGGCATTGGACCCCAACACTGTGATGCATTAAACTGCGAACACCCATCTGTAACTTGTCTTAGTGCATATTAAATGAAACGTAGTCAATGTGAAGTGAAACACTGTAAAAAAATGGCTTGCGTTTGGTCTAGGGTTGAATTCTATAGCAGAAAATGGATTTGACTTGCATAATGGAAGCTAGCGGTGACAAATGTGCATGCTGCAACACATTCTTCATTTTGCGAATAAATTAAAACCACACAATGGTAACTGTGCTTTTAATATCAATTGATACAGGCAGCTGATGACATGATCGAGGAGCCGAAATTAGAAGAAGTGGCACCTGCCGTGGTAAGCACTTTCCCAGGTGCCTTTGTTAGCACTAAGTTCTAACAAGTGAATGTACTTAGCACTATGATCAACAGTTGTCATGCATTTTCTTGGATGCAGGTAGTGCCCAACATGGCCGAGGAGACAATTCCAGACCAAGTAATACCTACCATGGCAAGTGTACTCCTATCATCTGCAATCTGTCGTTCTGTTGGCTGCACTCAGCGATGCTCATACCGATAAAATAGGAATAAAAATCTCAAGTGCTGTAACTCCTTTCTGATGGCGCTAAATCAGGCATTGGGTCCCAGCACTGTGATGCATTAAACTGCAAACACCCATCTGCAACCTGTCTTAGTGAATATTAGATAAAACGTAGTCAATGTGAAGTGAAACACTAAAAAAAATGGCTTGCGTTTGGTCTAGCGTTGAATTCTATAGCAGAAAATGGATTTGACTTGCATAATGAAAGCTAGCGGTGACAAATGTGCATGCTGCAACACATTCTTCATTTTGCAAATAAATTAAAACCACACAGTGGTAACTTTGCTTTTAATATCAATTGATACAGGCAGCTGATGAAATGATCGAGGAGCCAAAATCAGATGAAGTGGCACCTGCCGTGGTAAGTGCTTTCCCAGGTGCCTATGTTAGCACTAAGTTCTACACTTAAGTTCTAACAAGTGAATGTACTTAGCACTATAATCAACAGTTGTCATGCATTTTCTTGGATGCAGGTAGTGCCCAACATGGCCGAGGAGGCAATTCCAGACCAAGTAATACCTACCATGGCAAGTGTACTCCTATCATCTGCAATCTGTCGTTCTGTTGGCTGCACTCAGAATGCACATGCCGTGAGATACTAAGCACTTGTGCTCCAGTTTATGTCGAAGCACTCTGTGGTATGGAGGTAACAGGGACTTTTAGTGCGTAAGCATTAATCCGATGGGTACAAATCCCGAGCAAAATTGTTCATTGTCTGTTCGTCTTGCGTGAGCTCTCCGTCCCGCGACACTGCCCACTCTTTGTAACCCCCTACAAAGAAGAAAATGCGTGCTTTCGCACCGACTTCAATGTAGTAAACATTCTCTGTGTGCTTTTGTATGTGTTTAGTAGACAACGCTTGTAAGGCCACGGCTTAAAATGTTAAGATGTGCGGTTAGGCAGATACGCTCTCTTCGCATACCGGTCTTCAAATGTTTGGGGGAATAGTTCCGAAGTCATCTTGCATATCACAAAGCATACTGGGTGCTACTGCACATCACACTACTGCTGACACTGAATGCACAATATTTTTCCATAATGCAGGCAGCTGCTGAAATGGCTGAGGAGATGATGGAAGATGAAGTGACACCTGCCGTGGTAAGTGCCCACCTGCCTACAGCTGTGTGCTATTTTTTGAGTGTTAATGTTGTGGCTAAGGGCAGATGGTTGCACCCAGAACGCGCTCTCTCCGAAATGCAATAACAGTGCCTCTTTGAGATGCTGATGATTGATGCCTCAGCCTGTGTAGAACTAGCCAGTGACTTGAAGATAAAAGTGATAGCAGCACGCATTATGACAAGCATGCATTCTAAGACAAGTATCAGACTGCCAGCAATACTGAATGCACAGTGTTTTTCCATAATTCAGGCAGCACCAGAAATGGCTGATGAGGGGATCCCAGATGAAGCAGCACCTGCCATGGTAAGTGGCAACATGCATATGTGCCCTCCATGGTACAAAGTTGTCATCAAAGCTAATGGGAAATGGTTGCATCTATAATGCACAAGCTCTAACATGCAAAAATATGTATCATTGACAAAATACAGGTTGCCAGCACCAGTACGTTGTGCTGGTGCTAGAGAGCTGAGCATGTCGAAGCGTATCCGAACTAACACAACACACAGCAGTGAAGTCTCATGTAAGGCACTGGCAACTGACCATGACAGGTGTAGTGCACTCACAAAATTGAGAAATTAAGAGCTTCATTTCATAATTAAAATTCATATACAAGAGAAGAAAATAATCCAAAACGTAAACCTATGAAAGGGTGGTGGCCAAGTGATATTTGGGCCAAGCAATTTAACTTGTTTAATAAATAAAATCAGGATGACCTTTGTTCACGGAGATGACCTTTTAGTGCGGTAAATGTGACGTGATATGGAGGCAATGATTTTTGAAACTCGTATGATTAAAAGTATTGCTGGAGATCATATCGTAGGCTTTTCAGTGAGTACATTTTCCACAATCCTCTATCATGTTCTGATGACGTGAAGTGCCAGTCCCCAATGTGTGAAACAATTGTTTACAGCTCAGCAGGAACAATTTTGCCACCAATTTTATGAAGAGAACCTTTGGCACGTCTAGGGAAACTTAAGGAGTGTTCTATTGTTGAGTTTTTATGGTTGCTCTGGGTTGGGTCCACCTCGAAAGCAAACAAAAGTTCATGCTGATAGAATTCCAAGCAGCCACAAATAGCTGCTGCACAGATCAAAAATTCAAGGCGGTAGTTTCTTGAAGTAAAGAAGCCATTTTATTATTGGAATGCATTTAAAATGTTTACTCTTATGATTCAGCCTCTAAGGTGTTACTTAGGGCTCAGAAAACACTCAAAAGTTGACAGGTGTGCCACCACTTCAAAAATATATGCAGCTCACAAGCTGCAGTCAGGGAATGCAGCTCTGCATAGGTTTACCATCCACACCGACATACAGACCTCGCAACTTACTGCTGCTTTTTCTTTGCAATAAGAAGAAATTTGTTCATGGCCAACGAGTTTATTACCAGTCAGGAAGGAGTAAAAGGGCTCCTCCAGATGTGGCATGTGATGACTTTTGTGCTTGAACTTACGCCTAGCTGGCCTTGTGATATGGAGATGAAAAGTATTTCAGGACTATTTCTGGCAAATGCGCAGGTGTAGTTTTGGATAATCACGAGACTCTAACCACTGTATTGGTGCATTGTTTTGTTATTTGATGCGCTAGTAACTCTTGCAACTTTCTTTCTATGCAGGAAAAATCTGCTGAAGTGAAAGCTACTTCAACTCAGTGGGAGGACATGCACAATGAGCATAGTGATTGCCGGCCTGGACTTGGCACATGGTCAAATAAGCAGCAGCTATCTGCAGCAACATTAGGAGAAGACGACTGTGTCTTTTATAAGGGGCTGGCTAAAACAGACTTTCGAAACTTAGTCACAGCAGTGAAAGTAGAGTCGAGGAAGGTCTTCACTGTGCTCCCCTATGAAGACCAGCTGCTCCTCAGTCTCATGCGACTGCGCCTTGGCCTTCTCTATGGGCACTTGGCTAGAATATTTCAAATATCTGTAAGGAGTGTCTGCAACATTTTCAGTCGTGCTGTTGGTGCTGTGCACCATTATAAAAAAAGTCGTAACTTGGCTACCACGATCAATCATCCGAAACAGTATGCCCAAGTCATTCATTGATAATGGATACGACACCACCACATGTATTGTCGACTGCTCCGAGATAAACCTGCAGCGACCAAAGAAACTGATGCCAAGGGCTCAAACCTATAGTAGCTACAAGGCGCACAACACTGTGAAGTTTCTTATTGCCATAGCACCAGATGGCTACATAATGTATGTGTCACCAGCTTATGGAGGACGTGCATCGGACAAATATATCGCGAAAGACAGCAAGCTGGAGGACCATCTCGGCCCAGGAGATGAAGTCATGGCTGATAGAGGCTTCACCCTGACAACAGGCACGATAATCCTAGGAGTGAAGCTAAACGTGCCTGCCTTCACAAAAGGTAAGGGTATTGCATAAACATGCGATAATGGATGGCTGGATTGCCTCATGGTTATGTGATTTTGCAGGGAAATCTCAGCTCAGTGAAGAGGAAGTCACCAGGACAAGACGGATAGCTTCCGTGCGCATTCATGTGGAACGCGCCATAAACAGGATTAAAACCTACCGAATATTTAAGCAGGCCCTGCCCATCAAGTCCAAGAAGACGATAAGCAAAATGATTTTTGTTTGTTCAGGGCTTTGCAATCTCAAAGGCCCTTTAATCGCTACCAGAAGAGAGCCCACAACTGAGTAAATTTGTGCCAAGTACAAGAGTACGCTTGGTCAGCCTCCCTACTCTGGAAAGCGGAAGAAATAAAGTAGCCGTACTATATGGCTGGAGTCATGTTGCCTTCCGAGCTGAAACTTGGCAAGGACCTCATTTCAAAGCAATGACGTGGCTGGCATTACAAAAATTGGTCCTTACACATGTTCAAAATTTATCACTAATACCTTAAAGAAGAGGTCATTCTAATCCCCAATGTGCACATGAAGCAAAGAACCAGCAAAGCAAATGTGGGGACACTGCGCACACGCATGCGGCCTTACTTCGCATCAGCATTTTCTAGATTGGTACTGCTTGCAGCCAATGTCAGCACTTCTCCCTGCTGACTGGACTTCAAGGTATTTGCACTTGAGGTGTTCCACACATACCATTTTCCAGTTTATGAATGCACAATAACTGTGTAACTAAATGGATGCATTTGCAATTAAAAGGCCTTCTTATGGTGCTGCACTCATTAAAATGAGTTTGTTCACTTTGTAATAATGTGCCATTTGTGCAAGCAATGCAATATGCACTTATTTGCAAATATTTCCCAAATGGCAAACACAGTAGCCATTAAGCAATGTACACATGAAAAAGGTGGAAACTGTAGACATCATTACACGCAACAGTGCATTGGTTATGGAGATATGGATTATAACAATGGTTTTGCACTGAGCAGATCTGATGCTGTATAGATCACACAGGGCAACAAATAGGCCACAACTTGTTGAATACCCGCCTTGGACCTGCAATAAATTAATGAATTACAAGGTTGCCTATTGTGCAAGCACACTTCAGATACACAGTATCTCACAGTTTAAATGAAGTACTAGATAATTCGCAGGCCAAGAAATTTTATTCCAGGAGCACTCCCTTTTCAAACTCAGAAACTCAGTGCACAGAACCTTGTGTACTCTGCAGAAATAATGAGCCGTCCAGAGACATGGCGCCTTTCCAATTCTGGCAGGAGGTCACGAAAGTAGAACTGTCGGAGTCGTGGCAAGTTTGATTGCACGAACATAGGTGAAAAAGGCACTTCAAGAACAATTTCGGCTTCCACACTCCACATGTAAAAATAACACAGTTCACGGCCTGTGCACAGCATCTGCAGCTGAGCTTGGGCATAATATCCGTTCGGCCCATTTTCAGACAGCACGTATCTTCCACCAACCTCCTTAACGTCGTGCCTTCCAGAACGCACAAGGTCCAGACAGTTCGTCACATGCGGACACTTTATCTCCAGAACAGCGGGAGCTGTCTCAAGGAGGCCATAGGGAGACGCAGAGAGCCAGGGCATATCTGGGCATAGTATTGTGCCGCACCGTGTCACACTATGCCCTGTTTTTTTTTTCAAATTGTGCACGAGCCACTGCTTCATATTTCTGGCCATATTTTGTAGTTGCATTGCCAGAAAACGTGGGACTTATAATAGCACTCACTGCTTTATGGCCTGGTGTGCTGCTTTTCTTAGGCACTTTTCTTACACTCGATGCTGTCACTCTAAAGGCCCGTTCACACTTGCTCAAAAATCGAGCGAGCGAAGCGGATTCGGCCGCTTTTGAGGCCGAGCGACGCGGAAAGCGGCGCGGCGAGGGCGATCGGGCTGGACCCATTTCCGCCGCGCGGCGACAAGCATGGCGGAGCCCTTCGAAGCCGGACCCCCCGCTTCGGACTGAATTCTCGTTGTTGCTGCCTTTTTCAGTGCGTTCACTGGCCAGAAATGCGGCACAGGTCTTTCGCTTCCTCTCACCTCGCCTCCAAGAAAACGGAAAAGTGATACATTTGCTTTCTTTTTTTATTCAGAGTGACGAGTCCGCCGCTTCTAGGCTTAAAGGGTCAGTCTACTGAATTTTATCGATCATATTTTCTTTGCGGCAACCGATAGCTCTTTACTCAAATTACCGTTTAGCCAGCTGTGGTGCCAAGGAGTGCGGTAGAACATTTTAAAATAGAATTTATTAATGTGGGAACACATCTGTATGAGATGGTAGTCTCATATGGCAACCATCTGGATTTCCGCCGCGCGGCGACAAACATGGCGGCGCCCATCGAAGCCGGATCTCTCGCTTCGGACTGAATTCTCGTTGTTGCTGCCTTTTTCAGTGCGTTCACTGGCCATAAATGGGGCGCCTGTATTTCGCTTCGTCTCATCTCACCTATAAGAAAACATTTAAGAGATAAATTTGCTTTATTTTAATAATTAGAGTGACGATTCTGCCGCTCCTAGGCTTAAGTGGAGAGTCGGTTTGTTTACAGCAATGGTTGCCGTCCTGACGACCAGATGGCGCCACTACAGGCTGAGTTTATTTTTGCGTCTCTGCTAGCATACGCTGAACTAAAAGTGGGAATGTGCCTGCGTTTTGCGTACGTGTAAATATAAATATCCATGTGATTTACAGAAAAAGCGAGCGGTACGCCTTCTACAGTTTAATAGAACAAGACGTGCGTTTCTCTGACATTGGGGCATACCATGGAGGAAGGAAAAAGAGAGGAGAGGCCCTTTCCACACAACACCATGGGAGAAAAATGTGGAGGAAATCACGTGGTTTTTTTCGCGATCGGGAGGCCACCTAGTCCGGGCAGCTTAGCAACGGCGTCGTAATTGCTGCTTGCAAGCCGGGCGGTAGCAGACGACCGCGGCGTAGCAGTTGCGGTGCGGCGTACTTTTCTCAACTGCTCGAGTTTGTTTTTGATCGTGCTCACAAGCTTACGTTGGCGCCGTTCACTCATATCTCAGGCGGAATTCGCTGCAAAACTCTCGTTGTTGCGTGCATTGATTTCAACGTGCTCGACCACGATCGCACGGGCATTCCGTCAACTGCGTCACTGCTCGGAGCCGTCGGGAGACCGCCGCTGCTTACTGAGGAGCACTCGCGCTGTTCGTTTACCAGTGATTGAATACGCCGTGCGCTAGAGAGGTCGTCGGCGTATTGCGCGGACGTTTCGCGTCCTGTGCGTGCAGTGTGCGTGTGCCATTCGCGCTCCCGTTTCCATCGGCAGTGAAACCTCGTTGCTATTAGGCGTGCTCTTGCAACGCTCTAGTGATCGTCACTGGTGTTAGTGTAACTATTTTCGTTTTTCGCGATTGCGCTTGTGTGAGCAGCGGGGGCCATGACATCGGTGGAGGGCGATATTTTAAAGGAAGCCGCTGCGCTTGCTTTGCATGCTTGCACGCCCCTGTTATACGCCGCCGGTAAAAATGAAAAGAAAGAGACCCTGCGCTTAAACAACACCTTAGAGATTTTTTTTTCTTTAATAAAGGCGAAGGGTTAGTTTTGTTCACTGCAATATCTACATAAAGATACGAATGCACACAGGATGCCGAGAACTTCATTTGTAAAAAACATTTATTTTCTCACAAAAAACAACTCGCACGAAAAAACGTGGCTATTTACAATATCTTCACATCATATACAACAACACAAAAGCTTCTGCTCTATAACAAAGTCATCAACTGCAAACAAATGACATTTGTCAAAACTTCAACCCCATACGCAAACCTGCGCTCGGCTGCAGGTCCTTTAAAAAAAAAAAGCACTTTTTATTTTCGCGATACCTTCATTTGAGGAGAATGCAAAGGATTAAAAAGTAAACTGACGTAAAAAGGTCTATTAATAATGGGGTGAACTGTGCCTAGAATTAAAAGGAGTGCCATACGCCGTGCGACGGTGAAGAACAAATGGGCACTCTTATTTTCGTTTCCACACTTCGTTTCCACATTTATTTTCGTTTCCATTATTTTCGTTTCCAATAAATAAATAAAACATGTGCCCCCCTCGAACAAAATTTCTGGCTACACCACTGCTCGTGTGGAATTCGCGCGGCTAGGGGCCCGCGTTTCTCGCGTGTGCTTAGCTGTCCTTCGCCCACCGCAGTAATTGAAAGCGACGGTCACTTCCCGTGCTTACAAGAGTTGAGGAACAGGGAGGAGATTTTCGATACCGGACGAATGCCCTTCCCGGGCGTCGGTGGCCGTCGTGTGGTTTCGCGCGACGAGGGGCCCACGTTTCTCGCGTGTCCTTCACCTCACCCGGTGAAGGCTAATTTCGAGCGCTGAGCTAAACAAGCAAGTATACTAGTTTCATCGAATGCAGCCTTCAACTTCAGAGTCCCAGGGACGGGCGTTGCCAAAGGGGGGCCACCGCAGATAACCACCGCAAGATGGGCCACCGCAGTAATTGAAAGCGAAGGTCACTTCCCGCGCTTGCAAGAGCTGAGATAAGTATTTTTCTCGGCTGATACTAATTGTGACCAGGGCCGAGCAGTTGGAGACGGCGCGGAGACGACGCAGTACGAAGCAGTAACTGAAAGTAGCCGCCTGTCTCACACGGGTATTTCCGCTTTATTAACTTTTCCGCTGACGAACACCGGCATAGGGCGCCCTAAACCGGCCGGTAAGCAGCCAAGCGCCACCAGCGCGGGGATCTGTGCCCCTGCGGTAGCACGCTCCTTCGTTGGCTTTGAAACGCGCGCGCAGTAGTCGAGGGCGGGACTTATGCGATGACGTCAGCCCGGACAAGATGGCGCCGAGCTGGTTTCCGGCTTCACAAAATGTCACGTGACGGCCTCTCCTCTCTTTTTCCTTCCTCCATGGGGCATACAAATGGTACGTAGTATATTCACTTATGCTTCTACAAAAAAGACTACCACTTTCTTGAACAAAATGAACGTTTGGGGCACCGTGGCTTGTTGACAGTAATGGTTCCCGCCCTGACAGCAGATGGCGCCACTACAGCTGAGTTTATTTTTGCGTTTGTGCTAGCATACGCTGAACTAAAAGTGAGAATGTGCCTGCGTTTAACGTACGTAAGCATGCATACGCTTTTGTTACGTAACCAGCGTAAATTTATACTCTTTTCTCACTATATCTGTGCATGCTGCTAGCAGCGACGCGGTGTGGAAAAGCGAGAAACAGCAGCGGCGGGGCGGATCCGCCTCGCTCGCGCGTGAACAAGTGAGAACAGGTCCTTGTTTTTGCGGCGAGCGAATCCGCTTCGCTCGCCGGATTTTTGGGCAAGTGTGAACGGGCCTTAAGGCAGCGTGCCATTAGCCAAAGTGGCGAATTTTGGCTCCTTGTTTCCTTCTCCAGAGCTGCTGCAGCCTTTGCCGATAAGTTAACAAACTTGTTATAAAAGGCACAGCATCGAAGGCAGCTGGCTGGCAAATCATTTATGGCTTCATAGCTGCCATGAGGTGCAGCCTCTTCCCGAAGTCTGCTGGGCTGCCGTGGTGCCGCATTGAATGTTGCATAGAGCTGTGTGCCTGGAAGTGGAATGAAAGAGCACACCACATTGAAACGAAAATGCCTCTGTAGCATCTATCTACAAAAAGAGGTTAAACTTTTTATGGGCTCTAAATATGCAATAAGGCTGACGTGCTAGCGATAGGAAGTCAGGTTTTTCAGCCTGCCAAGACCTAGAACCATTTTCAAGTAACAGGTAAAATTGTACTACAAAGCACGTGAGAGGAATCTGGAACCAAACGTGCATTTGGCTTTGCACAAAATCATGCATGGGAATATTAAGCGTCTGCAATTTACTCAGCATGCAGCCAAGCAAAGACAGAAGTTGAAAACAGCTGAGCACAATACTAAAATGGATGATACCTGGACTATTGAAGAGCTCGGGATATCCTGACTCCTCATGCATTCTCTTCAATTCCTCTTCCGAGAGTGGCGGTTTAAAAAGCACAGTCTGTGCCTGAACTTCAGGGTCGACTGTTCTTTGTTTCAACTTGAAGTTGATGTGGTCAAGTCTGCTGGGCTCAACGTTCCGTTTTGTGCCCCTATTCCACTTTGCGGCAGCGTCAGTGCAGGCCCTTCCAGTGAAGCCACGAGAAACAGCACAGTCCACTTTCCACAGTACCGCTCCCACATGGCTGCACACTCTTGCCTGTCCAGCCATGCAGGAGCAACCAGCACGCAGAACTTCGCCTGTGCTCTTTGCAGACAGCCACACTTGATGTGGCCTGCTACTTACAGCCTGTGAGGGCGTCACTTCGGATTTTAGAATTACAATGTCATCAGTCACTCTGTGTGCAAGCACTTTCCCCACCCACCCTGACTGCAAGTAATTATACGACTCTAATGATTTATATACTTTTACTTCAAGCAGGTCACATGCTTTTGTCTGCACTAGGTAGAATACAATGTCCGGCCCCCTTATCTCTGGCCAGTCGCGCATGTCTTCTGACCAGTCTTCGATGTCATCTGGGTGGGTGTACGTCATGGTTCCTGCAAACAAAAAGAGCACATAATTATTGCTGCATTACTCTTCCATAATATAGTTTTTAGATGTTGAATTCAGAAAACTGCTTTTTACTAAGCAATGCAAATCAGCTGTCTCAAGGAGACAATTTCAACAAAGCACTGTAATCATAATCTATATCAAACATGATAACACCATCATCTCTTAGTTATGCACATGTTGTGGGCAGACATTCTTTTCTACATAACCACTGCAAATTTCTCACTATGCCTTATGGCACACTTCATGAATAAAAAAAAATGCATCCAGCCAGCCTACATTGCCTTCTAGACATTATTAGTGGTTAAATGTCCAGTGCAGTAGCTTACCCTTTATCCGACAATGCAGTTAAATGAAGCAATGTACCAGTACACAAAACATTATCGTTGCAGCCATTACTAGCTAATAGCAATCTTTGCGGCGAAGAAACTTCCATTCAAAGCCATTATTCAAGGAACGCTTTTCAGTCATAAAGGAATATCACCACGCACCCACTTTCGCTCCTCCAGCCGTACGGTACGCAAAAACCACGAGTACGTGTAAACAAGCTCTCATTTCGCTGACATGAACGCACGGGCATGACAGAGACGATTGCGTTTTAAGCATGAAATGCTTTTAGCCCCCGTTGTCGGCAGTGTGGTGACGTCACGCCGAGACCGAGAGCCATCATCCGGGCACTGAAATCCACTCATCCGGGCACTGAAATCCAGTCATCCGGGCACTGAATTCCAGTCATCCGGGCTCTGAAACGAGAACATCCGGGCACCGTACGAGACTTAACGAGATTTAACGAGACTCTCTAAGCCCTCCTACGCGACCGGCATGCAAGCACCGGTTGGTCTCCAAAGGAGTCACAAAAAATAACTGCTGCCAGTGCCTTCTCAATGTTTATCAAGATATCAGTCGCTGTGCGTTTGATAATGCACGGAATTATAATTTCCGATTTCTAATAACGCGTGCAAAAAGCACATAAATGCCACGATACACTTCGTTGTCATACGTGATCTCTTAGGGGCTTCGCGCATCGAAGCAAAGCCGCGCAGGCGCACAGGGGCCCGGGGGAGAAGCGCTGCGTTCAAAGGGCAAGGCATCGCGCCGAACGGGTGGTGGCGTTCCTCCCTTCCATTACGGTGCGGTTCGGGTGTCCACCGAGATGACAGAGAATTACTGCGCTATTTCCTTTCCTCAAAAAACCTTGCGTTCAAATGGCAAGGCATCGCGCTGAACGGGTGGTGGCGTTCCTCCCGTACTGTACGGTGCGGTTCGGGTGTCCACCGAGATGACATTAGGCCCGTAAACATTTCAAGCTTACTCTACTCTCGGTTACGGGAGAGGCAGAGATTTTTTTTACTCAAGAATATGCGTGCCAGCACTAGCAAGAATAAGTGCAAGCAAGAGCGTGCGCTTCCTTGCCGCCGTGGCGTTCACAGGTGATGCGAAAGCGGGTGCCATTCTTCTCGGTGTCTTGAATCGGCGTTACCCTGCGCGGGGGCTCACTGGTTAGGACACTTGACTGCTAATCACGAGGACGCGGGTTCGATCCCGGCCGTGGCGACCACGTTTCCGTGAGGGCCAAACGCAAGGTGCTCGTGTACTGAGTGATGTCAGTGCATTGTTAAGAGTGGACAACGTGGTCCTGGGAGCCGGGTGTGACTCATCGCAAAGCAAGGAATATGACGGGGCCTGGCGCCGGCGGCAGAAGCATAGACTACGACGGACGGGGCTGTTGCACTCCAAATCACCGAACCTTCGAACCGATCGAAGGACACTGTCTCCCACGGGCCTGGGAGAAATTACTGTCAAACGAGTGTCGTCGTTGGGCAAAGATGCGGCGAGAGATTGCGACAGCAGCAGCACGGCGGAAGCAGCGGTATACGTTGGCCGAGTCGGCCTTCGGGTCACCGAACGGGATGATGCTACGCAAGGTCACGCTGTGCGAGGCTGCTAATTGAAAGACGCTGTGTCGAAGGGGTCTCGTGCTTCGGCCATCCGGCGAGGGAGTTCGAGAAGGTTCAACCACCAGCGAGAAGACTGCGGGATTCTGCTTTCCCACGGAGGCAACGCACAGAAAACTTGCGGCAGTGGTCAAGGTGACGCATCTGTGTTTGATGACTGTCTTCCCCTTCTCATCCCCCGAGCTGTGAGAGAGCGAGAGAGCTTCAGCACCGCCCCGTGCCGTGGGTGGTACCGCCAGCGTCATCAATGGCCCATCCGATTGGACAACGTTATTCGAACTAAGTTCCCCAGTCAGGGATCTGGGGAACGCGAACCGTATTTAACGGGATGTTGTTGTGTGATCGGAGCATTGCATTCGCATTCGATTCCATTCTCATCTGTAAATATGTAGAATAAACCCTTCTGTACAGTTTCTTCGATAACGCAGTCCGACATCGTCATTCGGAGCCGGTACCTGCGAGGCTAAACGAGTTAGTCATCTCCAGGACCCCTCCGTCTTCAACTCTGGTTCCAGCGGTGGGATAGAAGCCCCATCTCTAACACTGGTTCCAGCGGTGGGATTGTGGCCCCGTTCCTAACAGCATGTTAAAGAGCCCCAGATGATCGAAATTATCCGAAACCTTCCACAATGGCGTAATCTGTCGCATCCTAAACGCTTCGTCTCCCAAAGATCGTTACCAAGTTCCCTCCTTGGCAACTAATACTATGTTACTTTTCCGACACATCATCCAAAAGCGCAACTATTCACTGACTACTTGGCTAACAGTTGCGCCCGCAGAATTAAGTCTGTCAGCACGTTCACTTCCTCAAACCGGAGAGTGGCTACACTAAACAACAATAGCTATCAATGTTTCGACGTTATGCGCATTATTAAAAATTCAGGAGGCACTTTGGTTCTCTAAAGTGCTGCAAGGCGAAAGCGTTTCCTGGCCACTGTTTGTTTTTATTTACTTTTTTTTCATATTCTGTTATTTATTTATTTTTTGCTCCTTTTCTTAATTGTATTGTTTTTATTTTATCTTCACATTTTATTTTCATTTTGTTTTTATTTTTGTTTATTTTCTTATTTTTGTTTTTCCTTTTTCCTGACTTTACTCCTTTTATTTTATTTATGAAGCCCATGCATTCACTAGATGCGCCTTTCTTCATGCTGGAACCTTGAGCCTTTTAAGCAGTGACGCCTAAAGGTTGACGAATCTGTCGACGCGCCTGCGACACTCCTGCCTGTCTGTCGACACTCCTGCCGACGCGTCTGCTAACGACAGTATGAGGCATTAAAGGCTTTCGCCTTAATACATGATGAACCTGCACCTGGCCTATCAAGCAGAAGACGACTCAGGAATAGTTTCGACTACCTGCAGTTATTCAATGCGCACCATGGATAAATGTGCTCCGGAACACGCGCAGCTTCGCAACTTGATACAAATACCTTTATTTCAACATCAGGGATGTTAGGGGTACACCCAAAAGCCTATGACTGGTTTGACAGAGGGGCGCACCCCCGTACGTGGGTGCGCCTCTGCACACCCGCGTACACAAACACTGCTGTTGTTGTTGCGACTGACTGAGACAAGGATGAAAAGGAAAGTGCACGGGTGTGCCGACTGGCTCGGGCCGAGCCACCACCGCTGCCACGCGCAGATAGAGAGTTCAAAGATAAGAAGGAAGAGGAAAGGAAAGAAAAGAAAAGACGCGCGTCACTCACAACAACCGCGTCCGCCGAAGCGGACGCTGGCTAAAAAAACATAAGCGACCACAGCCGCGTTCCTCCCACCTCCCACAAACACTGCAGCCCACAAAGGAATGAGTACACAGTAAAAACACTCACCACTGATCAGCACATGTCGCGACCAACTCGACGCAGTCGACGAGGCGCAGGCACCGCGGGCTTCGTTCTCGGTGCTCATCACGATCGCGTTATTAGTGACCACCTAGTCGCTATTTGTGCCCCGCGCAGGGCAGAGAAAGTGGACAACACAGCAACAAAAACAAACGGCAAAAATCACGGATGCTGAGCGGTCACAGGAACTTTGGTTGCACAAGCGAAGCAAGGCACGCAAGCAGCAAAATATTTGTTGTCACAGCTCAGAATGGCGCTCATTCTTCTTTTTGACGCTAGGCGGCGCCAACATGCTAACATGGCGCCGCGCAGAGGGGGGATTTTGAAAAGGTCTATACGCGCCACGAAAAGCGTCGGAAAACGTGCAATACTCGATGGCCTGTCGCCATGGAGGAAAAAAAAACTAGGAGAGAGTGCGCTCAGCCTCTGCAAGCCATCCTCCTCTGACGCCGCTGCCGAGGGCCCTTTTGCGCACTGACTGCTCTATGCTTGGGAAATAGGCCCTCCACAGTTACCAGACTACCACCCAGCGGTGCTTTTTAGTGAACGCCCGAGCTCCGATATAGCGCAGAAGCGCAGCGCCTGTGTTGCAGCTTTGGCGGAATGCGTACCGAGCTCGTGGTTGTCTGAAGGCTCCGCGTCTCAACATTTCGGTTGATTACACTCTCTCGAGTGTTGATTACACTCTCTCCAGTCTTGATTACACTCTCTCTCGGGTGCACTGTACAAAACTGCAGGTAAACTTTTCATCAAAGGGTGCGGCCGCGACCTCGTCACTGTTGGTTCATAAAGAGAATGGAGAGGAATTCCTTTCGTCGTTATACACACATACGGACCAAATATTTTAAGGGGAATCCCCCAAGGTGGAGTAGATTTGTAATAAGGGAGTAATTACTCATTGACGTCCACCCGAACGCAGCCATACGGCCACAAAGGAAAGCTATACAGCTTTCACAGAAACTTCGTAGTTAAAGAAAAATTCGTCCTGGTCCGGGGTTCGAACCCGGGACCACCGCTACACCCGAGCAGTCGCTCTACCAATTGAGCTAACCGGGACGGCAAGCTTATGGTAGGGCGAGAGCGAATTGATCTATAACTCGAAGTGGGAACAGTGTTGACCAAATATTTTTAGGGGAATCCCCCAAGGTGGAGTAGATTTGTAATAAGGGAGTAATTACTCATTGATGTCCACCAGAACGCAGCCATATGGCCACAAAGGAACCCGCCACAAAGGAGCCCTACCATAAGCTTGCCGTCCCGGTTAGCTCAAGTGGTAGAGCGACTGCTCCGGTGTAGCGGTGGTCCCGGGTTCGAACCCCGGACCAGGACGAATTTTTCTTTAACTACGAAGTTTCTGTGAAAGCTGTATAGCTTTCCTTTGTGGCCGTATGGCTGCGTTCGGGTGGACGTCAATGAGTAATTACTCCCTTATTACAAATCTACTCCACCTTGGTGGATTCCCCTAAAAATATTTGGTCAACACTGTTCCCACTTCGAGTTATAGATCAATTCGCTCTCGCCCTACCATAAGCTTGCCGTCCCGGTTAGCTCAATTGGTAGAGCGACTGCTCCGGTGTAGCGGTGGTCCCGGGTTCGAACCCCGGACCAGGACGAATTTTTCTTTAACTACGAAGTTTCTGTAAAAGCTGTATAGCTTTCCTTTGTGGCCGTATGGCTGCGTTCGGGTGGACGTCAATGAGTAATTACTCCCTTATTACAAATCTACTCCACCTTGGGGGATTCCCCTAAAAATATTTGGTCAACACTGTTCCTACTTCGAATTATAGATCAATTCGCTCTCGCCCTACCATAAGCTTGCCGTCCCGGTTAGCTCAATTGGTAGAGTGACTGCTCCGGTGTAGTGGTGGTCCCGGGTTCGAACCCCGGACCAGGACGAATTTTTCTTGAACTACGAAGTTTCTGTGAAAGCTGTATAGCTTTCCTTTGTGGCCGTATGGCTGCGTTCGGGTGGACGTCAATGAGTAATTACTCCCTTATTACACACATACGGAGGGTTTATTTCAGCGCATGCTATAAGCGGAGAACTCGAGAGTAGGCGAAGAAAACGAGCCTCTAAAAAGGGCGCAGTGGCTTCCAGAGCGCTGACGGCGCACGGAGGTGTTTAACGAGCGCTCCGGCGCGCTGCGCAAGATTCTATTTTTCGGGCAGGCGGACTTGGGCCCGCCCATGGGCCCGCCGTTCTCCGCTATTCTCAAGGCACAAGTCGCGCCGAGTACGCTCGCGCACATACGCGGTTCCGACGTGAAATGCAGCAATGAAGTATTTATCTCGCTGTCGAGAGAGAGTGCCGGCGGCTTTACGTCTGCCCCTGCGCGGGGTCTCCCGGCCACTGCGCACAATCACTTACAAAAAGAAGTAAACTGTATGTACTACGTAGCGGCGCGCACGCAGCGTCTCGGACTAATCGCGCGCGCGGCACACTGCACAAGCGGCCGGGGTGGGGCGCCCGGCCGCGTATACCGTCCGAGGTAGCACCCACGGAGCGTTCGTGTCACGCGTGCACTACCTGGCGAAGAGCAAGCGGGAAGTCAAGTCCGCCTGCTCATGAACGCACAAAGGCTCACCATTGTTCTGCACGGGTGCGCGCATTGCCGCGCGGCCGCAGGAGCGCTTCGAGACTGCCCGGGATGATTCCCAGCGCCCTGTAGGCCGCGAGCATCTCGCGACGTGGCACTGCAGAAGCGGCACAGCGAAGGAGCATGTGCTCCAATATCTCCACTGCGCCGCAGTCAGCGCACGCGTCGCTCGTGTATGGCGGCCGCTGCAGCGAGCGAGCAGTTTGCGTTCACCACGGAGCCGTCAGTGAACACAAGCAGATGGTCGCGCAGTTGCTCGTAGAGCGAGAGAGCGAAACCGAAACCGAAATCCGGCTAAGAGCTACCGCTGCCTTGTCACGTGAGGGCCTATTTCCCATGATTCTTTCCATTATATTTTTTATGACTAGGCTTCAAGATTGTGACGTCATGGTCCCTCCTAATTTTTTCTTCCTCCATGCCTGTCGCCTCCTGTCGCTGGTACTCGAGCTCATCTAAGCTCAACGAAGAAAAAAGCGCGAAGGGCCGTACCGGATTCCTAGAGAAGTGCGTTCTCTGATTGGTTACGCAGACCGCAAACCAGCGAGCCACTTCCGGCACCTGCGCGAGCACGGCGCTATCTGACATGGACAGATATTTGCCAAGCGCCAGCTCGCGTCTGCGCCTCGCGCATGCGCAAACCGACTTCGGCGTACTGGTACGCGCAGGCGCTCCGCTCGTGCGCCTCGGATGGGCCCACGGAGATGAATTGGTTGGTTTTTGGTAAATTGGTTTTTTGAGGAAATGAAATGGTGCAGTATTTGCCTCACGTATGTCGGTGGACACCTGAACCGCGCCCTAAGGGAGGGGAGGAAGGTGGGAGTGAAATATGAGAGAAAGAAGTGCCGTAGTGGAGGTCTCTGGAGTAATTTCGACCACCTCGGGGTGCACTGACATTGCACAGCACACGGGCCTTTAGTCAAAAGTCTGGGCCACACCGCCTTGCAGCGGCACTTCCCGCTCGATGCATTTGCGTGCCAAGATGTAAGCAATCCTCGATGCCAGGTCACTGTTGTCAAAACTATGCTCGATGACCATTTGTATTCGCTAAGTTGTGAACTCGCTCTCCACAATCGCAACAGTCGCCGACATCGCACAAACGAACCGGCGGACTCCCTAGGCCTATCCGTACTGCTGGTGAGTCAGTAACACCTCTTTTTGGGCTAGTTGGTGCATGCTTGAATTAGAGAAAAAATAGCGCCAAACCATGCACACCACAAGAAAGTAACGAGCGCTTGTGTCTCGTCCTCGTTACTTTCTTGTGGTGTGCATGGTTTGGCGCTATTTTTTCTCTAATTCAAATGCTGGTGAGTCGAAGATTGAACATATCAAATGTAGTCGCTCGATCGTTTCTCTTAATCGTAGTGCGAAGGAGGTGCAGACAAGAGCAACAATAGCCATCGTCGAATCGACGTGAAGGTCTCGCTCGGCTGCCGATACTGCATGGTGCCGGCTGGTGCGTCAGCAGTGACGTAGCTAGAAATATTTTTCGGGAGGTTTTATACGCTTCCCGGAAAAAAGAAAGAGAGCCTGCGCTCAAACAATATCTTTGTGATTTTTCTTATTTCATAAAGCCGAAGGGTTAGTTTCAGTCACTGTAATATCTACATAAAAAACGAGTGCACACAGGATCCTGAGGACTTCATTCGTAAATAACGTTTATCTTCTCACACACACACACAAAAACACTCGTACGAAAAATCATGGCTTTTTACAATATTTTCACATCATATACAACACAAAAGCAACTGCGAACGAATGACATTTATTAAAACCTCTACCCCATGCATGCGAACTTGCACCGAACCCTCCACTGTAATATCGTTCACTGTAATATCTACATAAAAAACGAGTGCACACAGGATCCTGAGGGCTTCATTCGTAAATAACGTTTATCTTCACACACACACACACACACACACACACACACACACACACACACACACACACACACACACACACACACACACACACACACACACACACACACACTCGTACGAAAATTCATGGCTTTTTACAATATTTTCACATCATATACAACAACACAAAAGCAACTGCGAACGAATGACATTTGTGAAAACCTCTACCCCATGCATGCGAACCTTCACCGAACCCCCCCCCCCCGCCCAAGCTTTGGACTGCTCCCAACCTCTCAGTGTTGTAGGCGCTACCGAAAAAAAGTAACTAAATACGTTACTCGTTACACTAAAAAAAAGAACGCGTTATCGCCCTACGTTACCTACAAGAAAAGGTAACGCGTTACCATTACCGTTACCGAAAAAAAGTATCGCCCGTTACTTTGCCGTTACTCCATGGCCATAAATTTTAATCAGTGCGTCTTCGCTATAAGAGCTCAAGATAACAATTTTATAAAGCTCATACTTAACATAATTCCTAGTTCACAAAGAAAACATAGCTGAACTCAACAAATTTACAGTAATTCTGGCGTGCTTCTGCTTACGAAATTGCGCGGAAATTGTGTAGCGATAAAGAGATGCTTAAATGTCATAGTTCCGGAAAAAAATGTATATATGCGCATATAAACAATTTTTCTTTCTTGAACCTGCATAATTACCGCAAAAATGCGTGTGTTTACGTCAAGGTGTTCAATGTCAGCTTCGCTCGCTTAAGAACTAATTAACCGGAAACGTAGACGCAGTTGCAGATATAAACAGCCGGTTGACTGCAATCCCCTTTTCTGTGCTGTACCATTGTACTCTTTCGACGGCTCTCTTGGGGCCATCTTGAAGTAACCTGGCGACATTCCTGAGTTTGCTCAGTGGAGGGCACTGCTTCCGCCTGGAATGCGAGAGTGTCGCCTGGGAACGAGACCTTTTGGCTGGAAAACAAGCTTACGCAGAAACTGACTTACACATTTCTGCTAATGGTCCATTTGTGGCTCGTCATGCGTCCACACTTTGGAGGGTTGTGTGTGTGAATGGTTTGGGCGGGAAGACAAGTGTGTGACTGCGTGTTCGTGCTTTTCTTTTAGTTTAGTGCGTCGTCAAGGGCAGGTGTTTTTTGGCATGTATGCGAGCCGCAACAAGGGTCGTCGAAAACAGCGGTAGATGTTGTTTATTTGCAACATCATTTTCGGCGTTTTTTTTTTCAGAAAGATAGGCGGAGGGGACAATTGAAATAAAAAGTAACTAGTAACGTGACACCTCACGTTACAGAAAAATGTTAACGTAAGTACGTTACCCGTTACAGTTCCGAAATGGTAACGAGTACGTTACTAAGTTACCGAAAAAAGTAACGCGTTACCGGTAACGTCGTTACTTGTAACGCGTTACCGGTAACGTCGTTACTTGTAACGCGTTACCGACAACACTGCAGACTCCCGAGCTGGACTGCTCCCAACCTCCCTAGTTTTGGACTGCTAGACATGCTACGGAGCCCCGCTTTGGAACTTAGAAGCAAACCCTTTGGTCTGTATACTTATGACGGGGGCTGTACATACAGGGTTGTTTTTATTACCTTTATAATTTTTTTAATTTTATTTCATTCTTTTAACGTTCTGAGCACCTATCAGTCGCCGCCTGTGTATTGGCCAATCCAACGCAGTGGGTACGCGCGATCATTTTGAGGACAAAACAACAACTGCAAAGACATCTAGAATGCTTACACCGGCGAAACTACTGGTTATTCACGTTCAAATTTCGCGCAGTGGTGGAATTTGGTGCCAAATTTTGTTCATTAATGCTACATTATAATAGCGTACTTGCTTGATTCAATCATCATGAATCGGAAGTTCGTATCGTCTGTGGCGATGCCGGTGAATTTTCCGCGACACAACTATAGCAAGCGCCGTGTCCTGCGAATGAGGGGGTGCAAATGACATTGCGCTTCGTTTCGCGTCGTCTGCTTGCGTCTTATGTCGCCGACGTTTTGGTAGGGAGCCTGTCCGATTTGATCAGAATGAATCGGAAATTCCCATAATCTGCAGCGATACCAGACCAAGGAAGTGAGTTTTCGAAACATCAGCACCGGCAGTACCACGTCACGTCGGCGACATAAGACGCAAGCAGACGATGCGAAACGAAGCGCAATGTCCTGTGCACCCCCTCATGCGCAGGACACGGCGCTTGCTATAGTTGTGTCGCGGAAACTTCACCGGCATCGCCACAGACGATACGAACTTCCGATTCATGATGATTGAATCAAGCAAGTACGCTATTATAATGTAGCATTAAGCTCATTGGGCGCCGTGCGTCTTCCGTGTGGAACATCAGGAATTCGCTGCGACCATAGAGTTACTATAACCAACTCCGCTGCGGCAAAACGTGCGCCCAAGGTAGATGTACTATGGTAGCGTAGGCTGCATAGAAGCCCATACGTTCAAAACATGGCGGCTTATGGTGCGCAGCCAGCGCCATCTTCGAAATGCGTGCACAACTAAAAAGTGACGTCATACTTGAAACAAAAACGCGACGTCGAAGTCACGTGTTTTAGTGACGTCATATTCGTGACGTCAGCGTTACGTGCTGCTTGGCGGGAAAAATAAACTGCTGAACGCCGCGACGCTTTGCGCGCATTTATCCAGATCTTTACAACCCAAACTGCAAACACTGTGGCCAACGTGCTACCTACGATCACATCCTGTGGGACTGCAAAATAGAGCCACCTCCGGGTGATCTAGTTACAGCTCCTTCTCTCGAGCGGTGGGAGACCGTGCTGGCTAGCTCTGACCCCAGAACGCAAGTTTTGGCGGTGGAGTGGGCTGACAAAGTCGTCGAGGGCTATGTACTCTCGACCACTTAACGCGACCTCTTGCCAAGCTCTTCCCGGCGAATAAAATGTTTTACAATCAATCAATCAGCGCGACACCCGACACGAGAACGAAGAAAGAAGACACGACGAGTGCCGACCACCAACGCTATTTTTAGGTAGTCAGTTCTCGTTGTGCCTTTCTCCTTCGTCCTCGCCTCAGGTGTCGCGCTGAATGTCAGGGTTGTAATGTGGCAACATGCGCAGTTATTTATGTTACTGCCACATTAGTTTTAGGTTAATGACTCCTTGCTTGGGTGCTGTTTCTGAGCACCCAAGTTTGGAAGCAATGGGCTGTAGTAGAATTGTGTTGAGTTGTGCTCACACAGAAAAGGACAGTGATGCAATCTTTTTAATAAAAGTGATGATTTAACGAGTTGAAAGCCACAGTACACAAGAATCTGAATAGTGACACAAAAACACAGTGCTGATGTAATCCGTGAGGAAAGTTTAAAATATAAAAATAAGGTAGTTTGCCTGGTGTGC
Organism: Amblyomma mixtum; assembly: GCF_055824585.1. Classification (NCBI taxonomy): domain Eukaryota; kingdom Metazoa; phylum Arthropoda; class Arachnida; order Ixodida; family Ixodidae; genus Amblyomma; species Amblyomma mixtum. The sequence continues at coordinate 272,405,203 of NC_143014.1, read as the reverse complement.
ATAAATGCCATAAATGCACTGCAAGCAGCACTGCACTTTCCCAGCAAAATTAGGGCTTCCTTTAAAACATGCAAAGGACAGACATCTTCATCAATACAATCAAACGCAATGCACATAAATGAAACAAAATCGAGGAGCACTCATACACAATGGGGAATCAAGAAAAAGTTAATAATATTCAATTCACCGCACACCTCTTTTTTGCGTACGGGGGCCCCATGGCCACAGACGATGTCATTTTGGGGCAAAAGCGACAGAACCGCACTTAACCGAACGAAATTACACAGAAGCGCTGGCAAAAGGGAAAAGCGGAAACTGTACACGAACGTTGCACACCAAGAACTCGAGCAACAAGCAACGAGGAAAAAGTAGGGCTAGCAGAATCGAGTTTCAAACAAAAGCAAGCAGAATGGTCAAAAGATATGACAAGGGTATGACATCAGAGCACCGTCAACCTTGGCATCGTCCCGCTGCCATTGCCGCTGCTCTGAGCGAACGCTGTGATAGAAATTTTTACAAAGCAAGCGCTATACTTTCTAACAAAATGCACACAACTAAAACATTTCAAAAAGGAATCACTACAATTGTTTTTGAATGCTTTTGAAACACAAAATATGTCCTAATTATTTTCCTCTTCTAGTCGTGTCTGTCCACTCATTTTATTTTGGCGCTTTAGTTCCACTAATTTGATGTCGCTAGCACTTGGTTCTGGACCGCATTCGAGCTCCGGCTTCGCGACCTATTTCAATTCACCTGGGTGCGCCCGCACTGCTTGCGTACCTACACTCTAAGAAAAAAGGGTGTAAGAAGGGTGCATCTTCACGACTTATGCTATCTGAAGGCGCATGGACTAACGATGCACTTTGCAGAGTGCATCGTTACACCCGTGTGGAGGTGGTGGAGGCCGTTAGTCTCTTTCAGAAAACTTACCCTCTTTTTTACTCTTCAAACCAGCTGTGTTCCCTCTGCGCGAAGACGCTGTACAGCAAAGTATGCAGCCCTCACCGCCTCCCCTCCCTCTCGAAGATGGCCCTCTCCCGAAAGCGGGGTGGCGGGGTTATTTTGAGGACAATAGTTAAAAGCTATGCTGGCTCACGCTCCCCCACTGCATTGATCCTTTCACCCGCGCTGGCGACACTGACCGCGCCTCCTCGCTTCTTCAAGGGACCAGAAGCTATTTCTTCGAAGAACACGTACAGCGATCTTCTGCCCATCTCCGCCTGACATGGTCGGCAATAGGCAACCTGCAGTGTAGTTACAAGCGTTTGCAGGTAGGCAGGCTGGAAACGCTGATTGGTCAAAAAAATATGACGTCATACGCGCGTGACGTCATAGGTCACGTGGTAATTAATGACGTCATGTTCTGTTGGGGACAGGCATGTTTTCCTTAGATTTTTCCCCGCCCCCGCCACCGCTCGTCAGCGGACGGGGCTGCTCGTGTTGGCTGCTCGCGAGGAGCCGAGAGGCGAGGAGGCAGCGTGCACTGCAGCGTTGCCTCCTCGGCGTGTCCCCGTCATGTTTTTCGACCCGCCGCGGTGGCTCAGTGGCTATGCCGCTCGGCCGCTCGGCCGCTGATCCGAAAGACGCGGGTTCAATCCCGGTCGGGGTGGTCGAATTTCGATGGAGGCTAAATTCTAGAGGCCCGTGTACTGTGCGATGTCAGTGCACGTTAAAGAACCCCAGGTGGTCGAAATTTCCGAACCCCTTTCACTACGGCGTCCCTCATAGCCTGAGTCGTTTTGCGACGTTAAAACCCCAATAAACCATAAACCCATGTTCTTCAGTGCGCGCGCGAGATTAAAAAGCGCACCTGTCGCGCTGCGCTGTCACACTGCATGCCTGCTTCCGTGCATTTCTTGCGGACTCCTTTCAGTCATACTTAGCTATACTATTGACCAAAAGGCTTCTTAAACAGTTATTTCAAGTTTTATTGCTATGTATAAAGAATATGTTTGTAGCAGGTGCGTGAGCCCGAACAAAAGAAAACTTTTTATTCCCCTTCAGTATTCCTGCTTATCGAGACTTGAGCATTTATATGTTGCAGTACAACTTTTTTCAGGCATCACAACTGATGTTTCGATGTGTTTGGTACATATTCATCTTCAGACATTTGATGTCTGTTGGGTAAAAAAAATATACGAAATAATACTTGACTGCATCAATAGACGATATGCGAAATTGCTTGGCGGTCTGGCAACACCGCGCCCACAACTTCCGGTTTCCATCTTGGCGCGGTCGAGCTCGTCGAGCTGGTGCATCGTTTGCTATGCGTACTTTCTTCTTGCGAGTGGAATTTCAACAGGCAAGCTTCAGCTGCTGCGTTGTTTTCACAGCTGATCTTCGACCAAATGTAGGTGCTTTCAATAAGCGCCAGCTTACTCCTACCGCATCCTTAGCTTCGCTTGAAGTCTGGCGCTGATGATCGCAATAATCCGCACTCGAAAGTGGGTTGGAAAGTCGAACCGTGACCGTGTGCTGTTGTCGTTTTAATGCTCGCATTAAAGCACCAGTTCAAGCATCACGCATTATCATGGCTATTTTATTCCCAAGTGGACGCGAATTCATCTGGTAGGGTAGCGAGCGGTTATTTTGCGGTGAGTGCGCACGTGTGTTGACAAACTTCTGTGACAGTGCGAACTTTCGTTCGCGCCGATGCCAGGAGCTTCGTGCATTGCAGTATAATCACACAAGACCCTCGACCAGCTGCGTAATTCGATTCCTTTACTGTAATGTGCAATGCGCATCCGCGGTTTTCAACGTCACCGTTTCAGAGCCCGGCGTCGGTTGATTTTCGCCACAATTCGTTGAAACCGCGTCCTGCTCGCAGTCAGTCGACATTAACAAGATTAAAGTGGGCATGCACATATAATTCAAAATATTGTAAGCAAAGACGCAGCTTTTTTTTTTCAGATAAGCACTGAGCCACCGCGGCGGCTTGATTAGAGAAAGATGTCACAGCTGTAGGTGCATGCACGGACTCGATACGCTGGTCAGGCTGTGTGTGCAGGGGCGAAATTAGCATGTTCGGTTGCTTCCGAAACTTAATTAGCTTACTCCCAAACTTGGACAAATGGCTTTGTTGCGAAGCAAGCTGTTGGAGCTTGCCACAATGATAATAAAATCTGATGGCCTGAAGCGTTTTCAGAACACTGTTGCATTTACTTTCTAGCTTAGACATGCGTCCCTCCTTCATAATAAAGTAGCTATATTATTCGCTCCTTTTTTTTTAGATTTTGGTCGCCGCAGATATCGAAGGTATAGGAATCCTCAAGAAATAAACCATTCGCACCTCAGTTTTTATACGTAGGGTGTATTGCTTCACAAAGACTCCTTAACGCGCATAACATATGCGTATATGGTCCAGAGAGTTTGCTCGCCCTTCTAAAACTAACTGAACACGGGAAAAACTTAACTGAACACGTAGCAAACTAAGCAGTAATCGGCATATGGTTCTTCGAGTGAACTTATTTCGCCACGGCACAAGCGATTGGCCCGCTCAAAAAAATTACCTTCTCTATTACGTTGTTCAAGTATGCGTCTATATATATTCACGCCCGACCGGAGAGTTGATAAATGCACGAAATCGGCTTCTAATTTTGATCAGAGACAACAAAGGCTGTGGTCCTTATCTTAATTTAAACGCAAATCACCTCGAGAGATTTGTCAAAAATCAGCGCAGAAAGCGAAAGCTGCGCACTGATCCGCGTGCTGACACATGATACCTCGCATGGCGTTTTGTGTTACTAAAACGTTGGGACGGAGTAAAAAAATACAAAAGTGAAAAGCTTGAACGCACCTAGTTCTGGCACGCATTGTAGTGTCTTTTCACAGTGGAGAGGGTAGCGCAACACTGCATCGGCATTTTACTTTTCAAACGAAGCGCAGCCGTTTTAACCCAACGCTGGGCAACGGTTTCGTTTTCTGTACCGTGCCAACATGGAGGACTTAGTTCTCGGAGCGCCGAGAGATGGCGCTGCGCATTTCGCATATCGTCTATTGTGACTGAGGTAACTAGCATCACGTATAGCATGCTCTTGAAATTCCTCTAGCTGTTGCACAGAAGTCTGTAATTGACTTCATTGTAGCTTCATACTTGCACCATTTAAACTCTGCACATAGCTCTTTTTTCACAAAAGGAAATGTGATTAGGTTTCTGAATAGAGCTGTGCACGCGCCGCAAATTTCGAACCCGCGCCTGGCCCGGGACCTAACCTACCGACAGGAAGCCCGGCCCGACACTGAAGGATCCTGAGCACGCTCGTGCTCGGCCCGACCTGCAAAGCGGCGACGACACAAAAAGTGAATTTCAGGAAAATGAGTTTATTTCAATGACATTCAAATTTTGACCTCGCATTGCAGATCACAGTTTGGGATTATACACAAGACACAACGCATAAAGGTATAGATTTATCACTCTAAATATGCAAGTTGTTCATTGATGATGGCTTGATCGAAACAAGAGCGGCGCTCTTTCATTACGAATCCTGCGGCGCTGAAATTTTTCTCGCTGCTTGAATTGGTGGCCGCAACGGCTAATACTTTCATAGCAAGAAGAGAAACGCTTGAAGTACGAAGGGGAATGACAGACGTGGTGTCGTAAGCCATGGATGGCGTGCCACGACAGGAAGACTTTTTGACTTGTCAGAGGATAAGCCAGCAAATAAGCGACAGGGCGGCGCTATCCTGCGAATGCCGATGTGGCCGCGACGTCCCTGCTTCTACTATTCACGGGAAGGCACGGTGCTGTGTTCACTTCGCTGACAAGCGATTACCGCGAAACGCAGCACTGCGCCAGCATAGTACGAGCTGAGCCGTAGTGGAGGCGCCAGTGACATTCTTCTAATGCCATTCATGTGGTGGCCCCCCCCCCCTTCGCTCTCGCCCGCGACTATTGTCCGTCTCCCCGGCCGGAACCTGCCGGGTAGGCGGACAAGAGAGAAGGCTGCTGGTTCTGCGGTGCGCTGCGAGTGGCGAGTGGAAGAATTTAACCTTTTCCCAATGTGCTGCTGCAGCGCGACTCCGTGACCCCGCGACCTCGCGTGCGCCGTACGTAGCCCTGCCTCCGCTTCCCAGAACCATCCTTTCTTCTTACAAGGCGCCCAAAACTGGTTGCTTTGCCCCAACGTAGGTACTTGCTAGAACGAAAAATGCGTTTCCAGCCCCAGCTAGCTTTTTTTTTAGCGTTTGTACTATCCTCCCGTCCTTGTACATTCCCTCCTGGATGGTCTAGACACAAATCTATTCCTGCTGTGCATGCAAGACGCCCAGCGCACCACAGCCATATTCGCACTTCCACATATATGATACATGCTTTGACCAAATTAGAGCCCTGGGCGTTTGGTTGTGAGTAACACCGTATGGCGCGTAATGCATTCCCATCAGGCAGAATTAAAATATGAGAAAATTCATCGCAAGATATATTTCCTTGTATTGTCCAAGTAAATTACTTCTATACTAACTCCTCCGTTCTGAAGGGACCAAAAGATAAAACAACTCAGCGTGTAAAAAAGGTGAATGCAAAAATACACTACTTTTGTGCAAAATTCACAGGAAGTGCACTTAAATTGCCACAAGTGCATGGCCAATTAAGGAAAAAAAAAACAAGGGCAAAGGACGGAGACGCACAACAGGAACACAGGACGACGCTGTGTTCTGTGTTCCCAGTTCTGTGTCCCCGTCTTTTGCGCTGGTTTTCTTTCTACAATCGTGAACCAATTAACTCGCCCAGCTCTCCACTCTACTGGACCAATAAGGCATCAAGCTTCACAGTGCATTAGTGTTATATCTTACGCTACATATTTTCGAATTGCTTTTGCTCGGCATACACCTCTTTCATTTGCTTAGGAAGAAAGCAGCGCAGTCAAGAAAGTTACTCCCTCCTGCCAGCGAAAATTTAAAAAATGCGTTTTTTTTCAGCGCCAGTATAAAATCTTTGCATACTGACGGCATGTTGAAATTTTCGTTAATGCACCGTAATAATTATCTCATGAAGCCCCAGCTCTTGTGGCTCAGGACGAAGAGTACGATGATTTATGGCAATATTTGAAGTGCATTTATGAACCAATTTCTTATTGCTCTAACGTTCTCCTAAGCAAATAAAACTGAAAATTGTGATAATTTTGATAATGCTTTATGGATCTAACACTACCAGGACGTGGTAAATAAACAAAAAATAAATTCTTTTATAAAGGCCTGTACGCTGCACTTGTGCTGCTCATTTATTTCATGCTGTCCATTTTCTCAGTGCAGTGTCTTCTTTGATATGCATATTTCTGGCTCATTACATACTTTGCTTCGGTTCACAATTCTTCTTTTAGCTATATTTCATCCACTTTCCTGCCATGATCTCTATTCAAACGTAATTTGTGTAATTTTGCTTTGTCCGGGCTCCTACAATGTTCTAGTATATATGAATGATGTGAAGACCTGTTTCAAGCTGTTGCACTATAATTCAGTCTAACCTCCTCGATCACGATCACCTAAGCCTTTCCTTATCTGTTGCCATACTTTTTTATGGAAACACTTAAAAACAAAGCACCATGATCTATTTCAGTATTGTTTTATTTGCCGATCTAATTTTTTCGAAGATAACATGGAATACCAACTCCCCTTTAATGTCCCCGTTCTCGTCTCGAAGTCGCGAATTTTTAGATGTGCGCTCAGTATTCTCGTTAGTGCATTTGTGCTCACAAGGGACTATAACAGCCAACGCGGCTAATACGCTAGATTTAATCCTGACAAATCGATCTGACATAGTCTCACCTATTACATACCTGCCAGGCATCAGCGATCAGTTGCTAATGCACTCTGACATTAATCTAGCCACTCCGAACACTAACAAAAAGAAAAAAATAATAATACGAGACTACAACGGAGCAAATTTTCAGACGATAAATAATGAACTATTTTTTTTATCGATGCTTTCCCATAGCTTTGGTGTCCGCAGCATTCAAACCAACTGGAGCATGTTCACAGCTATAGTCACCCAACTCACAGAACAATACACTCCTGAACGCACTGCCACCACCCACTCAATAGCTCCCTGGTGTAATAATCACATTAAACGTTTATCTAACAAAAAGAAAGCCTCTACCGCATCGTAAAGTTCTCGCCAACTAGTGAGTGATCGGACTTCGTATTCAGCGGCTTCCAACATGTATGTTCAGGCGCTCAAAAGCGCTAAAAGCACTTCCACTCACATGTAACCACCAATGTCAAAAATTCTGGCGGGTCATTAATCCTTCCACCAACGATAGTTTTGCGTTATCTGACCCGTTAGGCGACCCCATCCCTTCCGACTTTTGCGTCACGATTCTTAACCGCGCAATCACTGACAACTTTACACCCATATCTGATGTATACATATGCCTACAACTCACCACTTCAACTATGTTTTCATGCCACCTATAACTGTTGCTCCTACTGGTGTGAATAAGCTTATTGATGAACTCAGTGTTCATTCCGCTCCGGGTTATGACTGCGTTACTTAAAAAGCACTGCAGCTTATTCGCCCATTATACTAACCAAACTTTTCCAGCATTGACCAGTCGACGCTGCTACTGAGTGGAAGATCAGAAAGGTGGTTACAGTCTACAAATCCGGCAGCAAAGCATCCCCTATTAATTATCGTCCCATATCCCTTACCAATACTTGACCCAAAATGTTCAAAAATATAATATTCACCAACCTTGTTAAATTCCTTTCATTGAACAACTTTTTTATGTCAGCGCAACATGGTTCTCGAAAACCTTACTCTTGCGAAACACAGTTAATATAGTTTACACATGCATTGCACTGTATTCTAGACCTACCATCACTAACTGACTGTATATTTCTGGATTTTTCGAAGGCTTTCGACGATGTATGTCACAACCTTTTGGCTCACAAAAAAAAAACATCTGAATATTGACTGTAACTTATTGAAATGGATTGAAGGTCTACTTAATCGCTCACAATTAGTTTTTGCTAACGGTTATAACACCTGTTTTACAGAGGTGTCTTCCGGAGTTCCACAAGGTTCAGTGCTTGGACCCTAGCTACTGTTCCTGATTTAACATTAATGATCCCCGCTCTCTTATGGATTCTCATATTCACCTATTCGCTGATGTTTGCGTCATTTTTAGAGAAATAACCAACACTAACAACCTTACATTACTTCAGTCAGTGGCGGTCACAGAGAGTGGTTTTAGGGGGAGCGGACAGACTGCTGTATATAAAAAAAGAAAAAATAGAAACAACAATTTTTTATTTTATTTGCACATAAATTTTTTTGCGCTTTGTTATTGAAAAATAAAGGGCGAAAGGTATAGACATTATACCATTACTCAATCTTTGAATGTTAACGTTTACGCGAGCAATATTCATTTCGATACCAGGGGAAACGAGTCGACGTCAGAGATATCCCGCCACGACATGTCCACTAAGGTCAAAGCACCTGCCCGGACATTTCACCAGTGGGGTTAGCGGCCTCCATTTCTCAGTTCTGGGAAGTGGCTTTGTTCCGCCCTCAGTCCCCTCCTTCAAGGAGGCTGGTCGGCGCTCCTTGTCAAGCCAGAAAGGGATGGTCCCCTCGCTGGCGTCGCTGTGTCCCATGGTGGGATAAAGACATGAATGGGTGGCTCCCTTCCCCCCCTCCCCCGCCGACGAGGTTGCTGGCCACCGCAACCGCAGGTGAATGGCACTGCCGTCGCCGCCGCGCCGGCGGCATGGCAAGACAACGGTGGCGGCAAGGCAGGAACACGATTCCTCGACAATCACAACGAATTGTGCTCGTATAACTATCAACGTGTAGAACGTGGAATTGTGTGAAATAAGACAGCTGCTAACAAGGTGAACGTACAAAGCAGGGGACTACTTGACGAGACCGCCACTGACTTCAGTGCGAAGAATGGTGAATGCAGCTATATATGAACAAATGCAAAGTCATGCGTGTATCTAGAAAAACTTCCGTCCCACCTCACTACTACTTCGATAACATTTCGTTGAGATCAGCCTCATCATATAAGTGCATCGGCGTCCACATTACTTATTATCTTAACTGGTCTCTTCATACCGAGAACATAATTGAAAATGCTAATCGTATGCTTTGCTACTTACGTCGCAACTTCTTTAACGTTCCTTCCAATTTGAAACTATTGCTTTATCAAACACTAATACGATAAAAACTCGAGCATGCAACACGTGTATGGCACCCTGCTCATGACAACTTCATTAATGATCTTGAGCTGGTGCAAAATAACTGTGCGTTTAATCCTTGTTAACTACAACCGCACAGCGAGTATAACTACTATGAAGTCTAATATCTGCCTCCCATAACTGACATCGCGTAGAAAATTGTTTCGTATCACCCTGTTCCACAAGCTGTACCATCATCCCGCTCTTCGTGATCACCTCATCCCCCATACAATTTCTGTATCCCGCCGCATTGATCATGATCACAAAGTCGGAAGTATGTCATGCAACAGAAAATGCTGCTCGCAATCATTCCTGCCGCGAACCTCATGCGACTGGAACCACCTTCCCGCAGAAGTTGCCGGCACTGAAAATTATGAGCTGTTCCGCGTAGCACTAGCTAACATTGTATATTCAGGCGCTGTTTAATATTCATGTAATCAACTGTATTTTTCTCTCAGTTTTCGTATATTTACCATTCCCCCTGTGTAATGCCACTGGCCTTGAGGGGTAACATAAATAAATAAACAAACAGAGTATGCAAGCCTCTTACACAACATTCACTAATATTTCTTTCTTTCTGTAATAACGATTTGTAGACAGCCTAAAGACTCATATTTCACTGACGTGAAGGTTCATTTTTCACAGTCACAGTTCCATACTGTAGAGCGCAGGATAGCGCTTGTGCTGCATCGCTCTTCTTCTGTGTGTGTCATTGTAGGCGCTATTGTTTATTTTTTCAAGTACTATGCACCATGTATCCCAAACTGAAGTTCTTCTAAACCTTTGATATTAGCAGTTGCAAATTCAAGCCTTCTGCAGGATTTGAAGGAGGCCCAAGGAGCCGAGGACTAATTTTATGCATATGTAAATGTAAACAGCTAATCTATCTGTACTATTGTAACTTCCATTTACTTTTTTGTTTTATGTGCTGTTTTTATATTTCGTGCCATAGTGCTGAATGTCGTAATTTTTGTATGTATAATATTGTAAACTGATACTGTATGTCTGCTGTCAAAGTGTTTTCTTTTTCTTTATTGTAAAGCGCGATTGTAATGTTTATCTCTTATATTGGTTGGTGTACTTTCCATGTTCTTGTAAAGTACCAACTTGTTTTTCCTACGTTCAAAACTGTCATCTAATGGTCTCCTGGGCCTTGTCAAGCTGTTTGGTTTTGGTTTGGTTTATGGGGTTTAACGTCCCAAAGCGACTAAGGCTATGAGAGACGCCGTAGTGGAGGGCTCCGGAAATTTCGACCCCCTGGGGTTCTTTAACGTGCACTGACATCGAACAGTACACGGGCCTCTAGAATTTCTCCTCCAAAGAAATTCTAGCCGCCGCGGCCGGGATCGAACCCGCGTCTTTTGGGTCAGCAGCCGAGCACCATAACCACTGAGCCACCATCAAGCTGTGTGCACAGCTTTTAGCCCAGGGTGACCAGCCAGATTTTTCTGGTAAATAAAGTGCATTGACTGATTTATTAATTCATTGATATGCAACTTACAAATGATTGGAAATGAGGGGAACATGTGCACAGGGCGGAAAGCGCGTGGTCTCCCAGGAAACACTGAGGTGGCCCCGAGAAGGGCCTTTAGTAAGGACGACATCCGTTTTATGCCTCTTCACTAAGCAGCGACGACACGGCGTGCGCAGTCCTCGTTGTTTTGCCCGAGCTGTCGAAGCAATCCTTGTTAAAAAAAAAACACGAGGGAACAAAGTCGTGCTGTGTATGCAGATGCGATCGCCTCGTGGTTCCATTCACGGCGAACAATCATCCGGCAAGCCCGGCTTTTTCGACGGATTCAGGAAACGACTGAAAAGAACAAAAGTAAGGAGCGAAGAAAGGTGCACTGCTTACAGGTTAGAACACAAAAAACAAAGCTAGGCGCTGCACTCGGTTAACCCATTCAACGAGGCGTGGCGTGAGCTTTAAATCCGATTTCGACAAGGCGTGAGAAGTCGCTAAAGAGGCAAAGGCACACTGCACTGGGTGAATAATATAGCTAGACTAAGCGCAGGTCATAACTTCTCTAAAGCCACACTGCACTCGTTTAACCCTGCAACGAGGCCTAGCGCGGGTTCTGATGTCTGGCGCCGATTTCGACAAAGAGAGGGAACACGGCCGCGAGATTGGATGCCCGCAATCTTCCAGGAAGCAATGAAGCGGCCCTGAAAAGGGCCGTTTGGAGCAGCTCTTCAACGTCAACCTACAGCGGCGTGGCGGCGAGCAGTAGGCCCAGCGTCCGCGGCGAACAATGACATCGGCTTCCGAGAAGCATATCCAGGGAACGATGCTGCAAAAAAAAAAAAAAGTTTCGTTACAAGCACCGAAATTTGGTGAGCCCTCAATGCACGAGAAAACTTGCGACAATGTAGTTCAGTCCTTACCTCGGGGTTCAGAATGCGCACGCCCGACAAGCGCGTCATAAACGGCGGTCCTCAAAGCGCGCCTGATGCGGATCCTTGTAGCGCCGCGGCAAAAACTTTAAATACGAGCATGACACTAGCCACGTGCTCCTGGCGAAACAGCGAAAGCCGCAAGCAAAAACTGGACAGAAATTTCAGCTGGCTGTCGCCGACGAGCGCACCACGCACGAACGCCATAGCTGCACACGCCTCGAAACGAGCGCGCCGAGGATCACGAAACGAATGCCCGCTCACCACGCACGCACGCGCGGCGCGGCGGGTGCACCTAGCGATTCCCCAGGCGCTCTAGGGAGAGGTCGAGAAAGGCGCGCTGACGCCACGTCCGGTTGAGAACGAGGGCGAAGTCAAAAAACGTCACGGAGAAGCGCATCCCATCGACCAATCAGCGTTTCCAGCCTGCCTACCCGCAAACGCTTTAGTGTAGTTTGCCGGTACATGTGGCGCCGTCTCGCGGACGAAGAGACAAGCACTGAGTAGGCAGCTCGGCGCGCCCAGACCGGCTCCACTTCCCGAGAAAGGCGCAAACAGCTAGGTTGTAGTAGTAGTGGTTATTTATTGGTACATGTAATATGGAAGGTAAAAGAATGTTTTCTGCCCCGGCATCTGCTATCGCAGCTGGAAGCACCTGAGCTGGGGCAGCGAAATTATTATTATTATTTATTATTTACAGATACTGCTGTCTCAGGTTCGAGACATAGCAGGAGTGGTTACATAAAGAAGAAAATCATAATACATGAAAAGGCACTTGTTATACAAAATGCGCCGGTGGAAGCTGTCGCAACGCACCATCAAGAGAATTCCACATCTCAACTGTGTGCGGGAAAAAAAGAAAATTTGTGGCAATCAAGGAAAGATCTGAATGGTGTGATGTTCATGGGATCTGTGCGGCGGGCCACACGTGCAGTGCGACCAGGGAATGAAATGGGGGCAGCTATAGAAACGGATTTGTGCACTATTTTGTATAGCATTACAAGCCAGTCACATTTTCGTTGATGCTCGAGGGAATTCAGTGATAAAACATGGTAATGTAGTGAAGGGGAAAAGTTGCGATCGTACCGGTTAAAAATGAATCTAATCGCTTTTCTCTGTATCGACTCAAGTTTATCTTTATCATGCACAAGGTGAGGGGACCACACGACTGACGCGTATTCAAGAAGCGGCCTGACCAGGGATTTATAAGCTGTTAGTTTGCATTCTTTAGTAGCGCCCTTTAAAGTTCTTCTTAGGTAGCCTAATTTTTGTAATGATTTCGCGCATATATTATCAACATGCTTATGCCATTTTAGGTTCGGGGAGAATACTACGCCAAGGTACCTGAATTCGTGGACACTTTCCAGTATGTGTTCTGCATTGCCATACTTCAAATGTAAGGGTTGAAATGTAAGGCAGTGTGTAGAAGTGAAAGGAAAGGGGTGAAGGGATAGTAGAAAGGACAGCGGAAGGGGTACACTGTCAATAAATCTATTTACATATCTACATGGTAAATATAAACATATATACAGGTCGCACGCGCGTGAAGATCTGGAAGATCACAGTACAATCACACGCGCACGACACAAAGCACAGAAACAGCTGGAGTAGGGGCGTCCAGCTGTTCATCGTCCGAGGTAGCACACGCGGAGCGTTCGGTCACTGCACGTAACTACCTGGCGGAGAACAGGCGGGACGTCAAGCCCGCCTGTTCGAGGAATGCACAGAGGCTCACCATTGTTCGCTCACGGGTGCGCGCACTGCCGTGCGGCCACAAAAGCGTTGCGAAGGAGTCTGGGAGAATGGCTAGGTTGTGCAGCGTTGCGGATTTTCTGTAAGCTTTGCGTCGGCCGAAATTTCAGCGCCGTCGGTTTCCTTCACTGACTGCACATGATTACTCTCGTAAAGGCGACGTCCTTTTTCGAGCTCCGGTCGCCGAAAATACACATCGATGGCATCAATAAGCTTGAATCCGCAATATAAAACAACAGACATCTTCAAATTCGTACTGGGCGCGCACGCCGCAAAGAGCGTCCGCCTACCCAGTGTCAAAAAAAAAACATATGGTGGCGGCGCTGTAAGCAGCGCGACCGCGGCGCCGCCTGGCTATTGCAGGGGGCCTATACGGACGAAGCGGCTTGGCGGATGCACAGAACGTTACTGAAAAAAGGTGCATTGGCCGCGATCGGCCACGACAACCATCACGCATGCAAACATGCTCTTGGTTGCTAACGACCAAAATAATCACTAATATTCGGTGCATGTGCTTTCATACTCATGATTGGATATCATTTTAAAAAAGAAGTAAGTCAGCAAAGACAGACGGCATGATCGGTGCTGTGTTACTCCTCTGACCAATCGCAGCTCTGAACGAAATCAACAGTTTAGCGCTTCAACACACCAGAGGCATGAAAATTATTGCGCTTATAATTTCGGCTTGTGGTTAAGCTTTTATTAAAGAGGTAATAAAAGCTTTAAAAGGAACAGTTTTGCTTCACAGCCAGCGTAAGCTCTATTAGTCCGCGCTGTTCTTCATTTTCTAATAGCGTACGATAAGTACCAGGGCGGTTAATTCCCTCCGTACAATTTCGAATAACGTGCACTGCTTTTCGAATAACCCCTCGTTGTGGCACATGTTCCTGAGCAAATAACAGACGAATAACAGAAAGGGTTCAGGTTAACATGCATACAAGTTAATAAATCAAAATCAGACGAACGAGCGAGATTGTTGACGCTGTAATTTTATGTTAGCTGAAGATGCAATGTAACGCAAATCCCGAATAAATTGCACTCTCATATTTCTGCTCCATTTCAACAGCAAAAAAGAGCCCTACTCGCTGATAAACGCGTGATCTTCACCACTAATACTGAGAACGCTGAAAAACAAAAATGCAAGAAACTAGGGAAGGAATAATTCTGCATCTGAACTGAGTTGTGAACGTGGCCTGACCATTCCATATATATAGGTACATTTTTGTTTACAGCACTTTTACCAAGACACGAGCCAGGCCTCAGAGTCGCACTTTTGCTGGTCTACTATGAGATCACCAGCATTTGTACATCTGCTCAGAAACTCCTCAACGCAGTGTAAAAGACATTTCTGCGTTTCCTTTCCAACAAGTGTACGGATCCTTTCTCTCGGCACAAGATAGCGAAGCCCATAGTAATCAGTTTTCGAGATAGCTGCATTTCCTGATCATGTTTTGGCGCGTACAAGTGTTTCACATAGAAGCAATTCAATTTCAGCTTATTTTAAATTGATAAACAGGGAGCGACGTGACCAACGCGATTTAAGTCTATTCGAACTTCTCTTGCGTATGAAATTGTGCTGCACGCCTACAAGAGCAGAAATTAGCTTAAACTCAGTGTACGTGTGCGTAACTTTTAGCTTTTAGGTTGTTCCGCGCAGCTTTAATGCAGTCAAGTATAGTACTGATATTCAGAAATGAAGTTGACTGCCTCCATTTTTTTTTCGAACTGTAGCGCTATGGAAGCATCGAATTCAGCAACAAACCGGGTGCCAGAGGAAACAGTAATCAAGGCGCTTATATTGAGGCAGTGCATTGTGAATTCTTATGGAATGGTTCATGCGTCAGGAAATAACTCTTTCTTTTAGAGGCTAATGATAAGCACTAAACAGTACATTGCACTAGATAGACGCTGCCCGAAGACCCAAGCTCGAAAATAAATGAAACTACGGCGTATAAACCGGCAGGTTTTCCTTCATCATCGTAAGTTGCTTCGGATGACTGAGACTTTTGTCTTGTATGCACAAATAAAACTGAGCTAAAGGACACATTGTATCGCACTGACGAACCAATCTTTAACAAAGCATAAATTCAGCGGTGGCAACTGCCTATATTGAATAAAATGAAAGCGCGTATAATAGACGGAATCGCCCGAATAACCAGTCGGTTGAAGCGTCTTAACGGATGCTTGCTGGCATAGCGCTGGCAGTGCTCCATTTCTGCTCTGTTGACCCATTTTGAAAATATTTTGAGAACTTCGCGAACACTGGAACGATGAGAGGTGAGAACTGCTGCATCAGCAGTTGTCGACTGTCGTTTGAAGCCCTCTTCTGCGCCATCTTCCTCAAATGTTCAAATGTTGTGAATCCCCTTTGTTTGCCTGACGCTTCTGATCACTCGATGCGGCTTTATTAAATCAATATTTCTACAGCTGTATCTATTTCGATTGAGTTAAACTATTTTTGAACAGAGCGGTTTTTCTTTCTTCGGATTCTCCTCACACGTGCGGCCCCATAAGCACAAAAGAAAGTTGAAATTTCTCGCAGCAATATCACGCGGCAATATCAGTATTTAAAACTGTTACTGTGCCTGGCATTGAATCAATAATGCTGCAGCATTTACATCGCTTTTTTAGCCGGTTCTATGACTGATTTAGAAGTACAGGAAGGGCAGTTTATTGATATATATTTCGCAGTGCCTTCTGTACGCGGTAGTAAATGAGAGCTGACGAGAACTTCCGAATGATGCTCGTAACTTTAAGCTGCAGCTGCTCTGAAAACTATTCTGTTGCATACGCCACACATTTACGGCAGCATCTGCGTAATTCATACTGCGTAATAGCTGGCTGCATTAAAAGCTTCAAAGGGATACTGCAAGGACTGACAAGACGAGTCTCGCCGCGCTCGTTGTCTCCGATAACGGAAGAGTTGTGCGCACGCCGAAAGCGCGGAAAAATACGTGCCACAAGGGCAGAGAGGCGCATGCAAAAATAATAAGCTACCAGCACATTGCAACGACCAAAGGTTGTCGCCCGCACGTGGGCGGCTTGACCTTGGGACACTACTGGGAACGCAGACGTTCTTTCAGTCAGCGGAGAAAAGGAAAAGAGGGGAAGCGCGGGGTCCGGCGGAACGAAAGAAAGGCACGAAGCATGGAGGAAGGAAAACCTCCTCTGTAATTCCTCTATGGTGCGAAGCAAGCTTTGGAAGCGATGGCTGGCGATGGGTAGTAGCACGGCCGCTAGATACAAAGCGCAAACTTTGCGCTTTGTATCTAGCGGCCGTGGTAGTAGTTTCTCGTGGTTTCTCCCTTCTCTCTCTTCAGGTCACGTGCCTGTCTATTTGGATTGGCCGCTCGCGTAGAGTCGAAGACGAAGCCGCTGTTTACCGCGCCTGGGTGCCGTCGTGCAAGTCGCGACGCGCATTCCTCTTTTCATCTTGTAGTACGGGCCTGTGTGCGTTTAGGTTCTGTTCAGCGATTACTTCATCGTGCAAGCTTCATCGATGTGTGACGCTGCAGTGGGCGACATCTTCGCGAAAGAGTCAACGTCTGAAAGAAACAGCGCACGCCAGATCGTCGCGGCGCCCTCATCGTACGGATTCTTTGCGCCCAATTTCAACCGTACAAGTAAGTGACATTTTCGTTTGGTCATACGGGTTGTTTCCTGCCATCAAGTTATGGTGTGTTCAGTACAGATTTTTTTATCATGGATTGTGTGCGCGAGCCGCTGCTTGTTGCTGTTTTCTTGTTTTGAGCCGGTCGCGTGCGGCCGGAGGGAGCCTATCGTGTACAACACACGATCGCAGCGGCGCAATCTGCCGGCGTCTTTCTCATGCTTTCTTTCGCTGCAGGCCCTGATCCTTCGTCTGCCGTGCGAAAGAACATTGCCGGTCGTCTCTTCAACGCCAAGTATTTGTCCCTGCTCACGACCATTCAGTAAGGTAAGTCCAAGCCGCAGTCTCCGTTCAGAAAGGGGCGAGTAAATTAGGGTGCGCGCTTCTGTGGCACGTACTGCGCGCAGTGCTCACATCTACTGCAGCACTGTATATGTGATTCTTATTGGACCATAATCCCTTTGTAATTTTAGCGCTGCAAGGCAACTCCTTCTGCCAGGCCGCTTTTTTTTTTTTGCGAATGGACGGCGTCAATTTTTTTTTTCTTTATCACGGACTAGCAAGCAAACGATAAAACAGTAAACGTGAAATTTATTTATGCATAGGCACGAAATTAGCAGCTCATTTGTGCTCTGCGCTTCCTGGCATGCGTCCGTTTTCGCTTACACCTTGCAATATTTTTGCTAACCCAGAATGTGACTTATCATGCCAGCAGTTTTACTGCATTCGAATGGCAAGATGCGCTTGCTAATGGTGTTAAGTTGATATGTAACTGGCTCTTCACTCAGGCTGCGAACTAATAGAGAAAAGTGAACTTGTTTAGTTCTTTTTACTAGTGAAAAGGTCGGGGCTAGTTGGTGGCCAAACATTAGCTCACAAAAGCGTACAGTCTATGTCACCTCTTTTTGTGCTCTTGTATTCTCTTATGAAAGAGGGAGACTTTAGGTTTGATGTCGCTCTAAGAGGTTGAATAGAAGAATACGCTAGTATCTAAGCTTTTCTGTTTAGAACAATAAGGATTTTGGTTGCACTGCTGTAATCTGTCAACGAAAAAAAATTCTGTAATGAATACTGTCAATCTCGTAAGCAGTAGCAGTATAGTTCTTTCTTTTTTCTGCAGTGGCTGTTAGAAAATATGTTAATTATGTTAGGCACTTAGTGGCAATTCACTGGTAATAGGCCATTGTGCTGTGGAAGTTAGTGTAGGCTTACTGTGCCAGTGCATTGCGTCAATTATGCCTCATAAATATGTGGCAAGTGCTGTAATGGATAAAATTTGGAATAAAAAGTTGTTTGTTATTTTCAAAATATTCCTGTAGTTTTTTGAGCATGTGTGCTGCCATTACGTGGTTTAATGAACATATAAGTTATCACTAACCATTACACTAACGCTATAAATGACGCCTCTATTGCAGTGCACCTGGGAGAAGGAGGGATGCAAAGGTGCACAACCATTGTCACTCCTAGCACCGAAGTTCAGCCTGGATTCTTCAAAACCGTACAAGTGGCCGGGACTAGATGTGTGTGGTATGTATGTTTTTATGTAATTGGGACATTGTTGCAAGTTCATCATCACTTGATGTCCATCCGTGAACATAGTATGCTATGTTGCACAGCTGCAGCCATTCTATTACAGAGATTTTAGAGCGTTTCAATGTTTTCGAGGACTTAGTTCTGGAAGAATTTCTGAATAATGGTTTGATTAATTGTGACCACTTTTTATGGCATGAAGTATAAATGCAGTTTTTTTTTCTGCAAAAGTAGGCTGGACTTCAGCAAAGATTTCATATTGAATTAGTTTGAGAGGCGCTGCCTACAATCCATGTTGCTGACGTCAGAAAAAAATGACACAATTATGGTAATGCTTGGCAGGGTGGCATGCTACCAAGCTAATATGACTAGCACCGTTTATGCATGTGAAGCTTAATGTGATATGCAGCTACGTGAGGCTGTTAATCTTCTTTGCACTGTTCACACTTTCTTTTTGAGTAGGAAGGTGCTGTTCACTGATGTGAATAATTTCCAACAACTCACATGAATCCATATTAGTTTTATTTCACATCGGAGTGAACTTAAAATTTAATTAAGCTCACGTTCCCTGCATGTGACAGCAGATATGGAAGGCAACTGTTTTAATAGCCATTCTTGAATGCTGTCAGTCAGTGTTTACAATTTCATTATGCTAAGCATCTGAAAAGATGTGTAAAGGTAACATTCTATTGTGCCAGCAAAATGTAATTCATGAGAATTACTGCTGCTGCATATGCTGCAAGCATTGGATGAAGCAGCACTGTCTAAATAAAAAGACGAGATTTGTAATTTCCTCAAGCAAAAATAGTGCTTTAGAAGGAGGCTGTTCTATGCTGCTTGTGTAGTTAATGTAGTCTGTCAGTGAAGGCCAGTCCATAACCAAAGCTTTTTGCACAGGCATAATGTAGAGGTGTAGTATGAAACAGGCTATGAACGTGAATAAAAAGTATCTGTATTATAATGTGGTCCAAATAATTTTTTGGGTATGACGTTACCTCATGCATGGAGACAATTCTTTAGATGTGTAAGTTGCCCTTGCTATTATTTCACATTTAGCTGAAAGCTTTTCTTTGTTTTCCAGGAGTGGTACGCTAAGATTTATAGTGCATAGCCTTTGTGCATAGGCCTTTCACCAGGTATTTAAACTGTATCGAAAGGCTGTGACAATGGAATGCACCCAAAAATTCCATCACAGGGACAAGCTTCCTGCTGTTTGCTAATTGGAAATGAATTCACAGGTAATATATGCAGGGAAAATTACAGTTGGAAGTATCACTCATTGATGCTCAGATAATCACCTACACTTCCCTTTTAGGAAGAAAATTCACTGTATGGGCAACAAAACATATAATGGCATCAGAGACCAGAGACATATTGTTAGCAAGGGCTGCATGAATCCTTAACCACTCTAGATACGGAGAAATAAAAACACGAGAATGGAGGGAAGGGTTTGTTAAACGGCATTTTATTTTAGTATCACCTTTTAGTAGCTTCCATTTCATGCACATGTTTTTCTGTTTCTCGATATGACCCTCTTCTTAGTCTGGCATCCGGGATGCCTACAGCCTGACCGTGCAGCTGGGCACAATAGTCTGGATTTTTCCTGAGAAGCCAGTGTGCTTGTGATAATGTCAGCATATGTGAGTGATTAAGTAGCTGCCATTTAGGACATGTTTTGTTTTTCCTGCATATCTTTTCTGATTTTGGTTCTCAATAATAAACAGAAGCCTGCACTTGTGGCATTGTTTTCATGCATTTCCATTTATCCCTGCCTTTTGTGTGGTTTACACTTTTAGACCTGCATTAACTAAGCCCATGGTCACGTCATCTGAGCTTTGTGGTTGCAAAATTCATTATATGTTTTCTTCTCTGTGCAGGTCAAATACATGGTACATACTGCCTCCACCTGTATGAAGAAGACTGCCAGGGTCATTGCTGTAATATGGTGTAGCATGTGGCAAAATAAATATGACGGTATGTTTCTTTCTCCCATTCGTTTATGAATTTTTTGTGTACATTCTGCAGTAGTACCTGCACCTGAACACACAATGACACAGACCATCTCACATGAAAGATTCGTCGCAACATTTTGACACTGCCTGCACTTCCAGAAAGACTCGGGCTTCTACCATATGGGTCAACTTTAGTTCTGCATTCAATGGGCAGGTTTACGCTACAGAAGGGTAATAATGCTCTCGTGTGGATAGTATAAATACACCACCGAGTAGTGCATAGATACCCCTTGCAGTAGGGCATTACTTTGTACCACTAGAAGGGTAACTTTATCCATTCCCCGCAGGGAGGCGTCTGCAGCATGCAGACGTTGGTGAGTGGCGACACCACGGGGTTAACCCGAGCATCCGCAGGGACATCCCCGCAAGGGGATGATGGTGAACAATGCGTCACCACGGACCCGAGCATCCGCGCTTAGCCGTGCGTGGCATCGCCGTGTCCGGGGAAAAGGGGATCCTGGTGGTTGAGCCGATGCCGAGCGTTTGGACCCTTAAGGCCCCTCGGCGGAGGCAACACGCCACTTTGGCCCCAGCTTCCTGTAGACGGCACCTCCGGCCTGACCCGACCGGGGGAAATCGGCAGTCGCCTTTTCCTATCCTCCCCTCTATCTTTCACTTTCCTATCCCTTTCTTACAACTCTCCTGTCTCCTCCTCTTTTCTTTGTTTTTTCCTCTTTTTCCTGGCGGCGAGGGTTAACCGTGTGTGACCAACTACCCTGAGTTGAGTCATATTAGGTTATAGTTAAGGTGTACAGCTGGCGTGGGCAGGACTTGCTCGCAAGTTCCTGTCCCGTCCCCTTGTTGGGCTCCATGGTGGGTGGCTGGCACCATGACCGAAAAACTAGAATTTTGATGGCTCCCCCTTTTTCCAAACTAGATCGCTCTCTCAAGAGAGGGCGGAACGAAGCAGAAGAGTTTTTTCAAAAAAGAAAAGTCAGTTTTCCTAAGTACCATGTGATCCATAGTGAAGTACAAGATAAACAAGCTAGAATCCTGTCCCCCTTCCTAGTGTCAAAGTGTTTGACAGAAGCCTTGGGCATTGGCTACAAGGTATCTAAAATGGCTAGCGGTGACTTACTGCTCGAACTGCGTGACAACGTCCAACACTCAAAACTCGTAAACATTGTATCTGTTGGGGATATTCCTGTCTCCGTGACGTCACACCGATCTCTGAACACCGTCCGAGGCGTTATATCCGAAAATGACTTTGTCCACATCACTGAAAAAGAGATGCTCGAAGGTCTGAGTGACCAAGACGTGACAGATGTTCACAGAATCAAGATCCGGAAGGATAAGAAGGAAATAGACACAAAACACGTGATCCTGACGTTCAACACCAGCACACTGCCCGACACAGTCGAAGTAGGTTATCTGAAAGTTAACGTAAGACCATACATTCCCAACCCTCGCCGATGTTTCAACTGCCAACGGTTCGGTCACGGCTCACAAAGTTGCCGCGGCCGGAAAACGTGCGCGAAATGCGCCTCGAAGGATCATTCTGATCAATGTGACGCAGCCCCGCACTGCGCAAACTGTGAAGGTGACCATGCAGCATACTCCAGGGCGTGTCCGTCCTGGAAAAAAGAAAAGGAGATAATCACCATAAAGACAAAGGAAAACATTTCATTTAAAGAAGCGAGAAGGCGTTTTGCACTCACCAACTCATTCTCCTTCACAACAAAACAAAACTTCGCCGATGTGGTGCGTGGGCGCGGCGCACCACACCAGGCTTCGGCACCTGTCCCGGTCACACGTAGTGAGCCTGGGGCGGGGCCATCCGCGCCGTCTGGTGGAGTAGCTCACGCTACTCTGCCAACTCCAAGTCAGGCTGCGCAGACCCCCGGGTCGGCGGGCCTCAAGACCTCTTCCCACAGGTCGAGGTCAAACTCTAACGTGAACGTGCCTTCTGCACGGTCATCCAGCGCCTCCGCAGAGGCGATGGACACGACCCCGGGCAGCCCCGCGCCGTCCACGTCGGACGGTCGGCGGAGCTCTCTGGATCGATCAAAAAAAGACAGGCCCCGAGTCACGGGGCCATCAAAAACTTGATCTAGTTTTTCACCCGATACAAACACAAAAATAAGATGGTTTTCATAATACAATGGAATTGTAGAGGACTTTTACACAATTACAGTGACATAAAAGACATACTAGGAGCACATGCTCCTGTCGCCTTATGTCTACAAGAAACAAATTTATGTCCCCAAAAAAATAACTTTCTAAAGAATTACACTGTTTTCCGCCGCGATCGGGAACAGGCGAGCCGACTATCGGGAGGCGTAGCCATCATAGTTAAAAACGGCGTCCCGGCTCGAGAGCTTAAACTAAAAACAAGACTTGAAGCTGTCGCAGCCACTCTGGTTGCCCATAAAACCATCACAGTGTGCTCACTATATATCGATCCGCACTTTAATTTAACACTACATGACTTAGAGGATCTTTTAGAGCAGCTACCAGAGCCATACCTGGTAGTTGGAGATTTTAATGCACATGCACATTCACATTTTTGGGGAAGTGAAAAAACTGACGCTAGAGGCCATCTCGTAGAGGATTTTATTTTATGCAATGACGTCTGTTTACTCAACTCTAATAAGCCTACATACTGCTCCCCAACCTCGGGGAAAATGAGTGTTTTAGATTTGTCTTTTAGTTCACCGTCTGTTTTTAACGATTTTAACTGGAGTGTTTTAGACAATCCATATGGAAGTGATCATCTCCCTGTCGTAATAAGTCTTTCATCCTCGCTAACAGTTATTCCCACAAAACCACGGTGTTGGAAGCTAAATTTAGCTGACTGGCAACTTTTTACAGCACAAGCTACATTAGAGAAAATAGTTTTAGAAAATGTTGACATCAATGAGATAAATGAAAAATTCACGAATTGTATCTTAGCTGCCGCACATTTAGCTATTCCTCAATCCACTGGAATAGTAAAACAAAATCACAAATACTGGTACACAAAAGAATGTAAAGATGCAAAAAAGAAACAAAACAAAGCCTGGGGCATTTTTCGGAGATATCCAACACATGACAATCTCATAAACTTCAAAAAAGCAAGAGCAAAAGCACGATACATCAGACGCAACGCAGAAAGGGCATCATGGCAACAGTACATATCCTCGATAAACAGCTCAATAACACCCCAAAAAATGTGGGAGCAGGTGCGGAAATTCACTGGAAATTTTACTCCTTTCACATTTCCAACGCTAACAACACCCGGTACTCAAACAAGATTAGAAGAGCAGGCCAACATATTGGGTGAGCATTTTGCTACAGTATCAAGCTCAGCCAACTACACACACTCCTTTCAAAAGCACAAAACAATAGTAGAAAAACAAAAACTTCCCTTCAGAACATGCATACATGAAGACTACAATCAGCTTATTACAATGCAGGAACTAAACACAGTACTAACATCCGGTAAAAAGACAGCACCAGGCCCAGACAATATACATTATGCCATGCTTGCTCACCTCTCTGAGACTGCCATAGAGGCTCTCCTAAAATTTTTCAATAAAATATGGATGAGTGGAGAAATCCCCCAAGCATGGAGAGAAGCTATCATAGTACCTTTTCTAAAACCTGGCAAACCACCAACTAGTCCCACCAGTTACAGGCCAATAGCACTCACTAGCTGTATAGCAAAATCATTCGAAAGCATTCTAAACATCAGACTAACCTTCACACTTCAGTCCCGGCAACTTTTAGATATACACCAATGCGGGTTTAAAAAGGCATGTTCCACAACTGATCACCTTGTTCGCTTTGAGAACACAGTCCGGGAAGCGTTCATCCACAAGCAACACTGTATCGGGGTCTTCTTCGACCTGGAGAAGGCTTACGATACCACGTGGAGGTTCGGTATCCTCCGTGACCTAGCGGACCTAGGTATCCGCGGCAGGATGCTGAGCTGTTTGAACGACTTCCTAACCAACCGCACGTTCCGAGTCCGCCTAGGCGCAACCTTCTCCAAGACTTTTATCCAAGAAACTGGTGTGCCCCAAGGGTGCATCCTCAGCACGACTTTATTTGTCATCAAAATGAACTCCATAGGAAAAGTAATCCCAAAATCCATAATGTACTCAGTTTACGTAGACGACCTCCAAATAGCATGCACGTCTTCCAGCATACCTACTTGTGAGCGGCAAATACAAATAACAATAAATAAACTGGCTACCTGGGCAGATAGAAACGGATTTAGATTTTCCCCTCAGAAAACAGTAGCGGTTCTGTTCTCTTTGAGACGAGGCCTACAGGCCGACCCCACACTATATCTAAACCAGACCCCATTACCTGTCAAACAAGAGCATAAATTTCTAGGGGTAACTTTCGATAAAAAGCTCAGTTTCTTGCCACATATAAACAGCCTAAAGAAAAAAGCTTCCCAGGCCCTCAATGTACTGAAACTACTGTCAAGAAAACGCTGGGGGTCTGATAGGGCATGCCTGTTACATATATACCGTTCTCTGGTTCGCTCTAAGTTAGACTATGGGTCCATCGTATATGGCTCAGCAAGACCATCCTACATAAAACGACTGGATCCTATCCACAATCTTGGTTTAAGGTTGTCTTCAGGTGCTTACAGAACTTCACCAATAGCAAGTCTGTATGTGGAAACGAATGAACTTTCCTTAGAAGATCGAAGAACTGCACTAACTTGTACATACATCCTCAAAATCCTTTCACAGCCCAAACATCTCTGTTACCCAATTGTCACGAAATGCCCATCCCGAATGCTCTTCAACAACAAGCCCCATGCAATTAAGCCGTTGCTCTTGCGCTTCGAAGAAAAATGTCAAACCCTGAACATACTAAATGAAATCAAAAATATTGCCCCAAGACACGAAGCGCTACCACCGTGGTACACTCTCCCCACAGTGTGTGACGTCACACTAACACGCTTCAGTAAAACCTGTACGCCACACGACCATATAATACAAGAATATCTAGCACTACAAGAAAAATACAGAAATTACACTGCATTTTATACTGACGGGTCAAAAACTCATGCTCATGTAGGAAGCGCAGTAATACAAGGAAAAAATGAAAATGCAGTACGACTGCCCTCATGTGCTACAGTTTTCACCGCGGAGTGTTATGCTATTAGTGTTGCGGTACAGAAAATAACTGAAAACATCAAAAAGAGCATCATTTATACAGATTCACTGAGCGTCCTTACAGCATTAAACTCCAAAAATGCCACAGAGCCACTGATTGGAAGCATCATACACAATATAGTAAAGGTCACAACACGAAAACATGTTATAAAATTCTGCTGGGTTCCCAGTCACGTTGGCATTAGGGCTAATGAGAGAGCCGACACGTGTGCTGCACAAGCCAGAGCCATGGAGGTGAAACATGTGGGTTTGCCTCGGAGGGATTATATGAAGTTAGTGCATAGCAAACTAAGAGCCAAATGGCAAGCTTCTTGGGAAAATGAAAGAAACAACAAGCTGCATACTGTAAAGCCTATTTTGAAAGAATGGAAA
Organism: Amblyomma mixtum; assembly: GCF_055824585.1. Classification (NCBI taxonomy): domain Eukaryota; kingdom Metazoa; phylum Arthropoda; class Arachnida; order Ixodida; family Ixodidae; genus Amblyomma; species Amblyomma mixtum. The sequence goes on along the minus strand of NC_143014.1, from coordinate 272,379,242 downwards.
TCATGCCGTCATAAAGAACGTTTTATCGAAGTAATTTTATGTCGTTTACGCATAGGCCACACACACATCACCCATAACTTCTTATTAACAAAAAAAGACAAACCTGAGTGTGAAATGTGTGGTGAGGAGCTCACAGTGAATCACATTTTAATCTCTTGTTCGCATCTCGAAGAACTTCGAAAGAAAATTTTTACGGTATTTTACAATGAACACATTCCATTTCATCCCGCATTACTTTTAGGCGAGCAAACACTCGTCAAGTTTTCACTTGTTTGTAAGTTTCTAAAGAAAGCCAATGTTTTAAATTTAATATAATGTAACTTCTATACACTTAACATAACATCATCTAACCTTGTGTTTGGCGCATGATAGCCATAGTTGCTTATGTGCCAAAAAACCCCATATAACTAACCATATAACTAACTTTATCCATCATGTAAGGGTATAAGCTTGCACCACAGGGGTGAAAACTTTGCTCTGTTTATGACGGTATAAGTTTAGTCTTTGACAAAGTAACTTTGCACTTCTATACGTAGCATAAATTTACCTGCTAAAGGTGCAAACTTGCACCTTGCATGCTAGGATATGTTTATGCTTTCCTCAGGCTAACATTTACCCCTTTTAGAAAGGCATAATGTTATACCTAACTGGTTTAAAGTTACTCTTCTTATGTCAGTGCAAGTTTAGGCTATTAGAGTGTAACATTACTCTATGTGCGATAGCATAAATACTTAGTCTCCAAGAAACAGCGTAACCTTACCCCCAAAAAGGTGTCAGCTCAGCGACAAGTGTTTTACCCCTCAAAAAGACTAAGATCACACCTTTTTTTCTTATGTTTAACCCATGTGCTTTCGGTAGTGCCGTTTTAACCATCCCGGCACGGCAAACGTTGCGCCGCAGCGGGCGCACTGGTATGGCTTCTGGCCCATGTGCAAATTAACATGTTCAGCGAAATAATACAGAATCTTATACTTTTTTTTGCAACCCCCGCAAATCAATGGTGTTCCCCCTTTTGTGCGCTTCCATGTCCTTGCGCGTCGCTGTCCATCGAGGTCTTTGACCTTTAGTGCCGAAGAGGTGCCTGCCTCGTAATGGACGAGGCCCTGCTCGGTCTTAGACACCGGGCGCATGGTCGGGACGTTGGGCTGGTACTTGCTGCCACCGCTGATGGAGTCCACGCCAGGTAACAAATGCACGGAAATCTGCAGGCAGTTTTCTTGTATTAGGACACTTTAATGCTACATCAGCGTGCCAAATGGATGAAAGCAGTTGCTGATATAAAAATTCCACCGCTTCTCCTAAGAGGTGTACCTGTGTCGTACTTTCTGACCAAGGAAAGACCTGCGAGGAGATTTTTTAAATATATGCTCTGGCGTCCTCCAAGCAGGAAGGCGCATCGTAGTGATTCCTAACAAGGCCGTGCTGAAGGCGTCTAATTGCGTTAACAAAATGCCCAAGTTTCAAAGATGTGGTCTAAAATGGTCGGACCTTTTTGTGTATTGATTCAGCCTGTAGTCGGAAGCCACCGTGAGGAGCAAATTAAGTTGGTGTTGTCGGTGATCGTTACAGAACCCCAGATGGTCGAAATTGACCGGGAGTCGTCCACCGGCGCCTCACCTCACCCCACCTCCCGCTTCCTCATAACCTTTCTTTGAAAATTGCTTCTGAGGAAATAAAAGGTGCAGTAACTGCCTCCTTCTTGGTGGACACCTCAACCATGTCATGAGGGCAGTAAGGAAGGGGTAGTGAAAAAAAAGGGAGAAAGGTGCCGCAGTGGAGGGCTCTGGAACAATTTCGACCACCTGGGGATCTTTAACATGCTCTGACAATGGGCTCCTTTGACAATGGGCACATAGGTGCCTTTGACGATTGGCTATCGGAAAATGAAAGGCACAGTAACTGTCTCATTTCTCGGTGGACACCTCCACCACGCCATGAGAGAAGGGAGGAAGGTAAGAGTGCAAGAAGAAATAGAGAAAGAGGTGTCATAGTGGAGGCTCCGGAATAACTTCGACCACCTAGGGATCTTTAATGTGCACTGACATCACACAGCACACGGGCGCCTTTTGCGTTTCGCGTCCATCAAAATGCCGCCGCTGTGGTTGGGTTCGAACCCGGGTACTCTGGCAGAGCAGCTGAGCGCCCTAACCACTGAGCCAGCGCGGCGAGTCGGGTGCCTTTGTGTTTCTCTGACGGCATAGCTAAAATGTCCACCAGTGGCGTAGCCAGAAATATTTTTCGGGGGGTGCTATACGCTGCCGCCAAAAAAAAAAGAAAGAGAGCCTGCACCCAAACAGTATCTCAATATTTTTCTGCGTTAATGAAGCCGAAGGGTTATCTTAAGGAAGGTAATAGCAGGGCAAAAAAATGGGGACACATTATCGGGTTGTGTGATTATCGGGTTGTGCGATATCCATTTGAGTGGTTTTGATGCTGGCATTATATAATCTTTTGGCGAGTCATTATCTTCTTGGAATTGTGATGGCCTGTTTGTATTTAAAGCTCTGCCGTTTTCAATAAAATTTCAGTCGTTAGTTCAGCGCCAGTCCTGTTGGTTGTCTCTTTTGTGTCCCCGTTTTTTTGCGCTGCTATTACCTTCCTTATGATGAACCACCGACTAGCCCATACAAAAATTTTGACCGAAGGGTTAGTTGTTGCGCTGACTATAATATCTCCATAAAAATAGGAGTGCACGCTGGACTCCGAGGACGTAATTAGTAAAGAACATTTATTTTCTCACAAAAAACACTCATACGAAAAATTGCAGCTATTTACAATATTTTCACATAATATTTAACTACACAAAAGCTTCTGCTCCGCAACACAACCAGCAAATGCAGACGAATGGAATTTGCCAAATCTACCATGTGTATGGTAACCTGCGCTCTGCTGCAGAGGTGCTTTAAAAAGAAAAGCTTTCTATTTTCGGGATCGCTCATGATTATTTGAGGACAATGAAAAAAATGAAAAAGTAGGCTGACGTGAAAAGGTATATTTAATCTGTGCCTGCATTTAAAAGAACTGTCATACGAAATTCGATGGCGAAGAAGAGTGACTTCTTTCTGCAATAACTTCCGCTTCCTATTATGGAGCAGCGACAAAGTACATCAGTCATTTCAAGAATAAAACGACACACTTCTTATTTTCGAATTTACATTTTAATATAACGATGAAGTGTGTATATAGCATGGGCGAAAAAATGCTGAAAGGAGTGGGGAGCGGGGACGCAGCACTAAGACAATGTCGGGGGGTGTTCCGACACCGAAACCCCCCCCTGGCTACGCCCCTGATGTCCACTGAGAATGAGAGCATTGCCCCGTCTTTCCTTTTTCCATAACCAATTTTCCACTGCATATTGGCCTGAAGCGATAAATTTCCGGGTTCTAATGTCAAGTAGGCTACTTTTACTGAAAACTGAGCTTTTATACGCTAGAAAAGGACAAAAAATGAAATGCCACCACTGGCCGCGTTTACAAGCAAACTGCACTGCCGCCTGGACATTTCTGTGGGTGCAGAACCCTGTGGCCAGGCCATTCACTTCCGAGCATTGGCAACGGAGCCCTCGCTGTCGCTCCTCATTTCAGGAGTCTGTATCGAGTGGGAGAAAAAAAATCCACTTTTAAGTCGAATTTTCTCAGCAATAAGTGCATTTTTCTTCCCGCCGAAGAAACATCAAGGTAGCCACAAGGGACCAAAGAGCAGATTACCACCGAGAACAGCCGCCGCGGTGGCTCAGTGGCTATGGTGCTCGGCTGCTGACCCAAAAGACGCGGGTTCGATCCCGGCCGCGGCGGCTAGAATTTCTTTGGAGGAGAAATTCTAGAGGCCCGTGTGCTGTGCGATGTCAGTGCACGTTAAAGAACCCCAGGTGGTCGAAATTTCCGGAGCCCTTCACTACGGCGTCTCTCATAGCCTTAGTCGCTTTGGGACGTTAAACCCCATAAACCAAACCATAAACCAAACCACCGAGAACAAAGGGGGAGTGGAGTTAACCCCTCAGTGCTTCCTTCGATGTCTACACGCTTGAAAGCTTCGGCGAAAGTGGGGCACCCCTGGATACCCAGAAATTCTGGATAAAAGCATTTTTCAGAGGAAAGTTGCGCATGCTTTTTCTCACACTTCACAAGATAGCACCATCACAATCAACAAATCCGCAGATCGCTACTCCGGACGCCTGTAGTTTTCTGCTGCTTATAGCCAAAAACGCACCCTATCAGTTTTCTATGCAGTCTTAACTACTGGGTGCGAGCGCACGACAAACTTTAAAAGCAAGATTTTGCCACGCATCGGAAGATCACGTCATTCATCAATATATTCATAACAGCGTCTTACAATATTCCACAGCCGCCTCACAATTATTGCCAAAACGCATCCCAGTGGAGGGCAGGACACACTTTCCGGCTTTTTTTTTTAATAGAAGAAACTTAAGCCATAAGGCACCCACTGTGCGCATGTAAAATTGCATTCACAATGACTCTAGGAATTGAATCTCATAACTTTTAAGCCGCTTCGAGCAGTGGTTTTGTAGAAAAAAGGGGTACACAGTTGTACGAATGACTTCGTAAAAAAGTCCTAAATTGTGGTATAAGCCAACTTGCTTTAGAATTGAAAATGCTGCAATAAGCATTATGAGGAGAGCAATTAAGCTGCCGGGCTAGTTGGTGAAGCATGTTAAATAGAATTCAGCGCAAAAAAACACAGACAAAGGACGAAGAGAGACACACTGAGACGTTCACGAGCGCTGTGTACACATGAAAAAAGCTCAAAAGCTTGACAATTCTGAAATTTTTTTCCAAAGCATCGCCGAGTGGCGATGCTGCGCCTAACGGCCCATCTCCATGGACACATCCGAGGCGCTCAGCGCAGCGCTCACGCGCCCAGCGCCGCATCGCGACAAGCGTCGGAAAACATGCAACTCGATGACCTGTCGCTGCTACGGCGTTCAGCTCGGCTCGGCGAAGCAAACGGCGCGAAGGGCCGTACCGGATGCCGAGAGAACTGCGTTTTCTGATTGGTTACACCGACCGCAAACCAGCGGCCACTTCCGCCCGGCGCCGACGCGAGCGAGGCGCGAATATCTGACATCATGGAGGAAAAAAAACTGAGGGAGCGTACTTCTGAAGGAACCAGCGCACAAAACACAACGGACAAGAAAAAGGCGGAACACGACGGACAGGAGCGCTGAACTTACAACTTTATTTCGGAAGTACAAATGCAACGTATATATATATATATAGCCATGTCGGGGGGGCGTGCCACACAAGGAAAGAAGGAACAAGTGGAATCTACAAGGTCACGAAGAGACAAGCGACACAAGCAAACCCAAAGATCTTAACTAATATAACAAGTGAAGGTGAGAAGTTTCAATGGAGGCAAGAAAAACAACAGGTAAAAAACAAGGAAAAATGCCAGACCTCGTGAAGATGAAAATTGATACTGATAAAAACAAAAAGGTAAAAACCAATAAAATCGATAAAAGCAATAAAGTTAACAGGGCAATGGAAATGAAAAAGATAAAATGCCAACAAGTAACACGGCAAAAATACTAACAGCTAAAATTAAGAAAACACCGCGGAAAAACTAACGGCTAAAAGGTAAAACCCACGGAAACATAAGGTTAAGTCTTGTGTATCAAATAGCGGAATAAAGATCGCGGGAAAAAAGTTCGCGGGAAAAAAAAAAGACGGATGCATAAGGTGGGAAGTTAAAATGCTAGTGCCTCGAATTTTTTGCCAGATAGGCGAGTTCTTTCTCAGATAGCGACACTGAAGGCTGGCTAATGCACTGTTCTTTTAACGCAGCTATTGTGATTGCCTCAACTATTTCACGGGGCCTCGTGTTTCTGATTGTGGCCATTACCCGAGTTTTTTCAAAGTGTGGCACACATCCTGTTTCTACATCTTTGCAGTCCCGACAATGGATACCAATGTGACGGCACTTTTGGACATTTGCGTTGTAATCCGCCCTCCTTGTCAGCAGCCAGTAACACTAGGCGCTATAGACCGTTTACAGCGCGCAGTTCTTCCGTTTGAGACCAGATGGCGCCACGGGTGCGCTCCGAACACGGCGTCATTACTTGCCTCGTAAATCGCCGGCGTGTATGCCTCGACCACGGTGTAAGGCCTCGACGCAGCAGTGGAAATGTGGAAACAGAAAATACATGCTCTATTGTGGATTGCAAGAAGTGCGACAAACAGTTAAAGGGGCGGGATGCGATCGTTTGCGAGCTTCACGGGACCGATCGCGAACTGCACAAGGACGTACTGCCCCTGTTTGCGCCCGTTGGACATCCACCCTTTCCGAACGGGCGAACGCACACACGTTCGCCAGCGCTGGACAGCGAATATAGAAGGAGAGGTCTCGATCTTGGAAAATCTGCGAGGGTAAGTGCGTAACATAGCCATATGAACAAGCTATCCCGCCACCGAAACGTCACACACAAAAAAAAAAGACTTACGCTCCTATACCTCTAGTGCGTATTGTGCAGTGCATAGCCGTGCGAGCGGACAACCCTTACCGTCAGTTCGTGTATTACACACCGTCTTGGTGCTAGTGTTGAACTTCGCTCCAAGTTGCGCGGTTTTTGTGGACCACAATCGGAATAAAGCATTTGTGTTACGGCTGCTGTGCTCTGCGGTTGTCACTTCCTCGCGGTCCATGCGAGACAGTCACTAGAAGTGACTCCGGCTGATTACTTACAACCAGCGAGACCTCGAGCATTTTCATGTCCGCATATCGAGCATGGAGCGTACCACAATTTTATACTATGTGAGGCTGACATAATTGTGAACTTCGTGTAGCGAACGCTCTGCCATGCGCGCGTTATAACAATTATATCGCGGAATCCTTGTAAACGATTGCATGCAAACTTGTGAAGGCTGCTTGATGCATGGTACTGCTTACATGATTGGGAAACATTTGTTTGTTTGTTTGTTTTTGTCGCCTTCCTTTGTTTAGCAAACCAACAGAAAATATTGTAGGTTTCTTAAGCACCTTTAACAAGTTGTAAACAAATGAGTACGATGTGCATGTGAGCGTTTTAGAGCAGTCTCCGCATGCATGTACACAATACGACAACGACCTGCGCAGCCGCAGGGTCATTAAACCTCGCTGTTTTAGATAATAACAATAAAAAAATATTAAGCAAAGCCTTCAGCGGCATTCAGGCGATCCACCCGTTGCCTCGAACAGGCGGAGAGCTCATCGGCTCTTCGCGACATGAAGCCCGATTACGTTTTCACGCCTAAAATGAACAGATTAGTGTTTTCACATGTACTTCGAAGCTTCGGACCAACCACAGTGTCGTCTTCCCACTCCTTTACAACCGCATCAGCCGAAACACTGCCTGTCCGAACCGAAACATCAGACGCAGCAGCCGTCGCGACGAGGCGCGCGCCGAGCGGTCAGGAGGCGAGTAATGGCGGCGTGATCACGTGATCAAAGATGGCAGCCCCCATGATACGCCGCTGTAAAGCGTCTATAGCTGTTTTGAAAGAAAAGCGCCTAGTGTTACTGGCTGCTGACAAGGAGGGCGGTTTCTGTGTTCTACCTAGACAGGTCTACCATTGTAAAGCCTCTGAAGCAATCCAAGCCTCTTTCGATCGACATCGCGCAACCTCAATTTCTAAAGCAAAGAAAGAAGTGAAGAAACTATGCAAAAGCTTAAATTTGCTAAAGCTTACAAATGCTATAAACGGCAGCAAAAATCTTTCCTTAAATATGTTCTTTACGGCCAAGACGCACAAGCCTGGCTGCCCCTTAAGAGTCATTGTTTCTGAAACGGGCACCTGGCAAAAATGTGTTGGCAGCTTTCTGCAGCTTCATCTAAAAAAACTGACTCTTGATGATCCTTTCGTTGTTAAGCACGCAGGAGAAATGTTTGAATTTTTAAAGGCCCAGCACAACAAACCACTTTTAGGGTTTTCTGTTGATGTAAAGGATTTATTTTATTCTATCCCACATGACGACCTGCTGGAATGCGTTAACGACTGTATTGACAAGTTTGGTCCGGTTTCCTTTCAAAATGAATGTGGTATTGCAGGAAGCGGTTTTCTGGAACTTCTAGCAGCCTATCTGAAATCAACGTTTGCAGAATGGGATGACAAGGTTTTTCTTCAGAAGAAAGGAATCTGTATTAGTTCCGTCATTGCCCCTTTATTGAGCGACCTGTATTTAGCCAAACTTGATAAAAACGTGGACAGTCGGTTGGAGGGTACAAAAGCAACAAAGATTTTTCGTTTTGTAGACGACTTTCTCGTTTTTCTCGATTGCAATCAGGATACCTTCCAAGTTGATGTCTCGAAAACATTGGCCATTTTCTTAGAATGCTTATCTCCTTTAACCCTTACACATGAACTTCCGAATAATGGGTCCTTGAGATTTTTAGAATTGGGCCTTCATTTCAAGTGTGATCACCTATGCTGGTCTTATGAGCCAAGGGGCCAGAAGCCGGTACTTCCTTTTGACTCAGCCCACTCTAAGTTGGTTAAAAGGAATGTGGTTCAAGGAATCTTTAGAAATGCGCTGGTAAAATCAAGTGAACACCAAATTGAGACCAGTTTTTTAGCGCAAACAATTAGATTAGAAAATGCTGGCTACCCCACTAAGCTTTTAGCCTCAGTCGCTGAAGCAATGCTTAAAAAATCTAAACGACCCGATTCGACTGCCACGACTGGCAACGCCAATAGAAAGAAAGTCTCCGTTATGCCCTACTTGCATCGCATTTCGCACAACATGAAGAAAATTGGGAAACGTGTTGGAGTTGAAGTCGTCTTTAGTGCCCCAAAGCGACTTTCCCAGCTTTGCAGAAAGGCCAATGAAACTCGTAAAAAAGAGAGTATATGCAATGTCAGGCACCAGAAGAATTTTGTGCAATGTACCGATTCAGTTGTTTATTCCATCCCTCTGTCCTGTGGAAAGCAGTATATTGGACAGACAGGGCGTTGTTTAAATGAAAGACTAAAAGAACACGATTACAACGCAAATGTCCAAAAGTGCCGTCACATTGGTATCCATTGTCGGGACTGCAAAGATGTAGAAACAGGATGTGTGCCACACTTTGAAAAAACTCGGGTAATGGCCACAATCAGAAACACGAGGCCCCGTGAAATAGTTGAGGCAATCACAATAGCTGCGTTAAAAGAACAGTGCATTAGCCAGCCTTCAGTGTCGCTATCTGAGAAAGAACTCGCCTATCTGGCAAAAAATTCGAGGCACTAGCATTTTAACTTCCCACCTTATGCATCCGTCTTTTTTTTTCCCCGCGAACTTTTTTCCCGCGAACTTTATTCCGCTATTTGATACACAAGACTTAACCTTATGTTTCTGTGGGTTTTACCTTTTAGCTGTTAGTTTTTCCGCGGTGTTTTCTTAATTTTAGCTGTTAGTATTTTTGCCGTGTTACTTGTTGGCATTTTATCTTTTTCATTTCCATGGCCCTGTTAACTTTATTGCCTTTATCGCTTTTATTGGTTTTTACCTTTTGTTTTTATCAGTATCAATTTTCATCTTCACGAGGTCTGGCGTTTTTCCTTGTTTTTTACCTGTTGTTTTTCTTGCCTCCATTGAAACTTCTCACCTTCACTTGTTATATTAGTTAAGATCTTTGGGTTTGCTTGTGTCGCTTGTCTCTTCATGACCTTGTAGATTCCACTTGTTCCTTCTTTCCTTGTGTGGCACGCCCCCCTGACATGGCTATATATATATATATATATATATACGTTGCATTTGTACTTCCGAAATAAAGTTGTAAGTTCAGCGCTCCTGTCCGTCGTGTACCGCCTTTTTCTTGTCCGTTGTGTTTTGTGCGCTGGTTCCTTCAGAAGTATGTATTACCAATTAGCCCAACAACAAGTGTTGAGGGAGCGTGACGTCACGCGACCAGCGTTCGCAAGCCGAGTGTTCACGAAGCCGTTTTCTCCCTCAGTTTTTCGCTCTCCGGGTCTGTCCTTTATGTTTTGATTCTGGTATGTTTTAGTGCGCGCGTATGTGCGACCCGCGGCGCGGTCGTCTACAGCAAGGATATTGATCTACAGTCAGTCTGCCGCGGGTGTGATCACGGGGGGGGGGGACACAGTCTATTTTTTGCAATATCTTTACTTGTTAAGACTAGGCTTCAAGGTTGTCGCCGGCCGCTCCCTCCTCAGTTTTTTTTCCTCCATGTCTGACATGGACAGATATTTGCCAAGCGTCAGCGCCAGCTCGCGTCTGCGTGTCGCGCATGCGCAGACCGGCCCCGGCGTACGCTGGTACGCGTAGGCGCTGCGCTCGTGCGCCTCGCCGATGCGCCTTTAGCTGCGCCTAAAGCCCCTTTATAAGAGAAAGTAGCGACACTCTCCTCCGCGCGGCGCTTTCCTCCTCGTTTCTCCTCGCCCACCGGCTCCCAGCGCTGCACACGGCACGCTTTTTCGTCCAGGTGCCCGTAGCCAATCCGCAGCATCGAAAGCTGGCGCGCGTTTTGAGGGCGGTCGCCTTGAGTTACCAGATCTTCATAGATGCCAGTAAAAGCAGCGTCCAGACAAGAAGAATGCCGCGAACGGATAACAAAATTGCAAGCACAGTCACAACCGGCGCGCGCTTCCGTGGGCAACGGCAGGAATCGGCGTGAAGCGAAACCAGGCAGGACGAAAAATGACGCCCACGGAAAACAAAATGACAAGCAAAATCACAACCGGGGCGCATTTCCATGGGCAACGACAAGGAGACCATTCGGTGAGAAGCGAAACCCGGCTGAACGAAAAATGGCGCGCCCAGAAAACAAAATACTAAGCAAAAACAACAACCACCCGCGTTTCCATGGGCAACGCCACGAAGACCAATCGGCGTGATGCGAAACCTGGCTTCCAGCCAACGCCCGCGGCCCGGCAGCCCAGAGGCGAGGAGGAAGCGAGGAGGTCGCGCGGCGGCGGCAAAGTTCTGTTTGCGGTACTTTATATTATCAAGGGGCATTAGCTGCGCCTGATGTGTAGCGCCATCTATGGAAGAAAAGTAAAAACTGGGACGTTGATCGCTGCTCGCGCTGCTTTCACCACGCTTCCTTGCACGCGTGCTCTCTTGCACGTGCAGTTCCGCAATGCAAACTTAATTAAATCGGAGAAGCTGATTAGTTGTATGAACTACGTGGAGCAGACGATCGACGACGAAGAGGTCCATTTGAATGTAAAATGGTTTCTCAAGCACGTGATAACGTGGTACTGTACGACGTGTAACCAGAGCAGGGCCGGGTTAAGAAAAATGGGGGCCCTGGGCTAATGCGCATGTAGGCCCTTCACCCTTTCCCTTTACTGACCCCCCGCCCCCTGCCACACTACTGGAATATATCCAATTTTTAACTTTAATTTCACCAAATTTTAAAAAGTGAAGTGCGATTGACGGGATTCATGCAACAGTAACGAATTAGCATTAGTTTTCCAGCTCGCAAAACGTAACGCGACACGTGTCCGTCCGTGGCCGAGCGCCGAACGCCACGGAAGGCCACGTGGGCCGACCGACAACTTGCGAGGCTGCGTTGCAGCGCGCGTCGCCTCCTCTCCTCTTTCAGTGACGCCGTACACAAGCCGACAGACTGGTTTTCGTTTGCAGCACTGTTTTAATGCTAACGCATAAAAAAAGCAGGCTGAGCTAGCTTCCTTGCTGCCTACAGCTGACCTGGGAACTCCGGCAGCGACTAGGAAATAGAAATACTCTTAATTAGTGGCCCGAGAGGGTAATATTAAAAGTTATTAAAATTATTTTGAATACACGATGAACTTTTACTGCCTTCGTCGGTTACGTTTGAATAGCAGAAATTAAGTCCTGGATCAGTGGTAAGCGTGCTTGGCCGCTGAGCCGAGTACCGGAGTTCAAACCCAGCCCAACGGTGGCTGCGTTTTCATGGAGGCGAAATGCGAAAAGGCGCCCGTGTTCTGTGCGATGTCGGAGCTGGTTAAACATCCCCAGGTGGTCGAAATTATTCCGGAGGCCTCCCCTACTCCACTACAGCACCTCTTTCTCCCCTTTCATTCACACCTTGCTCCCTCAATTCAAGACGCAGTTGAGTTGACCGCCTAGAAGTGAGGCAGCTGCTGCGCCTTTTATTTCCACAAAAATTTAAAATTTTCACCTGGCTCTACGAAACCAATCCCAAGAAAAAGAACGAACAAAATAACTGCCCTGGCCGCGGCGGTCCCATTTCGCTGGAGGTGAAATACTAGAGGTCTGTGTACTTCGCGATATCACTTTAAAGAACCTGAGGTGGTCGAAATTATCCAGAGCCTTCCACTAAGGTGTCCCGCATAACCGGACTTGATTTGGGACGTTAAAGCCCATAAACCTAAACATAAACCCATAAACAAGTGTTTCACGTTCCTAGTGGCCGCGGGAGGACGAAGTGAAACTGTGGGACTTCCAAGAAGCTAGCACAGCCTGACTTCCTTTTGAATTGGGTAAAGCTAAAGAAAAAAATCCGATGTCGCATAAAACAATTCCGACGACCAAATTTCATACCTTTGCGAAACTTAAACTCGAACAATCCACCGGTGTAGCTGAGAAAATCATTCTACTGCTGCGCACGTTCATTTCCTCAACTGTCCGCATATGATACTCGCACACGTAGACGCCGCTTCAAACGCCGCTGCGCATTCTGGTTTCGTTTTGCCTACCCCGCTGCGACACTAAAAGATTGCATTTCCTGCCATGCAAAGGGCTGAATGCAAGTATTTTTCACATCAAGCACCGCATTGTATATTAGCAGATATATTTGTGGCTTTAAAAGTACTGGATTTTTAGCGCGTTTAGAAAGCAACTCTAGCGTAATGCTTGGCGCCGAGGCGGGAATTCCGCCTCGCCGCTCTGTAAAAGCGGATGTTAAGCAGACGCCAGGATTCTCTCACACACTACACCTTCAACATTACACCTTCAGACGCCACTGGACGGGGGGATTGACAGGAAACTACAAAAACCCTTCCACAATCCGTAAGCGAACGCACATCGTTTCGTAAGCAAGAGGGGCCCTGGCGGGGTGGCGGGGGATTCATATTTTTGCAGCTCGACAAGCTCTTCCTAACTGATTCGGCTAAACGAAGTTACATCAGGGAGGGGAGGTGGGGGCTCGTCTCTTCATTCTGGTTTTCTCGCTTCATACGTGTCGCTCGAAGTTCCATTGTCCGTGGTTCCTATACTAAGCAGGTTAGAATAAATGGACCCCCTCTCCTACTGCCGCAGGTGAAGCCCTGGGCTGCCGCACCTTTAGACCCCTCCTTCAACCAGCACTGAACCAGAGGTTAGTCCACTGTGTAATTAATTCTCGAAATACGCGAATATCAGCTCTGTGAAATAAAGGGAGGCACTCGATCGTAGTTGTCGGTTGTTGCATGCGACGCACAGGGGGATCCACTCACTTGCGAGTCGAAATGACATGTGACCAGGAAACAGCTGGACAACACCATTATTCACACTTGCAAGCGCGACTAGCGGGTCGCCTTTTCGTCAGATTTTCGTTCGAAGCGATAACTCTCAGGAATGATGTTGTTCGCGCATTTTCGAGAGTTTCGTCTGCTTTGGCCGCGTCTCGTGAACTCGCGCTCGGTTCTATTCGCAATGCACTACGACGAACAGGAGGATGTCTCGACGGTTTTGATGTGCACCGCAGCCATACAAGCGTCATGATGACAGCGGCGCGCTTCTGGTCGGCCTGCCGGCCTGTAGGCCTGCCGCCGGCGTCAGAAAAATGATTTTATTGTTTGTTCTCGTTCATACCAAGCCCTGGAGAAGGGGAATGTAAAAAATGAATCCTTTTTGAGGATCGTTGGCCAATACCGAGCTGCTGGTAGAAGTGAGAACTGCGATACAAGCAAATTTCTTCCCATAACCACTTTGCTGATGCCCTGTGCGGCTGGCCTGTTGTCTGCTAGCTTCGCTGCTGAAGGCGCCGTGGAAATAGATCATATCTTTATTATGAGACGAGGTTCACAGTAAAACGGTAACGCAAGTAGCGCGTTTACTACAGCGCTAGCAAGTTCCGAAGCGACCTCAGCTGCGGCATCGATGCGAAACGGTTAGGCTCGGCGACGACTACGGCAGCCAGGGAGCAGCGTAGTTCGTCGCCCGGCGCGTCCGCGGGCGGCGTCGTTGCCGAAAGCTCGACAGTCTCGCTGATTGCTTCAGAGGCTTGTGCTTCAGAGGCTTGCGACTCGCAGTCGGAAGGCTGGAGAATCGAGCAGCGAGCGGCTTGCCTGTGCGTCGTCTGCCACTTCGGTCGTGCACGCGTTAGGGGTAGACTCACTGGCGCTCTGAAGAGCGTGGCCGCATACACGCGTGTTCACGGAAAGGTGGATCCCCCTATACATACGCTTTGGTTTTTACATTACGGCCTTACTAAAGTAAATTTTGTAGATCCGGGGAAGGAAGTATGCGCAGCGGAGAAGCAAAAATGTTTCTACACGGCCAAGCACGCTAGTCGAGTGGACAACCTGGCAAAAGTATTGGACAAATGCACCCTGGGACATAACCCACTCGCTCAGTCGTGAGGCTGATGAACATTAAACCATGTGAACCTAAGTGCACTGTTCCCTTAATTCATTTCAGTTCTTAAGCCATGTTTGTACTTAAGTTCTGCGAGAATATTAGCTTTACAGAAAATCGTAAGGCCTGTGGCCCAAATGTGGTGCTCCGTGTGAGTGGTGCCGAACCACAGGCGCGAAACAATCATTACAGCATCACGACATAGCAATACTCATTCGTGCTTCCTCCGTTTTGCTTCGCCGGGACCGCGTATGTCATCGCGAAGATTGCGCCTCGCGCAACTCTCCCGTCACGCGTGCACACAAAGCTAGCAGAGCGTCTGATCCGGCGGCGTCCCAACTTTCCGCGGCTCGCCGCTGCGGCGCTGGCGTCGCGCTTCCAAACTTGAGCTTGGGTTCCCTATACGCACGCTTGTAAAAACACGCAGAAAAGAAAGACAAAAACACACCGAATGGTTTGCTTGATAGTTAATATTCAGCATACAAAAATATATGCTACGCAGGTGCACTATTTTTCGTTTGCCAGCACTTGAAGCAAGTGGGAAACATGTGTACCACTGTCTTATAAAGGGTTAAAAACAAGATTTTGCAACTCATCAGCAAGTTAGACCATTCCCATCACTATGTTCGCAACAGTATCTTGCATTATCCCCAATTATCTCACACTTCAATGTGATGTCCAAGGCAGCTGGACTTGTATTTGCCACAATGCATTCAAGGCACTCATTTACTGCCAAAATTATGAAAACCACACAACAAACTGCAGACTACTTTAAGTTCCCGTAAATTTCAGTTTGCAGCGAAGGAAACTCTTCTGGCGAGCTCTGGCGACGGAGGTGTTTCAGTGAAGCAAGCAAAACAAGGACCCAGGGGCAGTTAGCGTGCGCTCAGCAAGAACACCCACTTGTCCACAGGTCACCCGATTCCGAGCATGCGGGGGCACTAGCATGGGCTCCTGGTTTCCAGTGCGTGGTGGTTGTGGCCCACCAGGGATGGAGGTCCTGTCCCCCAAACCGGCATTTCCCGGCAATGGTGTTGGCGCACCGGAACAGGAATTCTCTGTTTGTCGAAAACAGAAATGATCTGTAAAATGACAGAAAAAGTAAAAACCGAAAACATAGCATAACAAAAAGTTTCTGGCAGGCCAGCTGCCAGAAAATTTGTTTTTTTTTCAATAAATATTTTTTACAGTGTATATTCCGAGGAGGAAGGTATTTATTATTGAATTTACAAGACACAAGTGAAGCAAGAAGCGACACATATGCTATTCAAGCGCCCCACGATCTTCTTGACCTGAGCCCTGAAATAGAGAAGTCATGAGCTTACATAGCAGGCTACATTGCTTCAACACTTGTGAAGCCAGTACAGTGCGCGAATTGCTATAATTCTCTAATTGAACGAGGCAGCTCTAAGACGCTGATAGAGCTCATAAATTTTTCAAAGCACCACCAGTCTTTGACCACTCCATGGCAAGGGGTGATTGAAGCGATAAAAATAGCTGAAAACTTCTTCCGCACTAATAAGGAAAAGCTAATCCGTAATTCTGTACATGAGTCGGAGGTGCAAGAAACCATTACCCAAAGCGTAACTTCACAGACATGCTTTCCTTCTTGTAATAACTTACTTGAAGAGATTTTTAAAGTATTCGGCATAGTGCGCATGAAAATTTTAGTGAAAAGTGAAGCGGCTAAAAGATCTTCGAATGAGAGTTTGAAATGTGCCAGTAAAAGCATTGGCATGCGCGTTGCTGTTTAAAACATTAAATGAGGTGTTGACGTTTCACTGCTTGCAACCTTTATGTGACACTTTTGAAAAAGATATCTTTCATAAGCAGCAAGCCACTATCTGGGATAGATTGTCAAATTTTACAGCCACTGTGTACTTAATATCTAACGTGAGGATCTCGCTTTCCATGTCGAAATAAACAGAAACGACTTTTTTTATTTCAACCCGTTTTCAATTTGCTGTAACATAAAACTGAAGGGCCTCAATGGGCAAGTGCACAAGAAAAAAAAAGCTTCAGCTCGTCCATATAGGGTGAGGGAGAGAGAATAAACGTTAAATAAAACTGCGTTTCGTGCGTTGAACTTCCTTTTAATGCAGTTTCGGTTCCAAATAATGTGCTATAGCCCTTGCACCATGTACCATCGGCTTCATTACATCAGTCTCCATTTGGAAATCGTAAGCAGCTCATGCTTAAGACTGTATTGGTAATTTTTGAGCCACACTAAAACTGATTTATTCATGCATAGCGTGATAGTGCTTTTGTGCACTTGTGCTTGCTTTTTGTGTTCTGTTTTGACCTGTCACTTTTGTAAGCTTTTGTAAGTCCATCACTTCTGCGCCGCGCATCTCAATGCACGCACTTACGTTCGCATCAGGAAACTAAACACATCGTCTTGCACTCCACTTACAACTAATTTATTGTACGCCGCCATAAACACTAGCAAACCGTTAGATGTCTTGCACTGATAAGCTTAACACGCATTAACATATACCTGTAGCAGTACTTAGTTGATTACGCGTCGCAAAACGTCACATCTCCTTTCACAGGCAGTTCTTTTTAATGAAACCCGCAGAAAATGTTTACTTTTGGGAAATATTTACAAATTAGGTGGCTTAAAAAAACAAAAACTACAGAATTTTTTTTCCCAACATTCTCATCGCTTGGGTAACCGTTTATGAGAATTTTTTTCACTACCCAAGCTAAAAAAGCGCGCCAGCGTTCAAAGGCGCGGCTGGCCGGCGGGCGCTTGGGTGAAAAAGAGTGCCGTGTGCAGCGTGGTACAGACATGTGTGCGGCGGCGGTACAGACATGTGTTTGTAGCGAAACACGCAGATATCTTGCGGTAGAAATTACCCATATTAATTGCGGCGTATTCAAGACAATATCCGTTACGACAACGTTTCTTTTGCTGTGGGATTTTCGTCGAAGGTAGACTCGTGGTCGCCGTGATTCGGGCTGGGACGGCACGAATCTTGGTTCAGACGAACCTGGCGGCCGCGGAACAATTCGCGACAAAACTTTGCAAGATCGAAGGCGAGTCTGCTCATCTGAAGCGATGCGGTCGGAAACGATACGTGTTTGGATCATTTCTACCCAAGAGACTGAAAAACGCGTCACATCGCGTCCCCGTTCGACGATACGTTCTCACAATGGACCGTGATTTCCGGCCCCAAAATAACAGAATGCTGCCTGCTCTGAAAGTTACGCTGCCCTGACGATTTCGCTGCGACGACGCGATTCTTACTGCGAATTCTCGATCGGGCCACACTGCAGTACAGGCTGCTAACAACCGTCCGTAATTACTATCGGCATAATCCCTTTTTATTAAAAACCGTATTATCCGGTGTACAAGACGCACCCTTGTATAAGACGCACCCGCCATATATGCAGGCTGTCATTGAAAACATCGGTATATAAGACGCACCCGTGTATAAGACGCACCCCAATTTACCCAGTTCGGCTAGTGAGGCTTAATTAAGCATGCTTATGCGACCATCGCAAAATGCACCGTACGTGGGAGAAGTTCTTAAAGGGTCAGTCTACTCATCGAGATGAGTGTATAAATAATGGCATATTCTGGTAGTTGGCACCCTATAACATCAATAACGAGGGGTCTGCGCCCGGTTTAGGCAGGAATTTATATTTTATTTCGGCGTTAAAAGTCGCGTAAAAAAGCATGGTGGCGACCCCAAACGTTCATTTTGTTCAAGAAAGTGGTAGTCCTTTTTTGTAGAAGCATAAGTGAATATACTACGTACCATTTGTATGCCCCAAAGTCAGAGAAACGCACGTTTTGTTCTAGTAAACTGTAGAAGGCGTACCGCTCGCTTTTTCTGTAAATCGCATGAATATTTATAGTTACACGTACGCAAAACGCAGGCACATTCCCACTTTTAGTACAGCGTATGCTAGCAGAGACGCAAAAATAAACAGCCTATAGTGGCGCCATCTGGTCGTCTGGACGGGAACCATTGCTGTAAACAAACCGACTCTCCACTTAAGCCTAGGAGCGGCAGAATCGTCACTCTAATTATTAAAATAAAGCAAATTTATCTCATATGTTTTCTTATAGGCGAGATGAGACGAAGCGAAAGACAGGCGCCCCATTTATGGCCAGTGAACGCACTGAAAAAGGCAGCAACAACGAGAATTCAGTCCGAAGCGAGCGGTCCGGCTTCGACGGGCGCCGCCATGTTTGTCGCCGCGCGGCGGAAATCCAGATGGTTGCCAGATGAGGCTACCATCTCAAACAGATTAAAGGGACACTGAGGAGAAATTGAAGTTGGCTTGTATCGACAGAATACCAGCTCCTGATTACAAAAACGCCACTCATACTGACAACAAAGCTCTTGTAACGTAGAAAAGAGCAAGAACCAAAATACAGGTATCGCCGCCACAGGCCAAACTCGCAAGTACAAGCGTGATGTCGTCATAGGACAAAGCAGTGTTGCTAGAACCAATGGTTCTAGCAACTGTAGGAACCGAGAGGCCACAAATCCCTGAGGCGCAGCCAATGCATGCGCAAATGTCCTTGACCTCGCCAGATGGCGCCACGTGCCCGGCAACTACGCGCGCTCCTGAAGCATCGGGACCAATCAGCGCCTGTTTTCCGGCGGTAGGCGGGCTCCCGGTATTCCGCTAGCGGTAACAAGGTACACGGTATGCTAAAGGTGTCTATTTGCGAGAACTTCGTTGACGACTTCGAGAACGAGATCCATCGTAACGCTGGCAAAACGCCAGTGCAAACGTAATCGAAGCGACTGTAGCGACGGCCGCAATAGCCGATAGATGCATTCAACGTGCGGCCGGCGGTAGCTTTCTTTTCGGCTGCTGCTAGGCCGCACTATGCTAGCCACCATAGCCGCACTGCTGGCTGCCAGAAATCACGGAGTCTGCGGTACGTCATGCGCACGTCATGTTTCACGTCGCTTAGTCATGTGTCGTCATAGCAGAATCCCAAGTTTGAATCAGAGCGGCGGGAAAAACTTTTTCAACTTCGAATCCAAATTTCTTAGAAATACATGCATCTTTCACTGCCGGCCAAGTGGCAACAAAGCCATGACATGCCGAACTATCGGATTTTACTATAAAAAAAATATTAATAGTGCTCTCCTCAGTGTCTCTTTAATAAATTCTATTTTAAAATGTTCTACCGCACTCCTTGGCACCACAGCTGGCTAAACGGTAATTTGAGTAAAGACCTATCGGTTGCCGCAAAGAAAATATGGTCGATAAAATTCAGTAGACTGACCCTTTAAGCAACGCTAAGTGATCGAAAAAGGCAACACTCACGTCATATCCGCCCACGTTTTAGCACAAAAGAAAAAAAGCGCAAGAACTCTCTTTATGTCCACAACAATTTATTTTTATATAAAACCTTCAAAGTCTTCATCTTCGGATGCGCTATCGAAAAGGCAATGCGGCTGAAGCATTCTCTTTGCACTACGTACTTGCAAAGGGTGACTAAAAAAAAACATCGGCTTCTCTTGGCTTGTCTTGACAATGGCGAGAAGCGCGACTGTTGCCATCTTTTGGCATTTCACATTACCTTTGCTTGGGCTCTCCGAAACGGCTCAACCCCGCCGTTTCATGATAAAGTTCACCTAAAAAAGTTGCGCACGGCGGTCCCCGTATTGAAGTATTAACCATGTTACAACCGCGTTATTGGTAGTAATATTTTTCGGTGAAAAAAGCTTGAACATGAGCCTGAGTAATTTCTGACCTCGCAAAAAAAAAACCCGGAAAATTCGCATATAAGACGCACCCTTGTATAGGACGCACCAGCAAGATTTTTGAAAAAAAAACCCACGTCTTATACACCGGAAAATACGGTAGTTACGATTGCATACTTAAAATTTTTAGTCAGTTATTCAAAATAGCATACTTCAGTGTTTTTGCATTGCTGACAGAGAAAAAAAATAATTGCACTTGCATCCTTTCCCAAGCAATTTGCACAATCACTGTAATATGTAAACGGCCTTCTCCTTGGCTCCCTATACTGTTACTGCAAAAGACATGCTTACCTATTCAATATATAAGGTGTGTGCGTGCGTGTGAGGGTGTGTGTTAATTGTGCATGTGTTTAACATTCACAATTTAGCACAACACTGCTGTCAAACACAAATGCTAATGGACATGAGAAGTTATGTTTCCAGCTAATTGGAACAGGTAAAATCAGTTGTAATTAAAGCAGTTATGCATTTCACAGAACAGTGAAAATGCAACAATAATGATTTATTTTTGTCATGTTTTTCACGCCATTATTAAACCCAACATAGAAATAGCACTATCTGGCTGCAAAGGGGCTAAGATATGCATCACTGGGCTAAAAGGGCATGGCTTTGTTCTAAACAGTGACAGCGGGCCATCAAGTTGTGGTTTAGCATTCCTTCCTGAGCTCATATTGCAGTTGCACAAGCCAGAATGCAGTATTGAAAACAACTATGGGAAGTTCTGCTGAAGGCCATGTCATTGTTGCCATGTACAACACAAGCTGGCATATACTTTGTGCAACTACTCCAAAGCATTCTCAAATGTCGCTGTGAATGCAAAGCAAAGCTGGTGTCTTCGTATTGCATAGAAGTCTGTGCATGCCATTCTCATTAATATAAATATAATGAGACATCGGAGCCAGTAAACTGAATTACAGGTTCAGTAAATGCAAGAACCAATTTGGAGGGTTTACATGGCCACGGCTCCCGGCTTAGGCTGAGAAAGAATACTTGTATAGTCAGGGGAACAAGGTACGATGGCCATATTATCTGGTTATCTCGAGCAAACACTAACATCCAAGCAGAATTTGTAAAATTGGATTTCCAGTAAGGGAGCTATGATGTCGTGCTATAAAATGAAATTACAAATAAGCCGTTTAAGTATGTGACAGGTATATATGCATATGTTCTCTGATACAGCCTTAAAGCAATGTCTAAAGTTATTTTGACTGATCAGTAAAATGTAGAATGGTTGAATGTAACGATGACCACTTCCCAAGGTAGCAAGCAAAAGTGAACATTTCTAACTGTTAAGTGATGTTCATACCACTTAACATATGCTGAATTTTAGAGTGCTATTAGTTGCTGACTATCAACATCTTCACCAAAATATACCTATATCACTGCCAGTCTGCTTTCAAAAAAAGAAATTAACTGAGGCATTGACAGGCAACAGAAATTTGGAAAATAGCAATATGAAGCTAGGCCGAAGAAAAACAGAAAAGCAGTGATGGCTTTTGTCGTTTCTTGCATCTCTATAATGCAACTTGAAGTTGATGGCTTTTGTGTTCAAGATGAACCAGCAGTCCTGTAAACACTATCCTGAATATATAAAAGTCACAAGCATATGTATGCATTTGCAGCATTCTCACTGAGCCATGTTATGAAGTCGATGTCTTGCTTACCTGAAGATACGATAAGAGAGAAGCACCAAGGAAAGACTGACACAGATAGGCACAGTAATGCATGCTTAGCTTTTCAGTGCATGAGTTTAGCTGGCTAGACCTAGCTTGTGCAGTGTGCAAGTTAGCCTAAATGCAACTGTATACCGTCCGACAAAACTGTTGTGTAAATCTGCCCCAATATTACTTGAAATAGATTGTGAGGATAGTTCTTACGCATAAGATAGCATTATATTGGTTTCCTGAGCTGAGCAAGTGGCTAAGCACTTTATTACAATTACTTATTTTAACATTTATTATACCTAAACAGTACTAAATGACAATACTTGAGTGGTGAGCTAACATGATACGCCAAGTAAGAACTTAATGAGTTTATTATTTATACTAATAAGAAGTAATTAACCATTAGCATCCTAATACAGCCATACCGCTACAAAGGAAAACTTTGTAGGTTCTCTTTGTAGCCTTATGGCTCCACTTGAGCGGATGCTAATGAGTAATTACTCCCTTATCACAAATCTTCACCTTGGGGGATTTACCTAATTCATTGGATGAACATCATCATTTACTGCATGGATTTCTGCAGTGACTAGCTAAAGGACAAGAGGTTAGTAAGCCCTGTGAGTTCGAAGGCCATTCCAGCCTTTTGTGACAAAAACAAAAATGAATCTTGAAATGCAGTGGCATGAGCTAACTGAGGCACAACACTGCTTGTGCGACTAGTGCAGAAGGAACCATGACTCAGAACAGATTAGTTGGTTATGTGACAATAAACAGTTTTAAAAAAATCTGCAGTTTCTGCACGACATGCAGAAATTTGAAGATTCACTTTTAGTGCTGTTACACTGGAGCTTCAAAAATAGTAGAATAAAACAAGCGCCTCAGGTCTGAACTCATTCCAGGATTCTAGTTAAGTTAGATTTTGTGGCATGTGCCATTCGAATACACAAGCTGATGCCACACAGGGGATTTGAACGCAAGCAACTTGGAAGACGGTGACACTAAGGACACGTCGAGTGTAAATATCATGGGTTGTGGGTGGGTGTATGAGGATTATTATATATTTGAACCAGTATACAGTGAATATACCTTTATCGGAAGGCCTTATAAGTTGGCAAAATGTAATGCTGACAATAAAAAAACAATATTAGTGCATTCTTAGTAACATTAGCAAACAGGCCAATTCAGGGCATGCTAAATGTTGTTTTGGAGAACTGAAATGCTGGTATTGATTGCAATATGGCAGACCCCATATAGCTGTCAGTGAAGGCATGTGACAAAACACTGAAGGGACGGTAATAATGCAAGTAATAAAAAGCTGAGGCCCAAAGGAGTGCCTCGGGGGACGTTCGAGATTGCAGGAAAAGGCAGGATGCATAAGAATTGGCAAGGGAAATCTGCCGAAAGCTGGCTGTTTAAGCTTGGATCCAGTTTAGAGCTATTGGATGCAAGTTAAAGCACGAGAAAACCAGCCTTACATAAATAAGGGAATCGCATGCTTTTTCAAAGCAAAGAACAAAAGCATCATAGGGGGATGTTGCAGTCAAGGTGCATGTCGTGAAGAACAAGAAAAAGTTGGCTATTGCAGAAATGTTTTCTAGAAGCTGGCCGATTAGGATGAAAAAACTTTATGGGCCAAAGCAATCTAGCAGGGTCAAGAGTATGAAATGTGTTTGGAGATTTGTAGCACATGCCAATAACACAAATAGGGCCATAGGTGCTGGGTGATGAAGGGTTAAAAACAGAGGGGCCAGGCTACAATAAGGCAGGAAGCTATCTGTACAGCATGCACTAGATATGCCTATACAACCTGCTTCTTTTCCCGTTGTTTCTTTCTGTAAATTTCACAGAACTCGATCATAGCATACTGTGGGGTGCACCGGTGGCAAGTTGGCATGTCGAAACTGTGCTAAGGGACGACGACAGAGCAAGAATTGCTACCCTGTGTAGTGATGTTGTTACCATCGTCTTTGTTCCTAGCGTAGCTTTACCAGCTCCACAGGGCTTATTTTTCAGTCTACAAGTAGTCATGTTTGTAGCAAGCAGTCACAGGCAAATGAAGGTGGTAGCAGACAGACATATGCAAGTGCATTGACGAGATCTTCTCAAAGCTTCGAGAATGTCTTGTTAAACAAACTGCTGCGGCTGACCCCAGAAGCGCCGCTGAACAACCGCTTAACACCAATAAAGCCGATTTCGCAAGCAGCTCTGCAACAATAGCATTGTGAACACATCCAGTTTCGTGCCACTGACCTCCGGATCGAAAAGGACCATGAGCAAAATCAACAACAGACACTGTCATTGCCTGTGAGGTGCTTCAAGACCACTGTATTTTTATGATTGCAGTGAAAACCAACATCCCACTTAAACTGAATACTGCCAAGCATTTGTCAATATTGACTTAACACAGCTAAGCAAAAAGAGAAAGAAAGCAATGGCAAAGGTTTTCTCAATATTTTTTTCTTCTTTTTCATCAAGACTCGTTATGCTCAACTTGCTCTGTGGACAGTTTTGATTGCATAAGCTGCTGCCACACTTTTTTTTTGCGCTACATCAATTGAAATGCTCATGAAAAACAGACATGAGTTGGCACATATTAGAGATTTGTACACTGTCAATCAGTCGTGATTTAAAAGCGGCAAAGATTCTTGTTTGTAATCGCGTAATACCATGTTGTTACAACCTAAACCGCTAGAGGAAGTGTTCAGTCACCCATTCATCACGCCGATATGTTTATTGCAGGCAAATGTGCGCACAGCCGGCAGGAAATAAAAAGAAATGAAGCTCCCGAATTTGCACTGCACCGATGTTTTCACACAGGTTACAGTTTCTCCGGCGAGTCGTAACCCGAGCACCCATCATCACAAAACGTACTGAATGGAGCACCAAAGGGCAGAAGGATGGCGACATTGCTATTGTCGCCGCAAAACAGTCCTACGGCCGTGCAGCCAAGCTCGCGTCGCGTCACGTCGCACACACGGCAATTCTCAAGCACAGTGCCAACACGAATCGCGAACAAAATGGTAACGAATGCGTAGCCAGCAACGTCATGTGCACGCTTCGGTCGCGATCACTGCAACCATCGCAACGAATGCGACTAGCTGCACAACGCCACGTTCATTTCAGAATTAGGAAAGCACGGCGTGCGTAGTGAGCTCTCGAAGGTGCACATTTCACTGCCTTGACGTAAAAGCACTCGCTTCGATCGCAATCACTTTCACTAGGCGGACACTAGTCACTGTGCTAGGCAGCTCATGCACGCACAGAAGTTCACCGTGAGCAGCTGTTGCTCGCCGCTGTGCGTGACGATCCTCGCAGGAATTAGGAACGCTTGCACCAACCACAAACAGCTCCATATAAACACTTCGTGACACCGCCAACGCGTAGGGCTTGCGTCGGTTCGAAGAGGCGCTCTGTCAACTACATCAGCGTCGATTTCAACTCTGGAAACTGTCGCTACTCGCCGCTGCTGCACGCGGAGAAGTTAGCAGTCGCTCTAAACACTCGTAATATCAACATGTGGCCAATATAGTATGCATCGCGGCATAGCTGCCACCACTACAGCCACGACCTATGCCTCGCTCCCCAGTTCAGTCGACGGACGGCCATCTTGCCCCGGCAGGAGCGGATGCCTACGTCACGTAAAAAGCAGCCAATCGCTGCAATTCGGTCGCCAGGCGGTTCGCTCGTCCGCCCGAAAGTTGAAGTGGTTGAAGTTCACCAACTTTCCTCCCGCCCGCCGGATGGAGCGGTTGTCTATTGTCTGGTCGGGCGGTCCGCCAGTCCGCCTGCCTGGCGGATCCGCTCAAAAGCGATCGTACAACGGCCTTTAGGGCTTTAATCTCAAAGCCCCTCAAAGGGGCTTTAATCTCAAAGAGATGGGAGCGCCATCTCTCGGGTGGTGGGAGTACCGCGTTTGTTTTCCCATGGCCTCCGTGACCAGCACAGGCATCGGTACTTTAACATCGCGCTTGATCTCAGAGGCCACGATTGCTCTTCGCCGCGGCGCCGATTGGCTGCGCTTGGTCACAGTTTGCTGCGCGAATGGTTAACGTTAGCTCGCGCCTCGCATGGTTTGCGCCGGGGCCGGCTGCTTCTAGCCGCGCTCATCTACGAATTGCGAAGTCCGCGTGCGCTCTACGTCTGGGGTACGTGAGGGCAGGATGCTCGAGGTTGAGCTTTTGGCTGTAAATATCGGAAAAAACTGGAAGCCCTTCTTTCCGCGGTTTAGAGAAACATAACGTACCGCTTGTAGTTTATGTTGATAATATTCCTCGGGTGGGTAATATGCGGTTGTGCTGAGTAATTACCAAGTCTGCTTCGTCGGCCTTGTCCAGACCGCATCTCTGTTGGCCGTTGACGCTGACCTTCCTTGTAAGGTTGGCGATGTGAAGCGCAAAACTCTTCGCTTCGAGCACCTCTTAAACTGGGGGGTCGCAGTTGAAGCACTACATTCCGAGAAGTGATGGCCCCTTAGCGCTCACCTCACAGAACTGGCTGCACCTGAACCGAATACAGCCGAGAGGCTTGGTTTGGTTTTTGGTTTTATTGGGGTTTAACGTCCACATGCAACTCAGGCTATAAGGGACGCCGTAGTGAAGGGCTCCGGAAATTTCGACCACGTACATGGGGTTCTTTAGCATCGCATTAAATAAATTTTTTACTTGGCTAGTTTTAACAGTTGTGTAAAAAAAAAAGAAAATAATAACAGATTTCTTAGAAGTTCAAACACCTACTGAATTCGGTAGCCTCGGCCTGGGTGCAAAATGCTATCTACGTCGCAAATTCACCTCGTTACATAGAGAATGTGATGCTTGCCGCCGCAAAGGTCCCGGCCAGGGATCTTTGCGTCGTCAGCCGCGTGTCGCCGGCAGAAGACACGCGGTGATGCGGCGAATTTCACGTGGTGGCCCGCGGACAACGCTGCCCGCATATAAGCGAGCTGATACGAAAGCAGTCTCATGGACCCTGCCGCTTCTGTGTCGATAGTTTCTCTTGTGATGTGCATTTCCCACCGAATCCATGCTGCTACCCTATAGCGAAGTAAATGCTGCAAAGCGACACCGAGCGGGATATGATTCGACAAAGTCAAATTCTGAGAAGCGGCATTTTTTCAAGCCGGCAAATGACCCTAAGGTGCTGAAAACATGGACAGAAGCAATTCCGCGCAACAACTTCAAGGCAACGTCCAAAACTTATAGTGCGTGACCTCCATTTCCTGCCTGAGGACATCAACTCCTGCTTCCAACACGTCATTAACGGTCAAACCGTTAGGATTCCTCGAGGTAAGTGGACGCTGAAGAAGGGTGCGGTGCCACGTATTTTCACGAACAGGTCGGCTCATCTCTCAAGCAATACGACAAGGAAGTCACCCGAAGTTACATCTGTGGCTTCCGCCAATGTTTTCGCCTGTTAGAGCAAAAGAGGAGCAGAAGACGGCTTCGACGTTCCGGAGAGCGCCGAACATCTTGAGGTCGCCGCTGACAAACGCACGCTTGAAAATGTACCGTGGTTTTCTGCTCTGCAAAACACACCAACGTTTGACACATGGTGCGTAAGAGCCTCAGCCGATGATGTTATTATCTACAAGCTGGAGGAGCGTGAAGGTGTTGTAGTAGTACAGAAAGCTGTAGTTGTGCGAAACAACTTGTCTGTTGATGTCAGTGCACGAGGTGTGCTTGGCCGGAAAGGAGCTACGTTGAAATTACATCGAAAATTGCACTTGCAAGCCTGAATGACGTGACGACGTTTCTTCAGTACACTGACTTCCTGAATGTTTGCACAGGGTGTGAAAGTGAGCTTTTCCCTAGCATTTCAACCTCAACGACCGTTTTGAAATCTGATAGTGTATGGCACAGTAAGAAATGCATGGTTCTCTCTGAGCACACCTTGTGTACTCCATGCAAGAAAATGAAAAAAATTTTTGAGGACAGAGTGAAGCGCCTGGCAAAAAAGGGCATGAAGTCTCAACGCAAGGCGCGATGGGTAATTAAGAACCTAAGGAAAAGAGTCATTAGGGCATCTGCTTTTCGTGAAAAAGCGAAAAGGGAACACGATGCTCTAAAGCACCGGATCTCGCAGGTGTCACCAAATGTCTTGGAGAAAGCACTGGAAAAAATACCTGATGCACAGCGGGAAGCCTTTCGCACAGCATTTCAAGCTGCAAAAGCAAAAACGCCTAAGGGAAGGCGCTATAGGTCAGAATGGCTCGTGACATGCATGCTCTTACGAATTTCAAGTCCGAGAGCGTACAAACTCATGGTAAAGATGAAGCTCCTGCCGCTTCCAACAACCACCCGGCTAAGTCAGATCATGCGTGGGATGACCTGTGAGTTCGGGTTTAACAAGGTAGCTCTCGCCAGTGTCGGAGCGTTCATGATGGACAGATCAGATGTGCAGCGCTGCGGAACATTAATACTGGACGAAATGAAGGTGCGGCAGGCTGTTGCTTTCAACAAGCACACATATAAGAATGACGGCTTTGCGAATTATGGCGATGGCCACGATTCAACTATAGCTGCTGACCACGCACTGGTTCTTATGTTCGTGCCCCTCTTCCACTCCTGGGTTCAGCCCATTGCGAGTTTTGCAACAAAACATGCAGCACCTGGGAAGGTGTCAGCAAGGCTCGTTCTGGAGGCCATTGTAGAGCTTAGCAAGCACGATGCTGTTGTCGTTGCCGTTATAAGTGATGGAGCCAGCACGAACAAGGCCATGTGGTCCCAGTTTCGCAAATCAGGCAAGCTGCATGCACCGAAGCACAAAGTGGACCATCCGACTGTACCTGGGCAGCACCTGTACTTCCTTTGTGATGTCCCGCACATTATAAAGTGCATCAGGAACCATCTTCTTCATCATAAGTACGCAATGGTGAGCTAAAGATTCCTTTTAACAAACATTCATTGTATGTTTTCGAAGAAGTATTTGTTTTCGATCTGCAAGTTTTTGCAAACTTGCAGATCGGCGAGCACAAGATCAACTATGACCACTACCGGATACTACAGGAGGTTGATGGCAAACAGTAGCTACGCGTCGTGCCTAAACTGACTAGAGAGCATGTCAGCCCTGACAATATGAGAAAAATGAATGTCCGGGTGGCTGTTCAGGTAAGTAAAGGTGCTGAAGTGTGTACTAAATTTACAGTCGAACTAGAACTCTTTGGCGCGGTTGCGACACATATTAAAGCACTGTATTCATTGCTGTACTGCAGTCGGGCTAAGGGTCTACCAGCGGCTCAAGCAGCCTGGACTGGAAGAATGTGATGGCACTAGCGAGTTCACGCTCATGGTGAACAGCCTGTTTGATGCTTTAAACATAAAACTGCCTCGGTTTGGAATAACAAGCTCCTCGAAGGAAATGGAGGTAAGCACATATAAACGAAACATCTCGCAAATGGGTGCAAATTTTCTCTAACATTGTGGAATGTTTTTTTCCTCCTGGTTCACCTCCCAGGTCATCCAGAAGTTATTTGATGCACTAAATCTGACGGAGAGGAACCACATTTATCAAGGAACTGTTATGTTTGCTTCGCAACCTTCCACTGAATCTCTTCGTGTTACTATTGCGTCAGTCCTAGACCTCACGAAAGATCTTTTATCCGAAGGAGCATCTTATGTACTTACCGGAAAGCTGAATCAGGATCCTTTCGAGGTAAGCAGTACAAACGGGAGCAATTTCTTCTTTCTTTTACTTGTGGACTCTCATAAGTTGAGCTTAATTACTTAGTTCGAACATGCAGAACACCCCGCAACCATATTGAAAATGGTCCCGTTTATTAAAACTGCGTGTATATATATATATATATATTAAAAATTTTCAACCTTCTTAGAGTTGGAATGCCTAAGAATCGACTTCATTGTACGTTTTAACTTAAAAAAAAAGTCATGCATCTTATTTTTCAGAGGTTTTTTGGGCTGACCAGAAGCTACGGAGGTGATGAGGACCATCCCACTTTGACAAGCTTCCCTCACATATACAGGCTGTTGAGCTTGTACGCACTGATAAGCGCTTGTGTTGGTAGCAGTGTGATAGAAGAACACACATTCGTTCTGGCCACTGTTGAAGAGACGATGAAGGCTGGGAGAAAAGAACGGCTTGCATCACGTGAGCAGCTTCAGAAGACCATTGAGGGGAAGTTATCTGAAATCTACGCATCCACAACAGTCAGGGAAAGCGTCGCTTCCGATCACGGATATTACACACCATCAGCCCAGGATTGCGTCATACACTACTTGTGAGGTTACCTCGTAAAATCCTTTTTGAAATATGAGAAGTGTCAGGAGTGCATCAGTAGCATTCAGTCTTCACATTCAGAATTCCCAGAGGCATTTCTCACTCTAGGGAGAGAATTCAAGCAGGGGAGCCTCAAAAAGCCATCATGGGAACTCTATAACATGTTCCGCGCTATTGAAATCAAGATTTCGCCGATGCTGCAAAACAAGAGCCTCTGTTCAGACACTTTTTGGGCTCTCCTTGATTCGCTCAAAGACAGCCATGTGACAAGTGTTGGCTGCCCCTCTCACAGAGATAGTACAACTGCAGAGCTTTTGCATTCTTAGATAGCACTACGCATGCATTTTGCCACTAAAAATGCTTGCGAAAAGCTCAGCGCTTCCGAAGTTGTTGCATCTGCAAGAAAGAAAGCAAAACTGATGTGAAAAGTTGAAAACTTTCCTTTATTGACTTGATCACTGAAAGTTGCACGTCTGTAAATAAAACTTAGCTGATGGGTAAAAGCCACTAAATCTTGTTTCTTTCATTTTTTCTTGCGTCACATGCACTTTTTTTTCTTCAGCCACCTTCTCTGTTTTACCGTGTCGAGATGAAAATACAATTGTGCTGGTGGTTGCGGCATTTTCTTTCAATAAAGCGATCGGTATTGGGAGCACGGCAGCTTGACTTCTTGAAGCCGTTTGCAAACGCGTCTTTAACGAGTCCGGCTAATGTTACTGCTACAAATGCTACTAAACCGTCTTTTTTTCGTTACAAAAAAAGATCAAGGCGAAAGCTACGTTTGTATTCCTTAAATACGTTGTTTTTTTAACGGACGCGAGCAGTCTCCTGCTGACGCTCCTCAAGCTGGGAGTAACAGACGACGCGCTCATCCTAAATAGGGTGCCTCGATGCCAGCGCCGCCGTCCGGCGCAGCGCTGGCATTGAGGCACCCTAATCCTAAAGCGACCGCAGCGCCACCGCCTAGACGGCGATCGCGTGGGGCCGCTCTGCTCCCTGGCTCGCACTTTATGGCTCGCCAGCGTAGTTTGCCAACTGTCCTTATCTAAAAACGTTGGCAGTTACGGTGTGTGTTTGCCGCGCTGCGCACCTGTGGCGCTACTGCCGCTGTGACGTCATATCAGCTGTAGATTATGTTTTCTTTCTCTCAGTTGCAACAACATCAAAATCAAAATATAAAAAAAATCACCCAAGACCATGGAGGAAGGAAAACTAAGGAGAGGCCCTTCGTATTCCCAATGCATTGGCGAGAATGTGGCGGAAGTGACGTCAAAATTTAGGCTTAAAAAGTTGGGCCACTAGCAACGTTGTCGTTGTTGCTAAGAGAACTCGGGCCACTAGCAACGGCGTACGGCATCGTTAGCGTAGATGCTGCTAGGGGCCAGAGTGTTTCTCGGTGGCGGTGGACGGACTTTCGGCATGGTGTGTTCGGCCTTGCGTGTTAAAGTCTACATGCCTGGCGTCGTGACGTTACGCACGCATCTAAGGTTGCTTTTTAATGCAGCAAATAACCACTCATTTGATATTTTGTTCGTCAAACTTGGTGTCGTTACGCGGAGCGATCGATGCGTTGAAATGAATCTCGCGAAAAGGTGGCACTCCGGAACCGCGCTTCGACACACGAAGAAGCGTTGATTGTTTGGTCAGCGAACTTTCGCACCTCACCAAACAGCACAGAAACATGAAGCCGCTCTCGGCGATGCTGGACTGCGTTTCGAAGGCCACACGGCGGGTGTACTGTAGCCCGAGGAGGATGGTGAGCTGAGCTATAAGCGGCGCGCAATGTCGTCTTTCTTCGCCTGGCGTCGGAAAAGGTTCACCGCACCTGTGCGCCGGTCTGTGTCTAGGTGCATGTTTACGGGGAGGGAGGTGTAGGAGTGTAGCGGCGAGCGGCGCGGTTTTTTTTTTTATACCTTTCTTTTACGAAGCGCTTGTGAGCCGCGCGCGATCCCCGCCCCGTAGCTCGGTGGAGAAGGAAGATAGTGAGGAGAGCCGAGCCAACTTCCGGTTGCGGGGCGGCTTCACAAAAAGTGACGTCAGGGCCTCTCCTTAGCTCTTTCCTTCCTCCATGCATTAAAGGCTTCCGCCTTAAAAGTGCAAGCAGTATTGCTTTCGCAATAAAAACGCAGCGCCTCCAACTGAAGGAACGCTGTGCGCCGCGTCTACAGGTCACGCGTGGCTGCCGGCCGCCGCTGCGCGACGACTCAAAGCGTCTTGGGCATAGAGGAAAGAAGGAAAAGAGGGGAGGCTGCTATGTCACATTTTTTGAAGCCGGAAGCGAGGGCTCCGCCATGACACTTGGCCGTTTTCTCAGCCAATGGCATGCTAGCGCCGCGAAGATCAACGCGAGCGGCGCGAGCAGACGATTTCGCGCCGCGCCTGGCTGTCGGCAGCTGTCAGACACGGCGGAAAGTGAGACTTCTGCTCCGATTGACAACAAAGACGCTGCGATGCCCAGCTGCTGTGTTCCTGGGTGTCGGTCGCGCACGCCAGGACAAGAACCGGGCGTCACTTTCCACACGTAAGTATACTGCATTTTGTTTTCGTATTTAATTGACTGCGTAATGAGTAAAATGCATGCTCCCAGAACATAACGCACGACACGGCGTGAACGTGGTATTCGTACCGCCCTGGCCTTATTGGTGGCTCTTTGTCCGAGTGCAGTGAATAGTATTGTTTTCAAACAGGTTTCCGAAAGATCCAGAGCGAAGGAGGCAGTGGACTGAGGCCGTTAGACCAGGCCAAAGCGACTGGGAGCCAGCAAAATGGACCTGCGTACGTTCAAAACATTTCCTGCCCGAGCACTTCGATCGGATGTCGACGCTCGTAGTTCGTATACGTGCGGATGCCGTCCCCCTTCAGGTGAGGAACCACCTTCTATACATTCTCAAGAGATTGGAAAGAAATGCTCTTATTGAGAAGGTGCTTTATTATAGCTTGACTGCATAAGCATGCGTTCAATAGGATGTTTTAGGTGTTCGTGCAAGAAATAGAACGATTTGCGAATAAATGGCTTTAGCTAGACGTTATGATCGAGTAGCGCGGCTACAGTATTCCCGCACTGATAAAAAGTAATTGTGTCATTATACTCCTAAACTGGCTGCGGTTTATATATGGCTCTGGTGAAATTCTGCTTACTGTACATGATAATTTATTTATTTATTAGCTTACGCACTCCCTCATTAGAAGAAAATAAAAAAAGAGAGAGCATCGTGCACACCACAGTTTCCTTGGGGCATCATTTCTATTTAATTATTACTTGTAGTGTGCAAATGTTTGCGCCTAGCAGTAGGCGGTGCATTTTTTGTTGTCATCTCGGCCATAGCACCTGGGAAGTGTCACTGTTTTATAACTAAGAGAGCACTGTGATTCCTTAAAACTATAGTTCGTTTACAAAGGAAATCACAAAGAAGTTCCATAAGGCAAAGAGCACCGTACGTATTTGCTCGCGTGATTTGCGCACGTTTTTTCTTTAATTAGGGCTCAAAAAAGAGGGTGCGCAATTTACGCGCGAGCGAGTTATCAGAACACGTCCTAAAGAAAAGATTGGCACCCCTCGCCCCATGGCAACAAGGCTGACTCGTCCCCCCCCCTTCCCCCTCCCCCCTTCCCCACGCTATAGCTCCCCGCGGGGTGGCATGACATGACGGCACGTGCTTAGCTCAAAGCAATAAACGCGCAAAGATTCAATCGCGAAGTCAGCCGTGGGAGGAGATAACGGGCAATAAAACGGGGCCCTTGCGTGGACCTCCTCCATGTTTGCAAACAAGCGAGGTGGCGCTGCAGTCGCGAACGGGCTCGCGGTAGGCAAGAGGCCAGGGAGTGGCGTCGAGTTGAGGTGGTGCAGCGCCGGTTTTCAAGGCTTGTATGCGCGTTTTGAGTTTCTGAGAATCATAACAATGGTTGATGATTTCAACTTAGTATTCCTCGAAGTACACGAGCTCGCGTTGGCCATGTACGGCGTATTTCGACACGGTGTGTATTGTATTATGGCTAGAAAGCGCTGCAGTTGGTTTCTACCCCAGGCATTCAATAAAATGGTAAGTTTTTGACACTGAACTAGCAAGAATGATTTTACCTCGGGACAGTGCTGAGGGAAGCACTGGCGTTTTTTCGGCAGAGCCGACGTGCGCTCACCGTCTGTTGACACGTGTCGCACAGTGCGAAAAGTGGGGACAGCGTCGATCGTGTCCCGATCTCATCTGTCTCGCGTAGCCGCTCTTTTTAGCCGTCAGATCAGGCACCACCAGGCTGACTTCTCCCCTTCTTAAACTGGTCGATTTGGTGAAAAGTTTGGATTCCTGAAATTATATTTCTTCCAGCCCTGGGTCTTCTGTTTGGCTACTAAAAATTATAGGAAAATATTAAGTAGAAATTCATAAAATTACGGTTTTTAGATCTGTGGTCGTCAAAAATTGTGAGGTAATGGCGTTTCTGATGGTCCTGGCACATCGCGAATCCTGCGGGTTTCTGACGACGGAGTACCACAATGGTAATATCACTACGCAGAAGAGGGATCAGAGGTTTCGTTGATTTCAGTGCGGCATTTCTTTGACCAAAGCGAAAGCGAAGAGGCCATAAACGAGGGAAAAAAACTTAAAGGTTTGTTTTGTGATCTACCACATTTTCTGATTGGCATCACTCACCCCTTCGTAAATTTGTAACGAATGGAAATAGAATGATTCTATTTGTCGCGAACGATTCCAGAGACATTGAGGAGAGCAATAAATCTCTCGACTTTTTTTTGCTACAGGAGCAGTAGTATGGTAGTCATTTTTGATAAGAAAGGTACTGCGAGTCTAAAGAAAGGAAGTAATACCGCCATCATAGAGAATAGGGCGTTGGCAACGTGCTGGCATAAAAAATTTCCGCATTTTCTACTTAATTGTTCAAGACCCGTGGTGACTTGACGAGGGTGTTAATTATAATTATCCAAAAACTTTACCAGGTATAGCTGAAAATAAAACGCATTGCTGAAATTAGCAAAGCAATTTCATATTTGCACCAAATTTGAAAACACTTTTCATTGCCTCATCCCCTGTCAATCTCGCTACGTGCCTCTATTGGTAGTCCGCCTGCGGTTGCTTCTTTCCAAACAGCCTTCGCGATCATGTACTATTTCATGAAGAAGCTTATGACACATATGATATGCATGATGCAATGAAAGTACGCTGTTCGAAGCAACGTTAATCTATGAACGTTGGTTCGAAGCATGCCAACGCGACCGTGCAAGATTGTCACAACTTACCAGACTTTTCTACTACAATCAAATAATTATGTCGTCCATGTTAAGAAATATTTTGAAGTATATATTAAATGCCCTAAAATGCGTCATTACACGTTCGTATAACTTCTGCACACGTAAACATGCTGTGCTATCAACAAAATAACGCATTCCTCGGTGGAGAGTGACCCTGCCGGCGCCCGTGCACACCAGCTCAGGGTGATAAACACGTTCGCAGCTACATACATGCTTTTTCTTTTCCTTGCGCAATTTTAAGCGTACCATGCGGTTGTTCAGGTGAATGAGCGCGGCAATTTCCGTGCTATGAAGTACGTTGACTGGCAGCGCCGGTCTACACCCAGACTTCGCGCTTTTACTACCGTGGCTCATTTCCTAATGCGGCATTTATTTCCGAGAAACCGATTAAAGCTAATCTAATTTTTCGTTTTATGATACTACGCGGATCCAACAGCGACGCAGCTGGTCAGTACATGCTGCTTCTGCAGTGCGCAGCCACGATATGCAGCCGCCGGTAACTGCAGCAGCTGCGGTAGGCACGGCCAGGTGGAACCTGTTTTGCCTACCACGCGAAAGTCGCTACTGACATCAGCGCCACCGCATCTCCGTGACGTCGCGGGGTGAAGGAGGTGTGGATTCGGACGCGCGCGCAACTGTTCGTCCGGAATAGCGACCGCCAGCGCGAGCAAGCCGGGTAAACGGCACAGTTCGCACCCGCGTACATGCTGGTGGTCTGGCTCAGCACAAAATGTGCGAGTAGTTTTTTTTTTTTTTTATCGGGTTAAAAGTGTGAAACTTTTTGGGGTGCATAATCTATGTGCGGGCGCAAATTACGCGAGTAAATACGGTAAATGTCATACACATAAGGAAAAAGGGAAGCATGAGACAAAGAAAAAAAGACAAAACACAGGCAGAAAGCTTGGCCAAATGTTTAGGGTAATCCCGTTTTCTTTTGCGAAGTTTCTGTGGAAACAATTTATAGCTTTCCTTTAGCCGCATAGCTGCGCTTGGGTGGATGCCAATGAGTATAATTAGCTCCCTTATTATACAGATACGGCAGTCTTGCATATATAATTCCTCATACACATACCATACACACTTCATGGGGTATAGCTGGGTGAGCCTGAGAGAGACATCCCACTCTCCCTTCTCAAAAATATGGTAAGCTGCTGTACTAACAATGCATTTCTCTACTCTTCCTTTCTTAAGAAATGGGTGCACTCTCGCCCACCCATGGCTGAGTTCCATATTGACAGTCTCAGATTGGTACATCTGTCTGTTGAATTACATGCATCTTTTTAGCTAAGGCTGGCATTCCACCGAACATGTGATGCACCTCGTTATTGATTTACAGCAGGAACCCCTTTCACAGCAGCCAGGCGATGGCACAGCTGTTGTTGCCACTGCTCAGCATGGCGCCCAGCAAGCACTAACACAAAGTCACACATCTCCAGCGTCTCCACTGCAACAGGTATTTTCAAACAGCGCTGTTTTGTGACTACTACAGCTATTCGAAGCATCACAGTGGCTGTGTATATTTTGGAGTAGGAGCTACAAACACTGCTTCCTGGCACGGGCTCACCAGAAGATTTATCCAAATCCCATGACACACTAGTCATCATATTTCTTAACCCTTCAGACAGCACTCAAAACAGTCTTAAAGTATGATGCCCCACCTCCATCTTTCACTAGCTGCTTAAAGCTGAACACCTTGTATGCTTGGTACATGATGTATGCGTTAACAGACAAAGAGGGCAATATCATTAGCAATATGATTAAGATATCAAATAGCCAGAGACACAAATCTATGCAGTAGCCAATGCAATCAGAACGTTAATGAGAGAAGCCACAGCGCACAGCAATGGGACATCCCGTAGCAGTAAGAGAAGAGGAAGTAACGGAAGCCTTAGGAGGAATGAAAAGCGGGAAAGCAGCTGGTGAGGATCAGGTAACAGCAGATTTGTTGAAGGAGGGAGGGGAGATCGTGCTAGTAGAACTAGCCATCCTATATATGCAATGCCTTGTGACCTCGAGAGTACCAGGAGCTTGGAAGAATGCTAACATTATCTTTATTCATAAGAAAGGAGACGTAGGACTTGAAGAATTACAGACCGATCAGCTTACTGTTCATTGCCTACTAAGTATTTGCTAAGGTAATCGCTAATAGTCAGGGCAACCTTAGGCTTTAATCAACCAAATACTTAGGCAGGCTTTCGTAAAAGATAGTCAACAATAGATTATGTTCACGCTATCAATGAGTGATAGAGGAATGCACAGATTATAACCGACCCCTATATATGGCCTTCATTGATTACGAGAAAGCATTTAACTTAGTGGAAACCTCAACTGTCATGCAGGCACTGCAGAATCAGGGTGTGGAAGAGTGTTATGTGAAAATATTGGAAGATATTTATAACAATTGCATGCCTACCATAGTCCTCCATATAGCCAGCAATAAAATTCCAATAAGGAAGGGTGTCAGGCAGGGAGACACGATCTCGCCAATGCTATTCACTGCCTGTTTACAGGAGGTATTCCGTGGCCTGAAATGGGAACATTTGGGGATAAGAGTTAATGAAGAATACCTGAGTAATTTGCGATTCGCTGATGACATCGCCTTGCTAAGCCACTCAGGACAAGAACTGCAAAGCATGATCAATGAGTTAGACAGGCAGAGCAGAATGGTGGGGCTAAAAAATAATATGCAGAAAACCAAAGTAGAAACAGCAGTTCGCAATTGGTAGCGAGGTGCTGGAAGTAGTAAGAGAATATGCCTACTTAGGGCAGGTAGTGACCGCTAATACAGACCATGAAAGGGAAATAACTAGAAGAATAAGAATGGGTGGAGCGCATATGGCAGATTCTCCCAGATCACGAATGGCAGTTTACCATTATCCCTCAAGAGAAAAGTCTACGACAGCTGTATCTTACCGGTACTCATCTATGGGGCAGAAATGTGGAGGCTAATAAAGAGGGTTCAGCTTAAGTTAAGGACAACACAGTGAGCTATGGATAGGAAAATGACAGGTGTAACGTTAAGAAACTGGAAGTAGGCAGAGTGGATGAGGGAACAAACGTGGGTTAATGACATCCTAGTTGAAATCAAGAGGAAGAAGTGGTCTTGGGCAGGGCACGTAATGCAAAGGCAAGATAACCGCTGGTCCTTAAGGGTAACGGAGTGCATTCCAAGAGAAGGCAAGCGTAGCAGGGGGCGGCAGGAAGTTAAGTGGGCGGGTGGATTAAGGAGTTTGCGGGAATGCGGTGGCCGCAGCTGGCAAAGGACAGGGTTAATTGGAGACATGGGAGAGGCCTTCACCCTTCAGTGGGCGTAGTCAGGCTGATGATGACGATGATGACATTCCTCCAGAATAAATTTTTTTTTACAGGCACCTATGGATGTCGCTGAAAGCCAGGAGACTTTGGCAGGCCCATCACAACAGGTATTTTACAAAATGCCATTTTGTGACTGCATCAATTCGAAGAACAACAGTGTCTGCGTTTATTTCGCAGCACAAGCGACCAAAAACAGATTTCTGTAACAGAATGCATCCTGGCACTGGCTCAGAGGAAGTTTTGTCTGAATCGCCTCAACACATTAGTCATTTTTTATAATCCTTTTGACAGAACTGAAAACACAGCCTAGCAGTGTGATGCTTTTCAATTTTTCAGTAGTTGCTTAGAACTGAATACATCTTATGCTTTGGTAGAGGCATATTTCTCAAGAATAAAATTTTTTTTCACAGGCACCTATGGATGTCACTGAAAGCCAGGAAACTTTACCAGGCCCATCACAGCAGGTGTGTTACGATATACCATTTTGTGACAGCAACTGCTAGAAGATTGATAGTGTCTGAGTTTATCTCACAGCACGAGTCACGAAACGGGTGAATTTTTATGTAAAAGAAAGCTTCCTGGCACAGGCTGAGAGGAAGTTTTGACCAAGCCACCTCAGCACACGAGTCATATTTTTATTCCTTCAGACATAACTCAAAACGGTCTAGTAGTGTGATGTTTCTCCACTTTTCACTAGGTGCTTAAAACTGAACGCTTGTTATGTCTCAGTACACACACATTTCTCCTGAAAATTTTTTTACAGTCATCTATGTATGTGGCCACAATGCTGGACATTCAGCCAGGGCCATCTCGAGCCTTTCAACTTGCACCAGTAAGTTTCATATCGTCCTGTGTGGTTTCCATCCAGGTTTATTCACTGCATGAGGTAGGATGTCGTTGCAATTCTGCAATGTAAAGTGCAGTAGAACCTGCAGTTGTTTGTCAGGCTCCGTGCTTACCGGAGACAGTAGCAGAGTGCAGTAGGTTCTGCAAAGATCCTTCATATAGGATGGTACCTTTTTGTGGAACCACATAAGCACATTAGTAACTGCCACAATATTCTTTCATGTGCCTTCATTGCTTATGATCGTTACACAAATCAATATAGTCATCTCGTCAGAGTTCCACTACAAATAATCTGTCAGTATCAAGAAAAATTAGGCTATGCAAGACATACTCCACCAGGTCAGTGATATCTTTTCTACAAAATTTTCTCACCTTATTCCAAACTGGTTTTACTGATTTTGGACAAGGTCATTGACAGCTATGTAGAAAGTATTCGGTGCATACTGGCATGCGTGCTACATGAAAAATTTGTACTGTCATGTTTTCTTCTTTTTCAGTTGTTCCTTGTATAAGTTTTCATGAAATACTTCTTATATGGGTACATATGCCAACCTCTTTAACGTCAGTTCCAGTGGGCATTCAGAAAAGGAGATTGCACGACACAAAATTTAATGCAATAATTTTTAAAGCTGTATGTATTCACGCTTCTACACAGTTGTGCTATTAACCCTGCTTTATTTCTGCTACACTTTGAGTGTATAATAAAAATAAAATGTGTAGACATATAACATTACCTAAAACATGCTAGGTGATATGAGTTTAACAATGTGCGAGCATTCTTCTTTTGCAGTGACATCGAAAGGCATTGAGTACATATGCACTGAAGCTGTTGCATGGCCCAGTAGCGGGCATGCCGAGTAATTTTGTGATTAGCCTCATGTCCTGCTTTCCTTCTTATGCCTTGATGCACGGCGGAGGAGAACAGGGCAACAGGCATTCAAAGGTGGGCTGCATTACTAAAGAGTTTATCTTATGCAGGAACTTCTGACTTTGCCAACCGCCCCAGCCTCTGTTGGGACGCCACGAAGAAGGAGGCTAGCAATGGTAAATGGACCTTTCAAATGTGCCTATTTCTGAAGAAGAATTCAACACCATGAATGTCAAATGCTTGTGCATATGCCAAGAGCGTATTTGATAGCATGAGTGGCCCATCCACAGCATGCATTATTAGCATAATCTTTAACACAGCATGTGCAGGCACCCAGACTGTGTGAATGGACTTAGCTTGATTTCGCCGTGGCAATTTTTACTAATATCTACTAAATGATCTGCACGTATATTGTATGCAATGATGAATCAATAAACCAATGCATTTTTAAGTGTGTGAGTGGCCTGCATATCAAGCTGAGGAGCACATTATGGAATCTTCTTCTTGGCCACCTCTCCATCTACCAGAGGAGAATCGGTCAGTCAGAGCTTTATTTATTTATCTATTCAAGTACCCTAAGGGTCCACTAGGGGCATTACATAGGGGGAGATGGGGGGGACTCAAAGCGGAACAAAATTGTTTTAAAAACAAAAAAAGCAGCGTAGGTACGGCACTCAGGTGCAAGTCGAGAAACATCATTGCCAAGTAAATATTCTTACAAAAATTCACAAAGAAAAAATAAACAGCAGGTGCGAATTAGTCATCTGAGAAATCAAATTTTGTTACTGAAAGTGTGAGGAATCCATATAAGAAAGTGATCCTGACTGAAATAACAAAGACTCTGTTATCATGACAATCCTAGAAGGTAAATCATTGCATTCTTTCATCATTAAGGTTACAGGTGAATTTTTGTACTTTTCCATCTGGACAAGAACAGGGTTACCCTTGTAGGCATTACCGGCTTGATGCGAGGTGCTGATAAAATATGTGACAGGGCAAATGATCTGTATCTATGGTACAATGTGCGAGAAAAAGATGATCAAGTGAATTTTCTGTGCATTGTGAGTGATGGCATGTTGAGCATTTCCATCACAGGTGAAACACTTTGAAAGTAGGACGAGAAGACTAACTGAGCTCCTTCATTCTTCTTTTAATGGAACATTCAGTGTGCTTTGTGTTTTATATGTGCACACTGTTGTAACTGTGGTATGCAATGCTTGGGTGTGCATTGCTCTAATGATGCATTGCATTTTCTATCTCTCTTCATAGGAGGACACACCCGAAAAAGCTTACTTGAGAGCAAGGGCTGCATGGTTTTCTGCAATGCATGCTCAGTCAAGAAAAAGCATAAAAAGGCTGCAGCAAACAAGGCGGAGACTGCAAAAGAAAAATGCGGAACTAAAATCTGTTCTGTGAGCTTTGACTACGGAGAATATCCTCCTGACAGAGCAAGTATATGTTTTAGATGGCCTGGGTAAAGTAAATAAGCACCTACTTGAAAGACAAGTCGGAAAGCATGGTGGAATTGGCACTCCAAAGCAGTACTCCCCTGAACTGAGAACTTTTGCCTTAACTCTAAATTTCTATTCCCCACGAGCCTATCAGTATGTCAGGAAAGTTTTTGACACGTGCCTCCCACATCCCAGAACTCTGCGAAAATGGTATGAGACTGTTGATGGCCAGGCAGGACTGTCAACAGAAGCTTTCAATGCACTAAAAATGAAGTGTGCTGAAACAGCAAGCAAGGGGCACCGAACAGTTTGCAGCCTCATGGTTGATGAGATGGCTATTCGGCAAAACATACAGTGGAACAAACGAAACTTTGAAGGGTTTGTTGACTTCGACAGTGGCATTGACAGCGACTCTTTGCCACAAGCAAAGGCTGCATTCGTTATAATGGCTGTGGCTATTAATGGGCGATGGAAGTTGCCCCTCGGGTACTTCCTAGTTGATGGCCTAATTGGAACACAGAGGGCTAACCTTGTCATCCAGTGCCTTCATAAGGCACATGATGCTGGAGCTATGGTTGCTTCACTCACTTGTGACGGGGCGCCCGCAAATCTGGCTATGTTGCAAGAGCTTGGGTGTGATTTCCAACATGTGGGAGACCTAAAAACAACCTTTCAACACCCAGCTACCCAGGAACCAGTGGCAGCTTTTTTGGATCCCTGCCATATGCTAAAACTTGTGAGGAATGCACTGGCACACAAGAGGTACTTTTTGACCACCAAGGAAGGACAGTGTCATGGGAGCATATTGAGCGGCTGCATACTGTGCAGCAGAAAGAAGGCCTACAGTTGGCTAACAAGTTGCGCAGAGCTCATACTGAGTGCCAGCAGCAGCCCATGAAAGTTAGACTTGCTGCCCAAGTAATGAGCACTTCTGTTGCG
Organism: Amblyomma mixtum; assembly: GCF_055824585.1. NCBI lineage: Eukaryota > Metazoa > Arthropoda > Arachnida > Ixodida > Ixodidae > Amblyomma > Amblyomma mixtum. The sequence continues at coordinate 272,336,433 of NC_143014.1, read as the reverse complement.
ACAGCACTAGCCGAGTGCAGGGCACTTGACCTGGAAGGTTTTTCTGGAACACAGGCAACAGAGAATTTTTTGTTGAAAATTAATGACACATTTGATGCCCTAAATTCTAGAAGCCCATATCAGAAAGGTTGGAAGAAACCTATAAATGAAAAGAACATTGAAGCTTTCGAAGGCATGTTCAAAACCACAACCCGTTACCTCTCTTCCTTGAAGGAGTATGCAAATGGAAGACGAAGGATTGAAACAAACCGAAAGACAGGTTTGTTAGGTTTTATCATCTGCATGCAAAGCCTGATTAGTCTTTTTCATTTTCTTGTCACTGAAAAACGAGTGCTGAAGTACATTCTGGCCCACAAAATTTTCCAGGACCATTTGGAACTGTTTTTTGGCCTGATTCGAGCACATGGCGGGCATAATGACAACCCTACTACACAGAAGTTTCATGCTGCCTTCAAAAAAGTGATTCTTCAAAGTGAACTGGCTGATGTATCAAGAGGCAACTGTCTGAGCCTGGACAGCATCTCCATATTGTCAAGCAGCAGTGCAACAGTTATTTCTTCTCAGGTCTTGAATACATCTGCACCAAGGAGGCAACTTCTAGACAGTGATGCTGTTCAGCAGTCTCGGGTAACAGCTGCAGACCATGACTACATCATAGCTCCAGGCTACATCAGTGAATGTGGAGGCCGAATTGTGGCTTACATGGCAGGTTATGTAGCTCATAAATTGGCTGCAAAGCTGACTTGTGAGCACTGCACAAGTGCACTACTCACAACAGAACGAGGAAACATTTACTCACTAATTAAGAGGAAAAGCAGAGGAGGGCTGAAATACCCATCAGAAAGTGTACTGAAGATCTGTCAAAAATCGGAGGCGGTGATCAGGACGGCAGTACGCGTGAACAAATTGGCATCAAGAACACTACTCACTGATCTTCTCCATGAGGTTCTTTACGCATTCCACGGTAGAGAGCTCTTCAATGAACTTCATGAGCACATGTTCGACAACTATCCACTCGACAATCATTACATACACCTTGTCAGAAGTGTTGCAGAAAATTACATCAACATGCGCTTGTTTCATGTTGGCAAGCAGGCAACCGAGAGCCTGCACACTGCTCAGGTCCGGCAGATGTTTAAAAAAATAACTCAATTCAAGGGGCAGTGACTTATGTGACAGAGAGAATTAAAAAATCAGACTTGGTTTTCGTCAGCACATGTCTTAATTTACCGTAGAGTATGAATGCAACCAGCCCATAGGGGTCCCATGCTTCATGTTGACACTGCAGCTTGCTGCCGCAATATGAGCTGAATATGTAACAGACTTTCATGTCTGATTTTGTCAGAATAAAATTCTATTCAAATGGCCGCTCACAATTAGGGTACATTACAACATGTCATACTGAGTATTGAAAAGAAAAGCTTTGTAATGTGAATGCGTCATGTACACCACCGACTTAGGCTCATGCTTGATGGCAGTCACTGTCAGTTTTTTCAGGAGTAATCAGGGCTTTGATTTAGCTTGATTGCTACTGCATCAACTAGAAATTACCTGCTTCCTAAAATCAGATTTTCTTCTTTTGTGGTAAATGAACAATATGCACATTTTAAAAAAGGTCAGTTAAGTTATAACATCAGTACATGTCCAGAGCGCAAATGCTAGTTCTTGTTCATGAATCTATATGCTGTAGATTCACAGATGGACATGTACTATTGGTCACTGATGTTCAAGAATAGGGGCTGCAGTTAGCAGTCTCCCAGAGCTTTCTTTACAGCGTGCCTGCACTACTGTCCTTTAGGGTACAGGGTGACTGAAGTATCGTATTTTGTAAAAATATGGAGTGCATGTTTTTCATACTATAGAAGCCGGAATAATCAAGAGAGTAATTGGTGTACCAAACTTACAATTTTAGTTCTAGATATTCAACACAACTGAAGGGGATTTTGGCCTTTCAAACTAGTAGTGTCAAAATGGGGTGATCATCCCACTGCACGCAGCAACAGAGTAAGCACTAGCATATAAGTTCTAGCATATAAGGGGATTCTTTACCACCCAAATTTTTTAAGAGCAAAGATTTTGTGAAAGGACTAGAAAGCCATATTTTGCATACTTAACATATCCTGTTTTCCTTCCAGAAGAGTTATTTGTGATGCATTTTGCATTCATATCATACATGAGGTGTGTTGTTGCCATTTATTACCCAATGTTAGTTTTATCATATAGTTATTCTTTTAAGAAATGTGTTGTTTCCCATGGGTTCTTCCTCGCATTGTATATGTTCTTCTTGTTGTATGCTACATTTGTATGCCCATCCTGCTTGGGCCAAAACATTGGCCTGCAGTATATGTAAATAAATAAAAAATATAAGTTTTGCAGCCTGCAACAAATTCATGTTCTTAAATGATGAAAACACTTTTCCACATGCACTTGGTACATATGCATACAGAGGAAAACCTTATCATTCTACCAGCCGCAATTTGTACACTATATTAATCATTCTTTAGCTGTCATCATGCCTTAGTTGTGCACAGCTCAAATGCCCGTCTTATGCGTAGACTATGTTGGTTGGCTCGTGGTTTTGACAAGTATAAAACAGCATGTGCACACAAGTACCACATAGCACACAACAAACAGAACAGAAAACTATGCTATTTCTATACTGTTCCAGGCTAGGCAGATAAGAGTCTAATACAACAATGCAACAATAGAAATAGTGTCAGCAGGGTACTCTCTTTCTTTGCATATATTACAGAAAGGAATACATGAAGCAGAAGGGAGGGAAATGATTCACTTTTTCCACCAGCTGGGACAACTGTTACCAATTTTTCAAGTCACTTCCACACAGTGCTCCAATTACTTTGCATTTACATTGCTTAAATTTTATCAACTTTGCGATGCAGAAACAACTACCGAGAAATAAAAGCTTTCACACAATTGGGCAAGAATGGTCCACAAATATTTTTCTGTCTGAAAGCCCTAATTTACTGCCTTCCTATATGTTTTTACTCTCTCTGATCGAATAGTTCATGGTTGCAAAGTGATGTAATTCAGTTGTGCATTTCTTCTTCTTTCTAGTATATTTGTTGAATCCTTTTTATGTGTGTTCTCCTTCCATACACGAGTGTTATCACTTTTGTTAAAAGATTTTGCTTGCTTCACGTAGCAAGCTATGTTTTGTAATAAGTGTTATGCTGTATCAAACCTTTTTAGGGCTCATAATTTGATTTTCCAATAAACTACAAATTTTGGACTTCACTAATGCGTTTAATCAGCTGAATGCAAGAAACTGCAACTCGGCGAGGTGGTCGCAGGTTGACTCGGCATCTCGGTAAACGGTAAGTTGCGAGGTACAGTCTTTGTAAAAAGTTTAGAGCCCAGGGGGTTCACTTCCAAACTTTATAATGGGACTCCAGGAGCATTCATGTATGTCCTACCTATTGCAGGAGGCAGTAGCAGAAATCTTCTTATGTCCAGGAAATTTGGCGCGCTAGATATCCATTAAGAGCGACAGAGTGTGGCTAAAAAGAAAACCCCCCTGGGCTCCAAACTTTTGACAAAGGCTGTACACTCAATCTTACAATGGCATGGCCTTACACTTCACCACCCTTAAGCGCAAATGTTTTAAACCTAACACTGCGCATCCTAAACCCGGCTATTTGTCCTTACGCTCGCACAACAGCACTCGATCGAGACAGCCGCGCGGATCGGTCGATCCACGGGGTCCATATCGGAGCAAACTTGCACGCAGTTGACATATCGCTCGCACAGCGTACAGTAAACAGATATGGTACGCTTCAGACTGCTTCGCGTATCGCTTTGCTGACGGATACCATTGGATGCGGCGCGGCTTTCTTGGCACTGCACGCTTCGGTGAGTACAGCGCGGCCCACGCATATCGGTCGCCAACAATTGTGACCGTCATGCATAGGGGAATGTAGACGCAACGGGTATACTTACAAGGACACGGTCTGGACGAGTTTGTATTTATTCGTGGTTAAAACAGCGCGGGAAAAATACACAAAAATGAAGGAACACGCAGAACACGTATACATACACAAAACAAGCGCCGACTCCCAAATGGCTTTTTCTTCCCTCGCTGCTGTAACCATATAAACCAGCGTGTCACCGTCGTCTATCGCTTTATGAGCCGTCGGCACTGTCAATTTCTCCTTGGAACAAGACTAGCAGCGTTGAGGGACGCAACCGCACAAAACGCGAAGCCGAAAAAGAATAGCGAAGCTGCAGCGCCAAGCCTTTTCAGAGAAAGCTGTCGCGGGCTTCCAAAACAACCGCTTTCGTCAAGACGGCATCCTGAATGAACTAAGCGCACAGCAATTAAGACCAGAACCGACTACAGGCCTCTGGAACTTTGTGCCTCCCGCGGACCACAACGATTGAATAAAAATGCGAATTTCCAACTCTACTCGACCGGTCTGCCGACATGGGTGATGCGTGAAGCAGACGACGCCGCTGCGCCCAACGCTGCTATTGGCTTTACCTAGAGGGAAAGCTGGCGGCCCGTCTATGGGAGTTTGCATGGCGACTCCTCGAGACCACTTCAGCCACCATGGGCGCTCAAAGCATCATGGGGCGGAGAGCTACTTGTTGCAGAACTGCAACTTTTGGCCAAAAAATAATAGAAAAATTAAGCTGTTTGATAACTACAAACGTCCTAATATTCAATATCTTGTCTAATGATTGCAACAAACGAGCAGAAAAGCATTTAAGTGCAAAGTTTGCCCAAAATTAGAGACGACTCGCTCTCCTATTGGCCTAGTAATGAACACTATAAAAACTAATATTTCGTAATTAACAGGCACACTTTTGAAAGTAAATATGTTTTCAAAAAAGATGTTGTTGCTTAAATACTATAAGAGGTTTTTTAATGGCATTTCGGGAAAGTGAAACCTTTTATTGGCGTCGTGGGTCGTCGCGTTTTCACTACTATGGGTTTTGCACACTGCGTTCGCGCGGAAGTCGTCTGCGTACACACGAACAGAGTTTTCGGAATGAAACGTCTTAGTAGTGTCACTATGTATTCCCGAAAAACTACGATTGTCCCGCAACAAGTAGCTCACCGCCCCATGATGCTTTGGGCGTCCATGGTGGCTGAAGTGCAGCGCCGCCAGCTTTCCCTCTAGGTAATAGTAAGAAACTCTATGGGCTGCGCCATCGGCCAACAAATCCCAGTAGGCCTTGCAAAACCACGTGACTTCTTGCACGTTTTTTTGTCATGCGGCTTGGATAGCGAGGGCCTCTCGTATGGTTTCCTTCCTCCATGGCAGGGGTTGTCGACAGAAATGTCACGCTTTTCAATTGGTCGAAACGGTCGTGAAACGAAACGGGCCAATTGTACTTTGGCTATAGTCGGATACAGCTTAAGTCTGCAGTGAAGCTCCGCCCACATTCAGCCTCCGCGCGCAGAATTCCTCCACGACGAAAAAGTAGTCTGTGGTTAAAACATTTCTTGTTACGTGAACAAGAAGATTAGCGCAAGAAAAAAGTTACGAGCTCTACAGTTTTGATACGTGGATTGTTTGATATAGTCAAGCATTAAAAAATTGATTTCGTTTACAGTTTCGATTCGCCAGCGGAGTAATACAAGAAGCCGCGGACCGCGACCCAGTGTTAGCAACTGCTGTTTTTATAAGTTGCATCCTACTATAGTAACCATGCAACCAATTAAAGGGATCGTATAATGATGCTCCAAGTAAGTGGGACTGAGTTTAGTTAATTGCTTACTTAACCAATTAGCCTAATTAACCTTTTTGGCAGACCAGGTAAATAAATAAAACCGAGTAGGAAATTGGCCGAGCTCGGGAATCGAACGCTGGTCTCCGAAGTGCGAGACGAGCATGCTACCACTCCGCCATGCCAGCTCAATGGTTTGGAATGAACAAAGGAGCCAACAGTCGGCGCAGAGCGGCGGTAGACACGGCGGATGCGGGCTGAATAAACGAATGAAGTTGCTTTCGCCGTTTCCGGGCTTAACCAAGCTGAGCCTCTGCCAATTTTTTTCTTTCGCTACCTACCAGGCTTAACCAAAAGCTAAGCCCCCGCCAATTTTTCCCCTTCGGTTCCCCCATGGCGCGGTAGAGGTGTGCACCAAGAGAAGCGAGACATTTACGGCGCCCTTTCTTTACTATAAAACCAGAACAAATCACTTTAAGCGGTATTCACACGGGCTATGAATCTTTAACGTGGATTGCACAGCACATGGGCGCATCTTGCGTTTCGCCGCCGTTTCGTTGGAGGGACGCGGATCGGTGACGTCGCGCACCTTGTCTCCACATCCGTCCTAGCCGATGTCCCTCGTCGGAATACTGCCTTAAGCACAACGTGAGTAAACTAGGCTATTGCACCATGGAATGCTAAGCCGAAACGGTGATGACCTTCTACAGCAGCATGATCTACCTTGCCACAGCCACCCGACAAGCAAAAGTACGCCGCGGCGCCTAACTTACGTTCAAATTCGTTGCCCAAGCAGACGGCGATATAATTCAGGGAGCGACAGCGATGGCGCTCTTTGCCATCGTCGGGGTGCTCTCGGTTCCACAAACATCTGGTGTAGTAATACTCACGGATGAGCTTGGCCTCCTTGCTAGTCGTCCACTCGGGCTTGTGGTCGGCACGCGATGCCGGCGGGCTGGTCGACGCCAAGTCCATCCTGTTAAGAGCTAGTGGTGAAATGAAGCAGTGCGAGGAATAAGCTTTGCGCTCTGATCCGTAACGAACGCTGCCGGCGTCAACAATAACGGAGTGATCGTGGTGACTGAACGCTGCGACGTGAAAACACTAAAGAAAACGCTGCTGGGTCTTCCCTTTCGTTCGCAAGACGCCAGAAGCAGCGCACTGATTACTCGTCTTGTTGACGGACGCGAAATTAATGACTGCATACCATATAGAGTATTGTGCATCTTTATCGTGAAGACTTAAAAATTTTCTCGCCTCAGCCGCTCGCTCGTTTACACTAAAACTGCGCACAGAACTTGGGGTATTGGGATAACTTTTGTATCGCGGCTGAATAAAGTATCGTTGTAAAACTTGCTACAAAACAAATGCTACTACAATGCGCAAGCTCTGTCGTCAGTTTTACGGCAAACGAGCTAACAGTTAAGGCTGGAATTTTTTTTTTTTGAAGTCTTATGCACAATACTGTATTTCCGCTATTTGTGTCTCTGCCTCTCTATGCCTACAACTCGGCCGCCTGCACAAATTAGGAAACGTTACTCCCCTAAAACCCACCCCAGTGCATCCAATAATGTTTTCTTACCACCAGTCACTCACCTGAGTATTTAAATCACCTCGAAAGTATGCCCGCTGCACAGATTAGGTAGTTTTCGATCAGAGAGCCGGAATCTAACCCGGAGCAGTGTTGCCAACTCGAAAATAGGAAACCCGCGACAGGAACCCCCAAACCCCGCTAAAAACCGCCAAATGTATTTTTCGGGACAAACAGTTCATTTTTGTACATTTTATTTAGTGTGTAAACAAATATAACTAATAATATAAAAGTACAGACAGCAGCTTTTCTTTTCCAACTAATCACTAGAGACTGGGTACTTTACGCTAAAGTTCAAAAAAGTACTTTTTAAAAAAAGTTTAAAAAATGTAAAGTACTGACTAGACACTGCTGAGTCCTGACTGACTCGAGGTACAATCTCAGGAAGATGTGTGCTTCATCAGTAAGCGACTGTCACTCGTACCGCTGGTGCCAGGTCCAGGTGGGCTTCTAGCGCTGCTGCCAGCGTACACCGATCTTTTTAGTGCCGATCTTTTGAACTACATTTGGTGGCAGTTCATAGATTGAGCAGCATTTACCCTGCCACCAGAGTTCGACTCGAATAGCCAAGATGGCATTCGCCATCTCTGTTGACAACCTCTTCCTCAGTTTACATTTGATAATGTTCAGCTGTACATGCTTCACAGGTCCCATTTCGCCTGGCATATTCGAGGATTACGCTCGAAAGTGCCGCAGAAATTGATTCAATGCATGTTCCAATGTTCGCCACTGTAGCCATCTCAGTGACGTCATGCGCTCACAGCGGCATGGTGACATTTTCTCGGAGAAGAGGGTAGAATTTTAAGAAACCTTTAATATTCAGAAATAAAAGGCAGATTTGCCAAAACCTCAGAAAAACAGCCATCAAGGCTTAAAAACCGCTAAAAAACCCTCCTCCCGCAATACAGGATTTTCCTCCGCTAAATAGTGTAAAAACTCGCTAAATTTAGCCGGAAAACCGCTAAATTGGCAACACTGACCCGGAGCCAAGACACTCTCATAGAGCCAATGGGGACGTTTTTTTTTTTTCGAAGGCGATGGTGGCGGCACCTGGGAGAGGCGGTAAACGCAGTCAAAAATCCAATATGGCGGCGCGCGTTTAGGCGGCTGGTTGCGGCCGGTTGCTCGCGTGTTCTTGGTGCTGGCGGCCGCTAGCTCGATCCAAGTTTTGTAAATACTTTGGATTAACTGTTCCCGCGCTTCATTCACGCTTGATTTCCTAAGTACTTACGGAATCTGCTCACTCGCTTTTGTATTTCGATGTGTCTGTTGATGTAGCATGGTGCATGGTGGCGAGCGGCGCGACTGCTTAGGAGCTCCTTAGAGCGCTCGCTCGAGAAAGAAAAGCGCAAATGATTTTGTACAAAGAACAATTTATTAAAAGAACATCAGCAGTGACAAACTATGTTCAAAAAGTGATTTTAGGCATCAGTGGCATTGCAGTATCAGTGACAGGCATCCTAAAAATCAAAATTAAAAAACGCCATTATGTAAACCTAGAAGACATGAGCGCACAGAGAATATATAGAGCATAAAAAAATGTATCAAGGTAGGTACAGTATACATAATCAAATGCTACATGACTGAATATAGGTTTTTACACGACTTTGTAAGAGATTCAGGTAGATAGCAGGGAAGTAAAAGATCTGACATGTATTGAAATACATCAGTCTGTGGCTATGAATAAACACACGCACAGAAAGGCAGCGAAAATTTTCAACCTTTGACTCGTACAGAAGAAATCACAGTGCATTGGGCTAGGGACAACATAATATGCTGCAGTGCTAGTGCTTAGTATAAAGACTCCAAGAAAAGATCACTCCAAGAAAGACCACTCGACATGACGCCAATGACACTGCTGCAGTGCGAATGTCGCCGACGTCGCCGTTTTCGCTTGCGCGGCTGTCCGGGCGTCGTTAACACAAACGCCTGGAACGAAGCAGAAATAGATTTCCGAGCTTTGTCGCGGTGTTTTATGTACTTAAATGATGTAACACAACAATTTAGATTAAATTTACAAAAGTTTTTTTGAGCACTAGGTGCCATGTGATGGACGATATTCTTACTCGAACGGTTTGTAGTTAACATTTATTTGGTTAGAGGGCGCTACTGATACACATTTTTTTATTTCACTTTATTTTATTTTCTGGGTCATTTTGCTGGCGAAAATAAGCGCTGCTGTAATAATTGGCTTAGAAGACTCTTAAATATCATATTTTCGCAAGTTAGCGGCAGTGGCGACAATTTTAGAAGTACCTTTTGCCTCCATGTAAAGCAGATCGCGTTTAACGTTTTCAGAACGCTATTCTATAACTGTTTTTGGGGATAAGTCGCGTGCTGCACGCTAACGTAATTTCCGTTAGGTACGCTATTACGCTAACGTTATACGGGTCTTTCAAGGAGGACAGCCAACAAAGCGCATGGTGGTCCGTAACAACGGGAATAGGGCGGCCATAGAGGTAAGGGCGGAATTTGGCAAGGGAATGGCACAGTATGGGCGGCGTGGTGAGGAGGCAGCGCAAGGTTTTGTAGACGTCTTGCACGCTGGAGACCATAGCGATAAATCGGAACTTCCGGATATTAGCTGTGTTAAAGGCGCAGCAATGAAAGCAAGGTTGCGAATAAACCGGCGAAAGTACGAACACAGACCAAGGGAGCTCCATAGATCTTTGATGAAGGTAGGTTTTGGAAAGGCAGCAACAGAACGAAGTTTGACTGCCTTTACAGCCTGTACACAAGTCGTAGCAGGTAAAGCCCCTCCAATGTCGCTAACCTGGTCGGCAAAAAAGTCATGGAGGGGCTTTAGTAGCAGTCTTGCAGCGTGGGTGGAAGAACAGAAGCAGGGGAAGGCGTGTGCAGCGGAGAATTGATCAATATACGTCGCGTGCCCTGAGGTGCACTCGTTCATTTCCTGAGATGCCTGCATGACTTGGGATCCAGATGACTCACTGGATAAAATTGTTGGTGAGGAGGGACTGCGCGCACTGCGAAGGAAGATGACCAGGGAAGCAGAGAGGAAGTGGCTTCTGGAGAATCTGTGTGGATGCGAATACGACGAATTTCAGGGTGTCCGGTATATAGAGATTCAAGACGTAAGTAAAGGCATGAACGATGGCTGTGAACTCCACCGCCACAGTTCTTGAGGTGGTAGGGATGAGGAGCGTTGAGCTGCCGTCGTGATCAAAGATGAAGAAAGCTGTCGCTGCCAGACCAGATCAATGTTGTGCAACATCCGTATAAAGGTAAAGTACGTCCGGATGGGCTGTCCCGGCTTGATTTCTATGTCGTTGGACGAAAAGTTCTCTGTGGCGAGCTGCTGCCGCAGGGATACAAGGACGGAGGAGTTTGCAGGGAGTTAGACATCGTGAGAAAGATGTACTTTGGCCTGGTACTCTGGAGAATGTTCGGCCGAGGAGGCGGTTGGCAAGGCATAGAAGGTAATTGCGGCTCGCAGTCGACGACAGCGGAGTGCTCAGCACAACGATCAATAATAATGCTCCGAAGTTCAGTCGAATATGCAGTCGAATATGCGAATATTTATTTGAACCTCGCTGTAACGAAGCTGAAGGGGCCCAACGATTACTTCGTTATAGCCGTAGTTTTGATATAGCCTGTGCTGACCGAGATTCTAAGGAGAAGCGTCATTTCTTCGCTATAGCCATTATTTCGTTATAACGGTTTCGTTATAACCAGGTTCGACTGTAGATGTCATATTGTGAAACGAACTTGTTCTATTGCACCGAGAAGAGAAATAAAGATTTGTACTTCAGGAGAATATGGAGATATAAATATCATATTTGTGGAACGAACTTCTTGTTCTATTGCACTGAGAAAGGGAAAATGAAAACTGATCTATAAGTGACTCCATATTGCACTCAGAGTCACTGTCGCTGAATGCGGCACTACACGCAGCAGCATGGATCGAAGCTGTGTCCACAGCTAGGTTCGACTGCACATACACAAGCTTTCGAACGCGTTCCACTCTGTTGCGAATCCTTGTATGGACGTTTCTGACACGTGACCATGCAGCAGTCGGCAAGCCAGACGAGTTAGCGACTGGTTGGTGCAAAGGCCTTGCCACCAGGTAGATGGGGCCACATGCTTCGCTGAAGACCCCTGTCCTGGACCAAATTCCTGTGGATGTCCTGTACTCTGCTACGTTGGAAATCAAGAAGCTAGGCTTGTATTTGGCTAAAACTGCTTACGTGCACAGCAGCCTATGTTATTTATGCCATGTGTGTAGCGCTGTAAAATTTTCAGCCATTTTGTTCTACTTCAGCCGTGAGTTCAAGTATTAGTGTGTTTTTAAGTCAAGCCTGGATCTTATATGCACTGTAAACAAAAATATACCCAAAAGGAAGTAAAAATGGTGGCGGCCATCCTTTTTACTCTATTTGTGAAAACATTTACTCCATTAGTGGGGAGTAAAAAGGTGGACTGTCCTCCATTTTACTCCCATGAAGGAATAATGGAGTTAAAATGAGGATTTACCAGCATTTACTCCAGTCTAGAAAGGAAGTTAATTGTGCCAAATACTCCACCAGTGCCGAAATGGAGTAAAAAAACACCATTTTTTGCAATCCGCCCCGCCACCTAGCGTCTCGTCTGCTTCTGGTCAGTCGTCTGATAATGACGGTGAGTGAAGACCACTTGGTTACCATCGTCGCTGTATCTCCGTTCGCATCTGCTCCTTCCCGGGCGCCTGCCGCGGCACAACATATCGGCTTGTCGCCGTTTTCCGCTACAGTACGGTACATAATTGAATTGCTCCTGTGAAGCCTCCAGTGCTCTAACCATACCTAACTTTCCTTTGTGTCGCCACCCCGTTACAGCCCCCGATTAGGCGTAATTCTCACAGGCTTTTTTCAGTGTGGTCCTCGCTATGTATTGCAGCAGATTATGTGTTTCATGAACATAGAACTGTGATAGAACATATCTAAGTGTCAACCCTGAGCTCTTGATTGAGCTCATGAGGCTACATTTTTCCTCAGTCATATTGAAAAGCCAAGCCTTAATGAAGTGAATATGGAAGCAAACACTGCCATTCCGAACTACCATCAGGGGTGTTTTCAACTTTTCTGCTCTGGTTTTTAGTCAAATATAGCGTGGTGCATGACCGTGAAAACTACCCAGTGACTCATTCTCAGTTTTGAACTATTGATTATAATGTTACATCCCTTTATCTACAAACACTGCCAACCAAACGAGCTCGTACAGCAAAGAGAGACGACAAGCAGACGACTCCTACCGCCTACGCCGCCGCTGGGCTTGCAGACGGCGAATAGAATGCGGGACGAGGAGTTACATTAGGGCAGCGCAGTTTCCCAAGTTGGGTTTCCGGCGGCCCGCAGAGCTACTGCCCGTTTCCACCGCTGTCACTGTAAGAATGAGCCTGAATGAGGATAGATAAACTATAAACATCACGCCATTTTCGGGCTCCATTTCTATAAGGGAGTAGAAAATTTACTCCCTTTTCACTCCTTAATAACTCCCTTATTTAAGGGAGTAAATAAAAAACACCATACATATGGAGTAAAAAAACCTTTTTGGGTGTGCATTAGAAGACAAGCCATTTACTCCCTTTTGGGTGATTTTTTGCTAACAGTGTGTGACCTGGCCTTCAACCCGGGTACTCGCAGCCCGAACGTTTAAAGCACTACCTGGCACCGGCGATGACGACTGCTCTCCAATCGTTTAACGATGCACGCTGTAAGGGTTTTCAAAGCAAAAACAAAAACCTAAACTAAAAGTAAGCAATCATAAAACCTTAAATTTGCATTGTGAAATTTTTGATGTTTCTTTCCATTTTTTCTCGTCTGAAAAGAAACGGAAAAAAACTTTTATTTTTCAGGTTTATTTTTGAAATTAAAAAACAGATGTGCCATATTTTCTGTGGTTTAGAAAATGGAAATTCCTCTCGAAGCGCGTTATATATTAATGCCTCAGCGGCGCAAGGACTGTCACCTCTGCCGATATTACAGATGACAGACTACTGCTGAATAATATTTTGTATATTTTGCAATTACATCACATTGAAATTTTATAACCATTCCTCATTCTTGAGCTCCGTTTTCACCGAGGGACATGGCTGCCCCTAATGGAGAAGCCTATGCACGCCTATGGTCATAACTTTCTTGAGGCGTCGGCAGAGTTTCGCGTCCATAATTGACACAACAGCCCCGGTGTCCACGAGGGCACACGTCCTACAAAAACATCAGTGACGTCTGTGGGTGGAATTGAAGGCCTTGTAGATTTCGCAGCGGACGCAGCTCTTGCCTTGGGGACTGCGCTCACTAGTTTTCAGTTTCTAGAGGACTGGCGCGACGGCGCATAGCGGAGATGGAATGGCGCCGCGCAGATGGGGAGCGGCGAGAGATGGCAGTCAGGCGCGGTCAGTTGAGAAGGCAGTGGGCCAGCTTGTACGCGATGTTTCTGCGCCTAAGACCCGTACGCAGATGGCGGCAAGACGTCAGCAGGCGAAGAAGGACTGCGACAGTGGCGGGCCACATGTCCAGTAATGCCGTAGGCAACGCAAATCTATCTATTGTCGCGCATGCGCCACGGACGACCGTAGTGAGGGATCGCTGGCGCGAACTGAGGTGGCAGTTGTGTCATGGGAGCCCGGTACGAGAAAACAGACCGGGACACCAAAGGCGGCGGAGCGTCTTGAAAAGGGCCAGAGGTGGGACTGTGGTCTAGCCAGAACGGCGGCGTACGTAATAGGGGCAGCCACAGCTTGCCGAGGCAGGAGTGGCAGCTAGGGCATCCGCGATCTGGGCTTGGATCGTCTGCTGAAGGGCCGGGGAGCGCTGGTGTAGGGTCCGGAACTCCATACGAGTGCCAGTTGACGTGCGACCTCTTCTCGAAAGAGCTGCTTAATATATTGCATGAGCTGTGGCCCGCCTGCGACCACAGCATCAGCGAACAGGATCTCGGCCTACCTTACAATGCGGCGAGTGAGGAGCGTTGCTGGCGTAGCTCCTCGTAGCTCTGGCAAAGCTGATGACGGATGCCACGGTGTCTGGCTGCTTGGCTAGATGCACTTTGGAAGGCATCCTCATCGATCGCTTCCATGATATTTGTTTATCTTATCGGCCTCCTGCATCCGCGTTCAAGCGCTTGCTGAGATCCACTAGTCGTCAGTGTAGCTGGTGGATGTCTCGCCCAGCTCGCAAGCGCTGTTCGGTGCGCAGCTTGCGCACCTCAGGACGGCCAAATACCTCGGTGAAGCTAGTTTTGAACGTCGACCAGGTGGCAATATCTGCTTCGTGGTTGCAGAGCCAGAGGTTTACGATGCCAGCGAGGTAAAAGATGACGTTTCTTAGTTTCATGGTGTCGTCTCAGCGGTTGTGCGCGCTGACCCGCTAGTAAGAAGCCAGCCAGTTCTCGACTTCAGCGTCGCCGGCCCCACTGAAGAGAGCCTGGTCCCGCTGGGCTGGGGCGCCTGGGTGCTCATTCGGCATTTCGGATGTTAAAGTTCCACTGCGCAGCTCTAGGAAAGGATTACATGCAACCTCTGCCACTTGCAAAGGGGCTTATTGGTCGCAACGGAGTTTGTCTGCCCGTCGGCGGTAGTTGTTGGCCTCAAATGGAGTGGCACATACCCACAGTAGGAGATCCAGAGCCACCAGCAGCGCTCGCTCGCTATAGCACTGCCGCTACCGCGTCGGCACGTCGTCGTTACAGACCCTTTAACTCGATGGGCATTGACATGTGGGTTCGCGAATGGCGGTTGGAATCTCACCATATGTTGAGAAAAACAAGACAAAAACTGGAAAAAACTATATTCCCTCTCTAATTTGATTACAAAATTTTAGGCAACATTAACTAGTTCTAAGGTTTTTTTTTTCGGTAGTAAAAGCTACAGCCTCTCGATAGTCTGGTGATAAGATGGAAACAAAACAACCCTGTTCATGTTGCGCAGTGTATCGTTGAATTTCACTCATTTTCATCTCTAGCGAGTTTTGCGACAACCATGACCAAGACGCTACACAAGTGCTGAAACGATTGTAGCTATGAACGCAACAAATACAGTCACCGGTATGTGGCAGCTTAGCTGCAGAAAAATGAATGCTTCTGAGACGAGGGTTGCATTTTGCCATTGTTGCCTCACCATTGCTCTCTCTGGATTGTACCGAACCGTGAAGTACTTTGAATAGCTTTTTCCAAACAAACTTTCAATTAAAAAAAAGCACTTGTTCCAACATTTGTCTCGTTTTAGTCCACCTGACTTTGTATGTTTACTCAATGTTGCTACCGACCCCTTGCTACATCTGTCCGATCACATGCTCGCTACTCAATGAC
Organism: Amblyomma mixtum; assembly: GCF_055824585.1. Classification (NCBI taxonomy): domain Eukaryota; kingdom Metazoa; phylum Arthropoda; class Arachnida; order Ixodida; family Ixodidae; genus Amblyomma; species Amblyomma mixtum. The sequence goes on along the minus strand of NC_143014.1, from coordinate 272,320,847 downwards.
CATTGAAATTTGCCATGTGGCACCGGTGCATCTGGATCTGGATGGGCCTTGCTGGCCGTTGGCTCAATAGGCGTTGAGAACACCTGTGTGAAATCGGTATTGCTATGACCTCTGCACTAATAGTTCAATGGCCAGCAGGTGCCACAGGGACATGATGGCTCCTTTCATAGTGCACATTTTTTTTAGCAATTATAGCACCTATACAAAACATGAGTGAATGTCGGTACTAAACTGGGAAATTACAGCTGGCTATTGAGACCTTGGAACTGCCGACTGCAAAAGCTGTGCCTTGTAATTCAGCCTGAGCATGTACAGAAGCTAAACTGAGCCTTTCCAACTACATCATCAGTGTGCAGCATTAGGATATGTCATGGTTCCATCTTCTGTGCTGACTCATCATAGCTTTCCGTACTGAGAGGGCTTTTAGAAAGGAGGAAATGCTTGCACGCAGATTAGTTGAGTGATCTCACAAGACGCTGCACCAAAATCATGCCGGGCACGAAAAATATTTATTTGCAACTTTCACGCACGGTCTTTTTTTTTATTATACACACAGCAATCGCAAGGACCTGCATAACGTTTGCTCTGGTTATCACAGACAGAGACAAATATTGATTTGCGCAATTTTTTTGTATTGTGCAGCATCATGACTGAAAAGCCATGAACTTTGGCTTTGTTTTTTGTCTTTAGTCTTGCTGTTGCATCAAAGCCACCTGCAGAAAGCCTTGACCGATTGCTCATGTTAAGGCGACAGAACAGCAACATACACACATGAACCTACAGGCACACAGTACAAGAAAACCAAGATAAAGCATTAGAAAAGAATATGGGATGGCACATCCAATTGTTATATTATAGGGAAGAAACAACATTAAGGCATCTTTTATGTCAAGCACAACCTGCAGGAAATCAGTGCATAAGGCTTAACACCAACACACTTGTGGCTCACATTTGAGGACGCTCAAGAAAAGTATGTACAGGTGAATAAAACTGACAGGTTGTGGTTACACCAACAGTTTAAAGCAAGATGCCACTTCAAGGCAGTCAGCCAGTCAATGCTTGCATGTCTTCCTTCTGCAAATGTGCTTTCCACAGTTACGAATACTTCCAAGACTGATCAACCACTCAGTTTTACGTCAGCACCACCTCAAATTACTGTAAACTCATGATTCACTGATTCAAAATGGTTGAAAATGTTTTCACTTCAAAGTGAAATGACAGTCAACAATTTAATTCAGTACTGTGCAATGGTTCAATAGGCATTAGAAATCACCGCAAGCAAAACAAAAAGTTGCCCATATTTTTTTGTTTAATGCCCTGCACATCATCCTAGCCTTGACAACAGGAGGACCTTGTTGAGGCCATATTGGCACCAATTTTTTTTGCCTGCCTACGTGCATGTAATTGTGATGTGTATAGAGAAAGCAAATAATGCCTGGAATGGGGCTTCAGTGTTATAATTGCACCGCAATAGCGAGCTGAAAAATTTTGCACGAGGCATGGTAAAAACACAGACACTTGTGGAGAAAAAAAGAGGCTCTAATATGTTAAAATTTGGCAAAAACATGATGTGCTTCTGAAAGTTCTGTTTCTTTGAAACTTTCAAACTGTTGTTCAGCCTTTAGCCCACCTCTCGCGCTATTAAGAGCAACTGTACATGCACATACACTCAGAAAGAAAGTTTCAGTGAGAAAGGAACAAAGACTCCTGAAGCTTAAAAGCACTATGTACACAACAATCAAAGAAAGAAAGGCACACAAGACAGTCAGCATGGTAAGGTACTAAAAGCAACAGTGACAATTTGCAAGTCTCACAAACTGGCAAATAGTGCAGTAACACGGGTGGGGGGAGCAAAGCACATTGATGTTTCCAGAGATGAAACTTGTAGAGGACGACAAGGTAAGTAGCCGTCGTTTGGGGGCAGGCAATGAACATGTCCCACACAGCAGCCGACAGAGAAAAAGAACAATGGTGGTTGACAGCGCACTTGGATCAGTCTATTGTTTCCTTGGTTGCATCTGACTGTTTATGAAAGTAGCAGATCAGGAGAGAGGCACACACAAGAGAAAGCGGCACGCTTCTTCAAGCCTGCTGCCAGTGACATGAGAAGCACTGCGCATGGAGCGTGGAGGAGACAGCTGGCCATGAGGAGATTCGACGTGCACACACATGCCTCCTTGGGGGGTCTTGAGCACTGTCCCCAGCTGTCCTTCACACCATGGTAGATTCGTATGCCCTGCTGCTTGTCCTAACCTGCACAAGAGCAGTGTGGCATATCTTAATAATCAGCAATGCTGCATCAGCGTGAAAAATAAAATAAAATGTAAGATAAAAGACAAGGGCTCATGACACACTTCAGCCACCACCCAGTAGGGCAAACATCTGAAAGGAGCCCGGAAGAAGTTGATGAAAATGTAGGAGGGCATTGGCAAGAGTGGGTCTGGGACTCCTTCATAGTCCTGTGCATTCCTGTGCATAGTCCTGTGTGCATTACAAGGCCTTGTTGTGAGACAATTCCCATGGAGGCTAAATGCACACTTATCACACTGATGTTACACTCAGTTATTTTTATTTGTAACTAAGTGCTCTGCACATGTTGTACCACAATACCCCCCAAGCCAAGCCAGTGTGGGTGTGTCTGGGAACTTTTCAGCAGTGTACAGTGCGTCTGGATGCCATTAGCAACTGTGTCCAAGCATATTAATCAACATGGGGTAATAAAATTCTCTCCTACAATGAAAGTATATTTTATTGTTTACAAAGCCTACTGTAAATGTTTTACTGTGAAACTGAAATGAGTTCCATTACAATGGAACTGCTGCACTTTGGTCTACCTGAACTAATGAAACTGTGCCACTTAGCTCGACCTGTATTTAAAATGAGCTGGTAGCCAAGATGAGGGCACAACTATTTGTCGACTTTCATTCTAAATATGTTTTTCTGCACAAAATGCACTAAAGCAGAGGAATGAAATGCTAGGCTGTGTCACCTGGCGGCTCGCAGCTCTGCTAATGTCTGCACACAGCACGTCCATTCGTGCTATCTGCAGAGAGACAATTTCAGGATGTCTGCGTGATGGTGCTTCATTCTTTTCGTCCATGGGCTTGGTACGAGAAATGACACAGTGGTACACTGCCAGTAAAATACAAATAAATGCTGCTTATTTGAATGAAACGTTGTTGGCAACCACCTTATCACAACAGCAGAGCACACCAAGAGGTACACTAGCTTGTAGCTTTAAGCTCAGGGAAAATAGCAAAAAATGGGTGTGCCATGTGCATTTGCATTTGCTGAGTGCCTGAACGTGGATCAATTCAGTCGATAGACACTTCTGCTACCTGCTGTATGAAGTAGGCAGACATGCAGCCAGAAAGTCAACATCTCCTGGAGTACTGGTGGCTCTTCCTCACCATAATTACGGAGCAATTTTTCACTGTTCATGATTTGCAATTACATCATGTCTATAGGCGCATGGGAGGAAAACGAGAATATTCTTTCCTTAAGTGCCTAGGCTACACAGGTGCTGAAGCATGCTACAGACTAGCAAAGAGCTCTAGATTGATTTTAACAATGTGTTTTTTAAACACATGTATGGACATAAAATTTTGCTTGTGTGCTTCTTCTCTGCAATGATGCGCAAGACAAATTGTCACGTGGCGTTCACTTATGCCCGATAAATATTTTGGAATTTTCTTCAAGTGTTATTCAAGTTTCAGTCTCAACAACCAAATGGTGGCTGTCATGTCAAAGTTGACTTCAGGTCACATGAAGGATAAAACGAAATGTGACTGGATACAAAGCTCAATGTTATTCTGGCCCTTGAGTCGGCTGGCAAAAGAGAGTGTATTAAAATGACGAAGCAGTGATTATATTGCAGTTATTTTATGCCTCACGTGATTCAAAGTCAACTCTGACATCACAGCCATCTTTCAGTCGTTAAAAGTTAAACAGAATGAGAGGAAAAATTAAATTCCTTAATTTAACAGGTCATGCAAATTATACATGGTGATCTATGTATAGCAATGTCTTGCACACCATTTCAAGCAAAAAAAAAGCTTCAACCAAAAACTGGTGCCTTTATTCCTTCAATTATGTGAAGCACTGTATTTACACGATAGTATAACGACCTATTCTTTTTCTATTTGAAAATCCAAAGATGGGGAACGACTTACAATCCGAACCAAAGCACAGTACCATCAATAAAAGCAAGACAAACGAGATATCGGGAGCACTACGGTGTGGTTACAATTTTATGTTTTCTCTACGGCTCTACCCAGGAGCATTCGGCTATTTTGTGTGCTTGTTCAGAAGAATCTTTATTTTTTTACCTTTACTGTGTACTCAGCACTCATGGGGATCTCGAAAGCTGATGGAAGGGCCATTGTTCCAGTCATGGCGGCATCGCCACTTGGAACGACAGCTTTTCTGGGGAGTGTTGGTAGCTGACAGAAGAGCCGACATCGCTTGAGCACAGTTTCCCTCTGGCTCTGTTTGATGTATTCAACTTGACTGCCGGCCACAATTTACCAGTTTTATGCGAAGCATATTACAAGAGCTACACTACAGCCCATCGAGCGCGGCGGTGGAGCTACCATTGACCACGTGACCACGTGACACCACGTGACAACATGACGTCACAGCAGAGGAGAGATGGGCTGCCGGCTCGCGCGGTCGGCCGCGACGGTGGAGGCTCCACATCAGAGGCACTGCAGCTGACCACGTGACGCTACAGCAGCGGTATAAAGCTGAGCTTGCCTCGTTCTCCGGGCACTTACGAGGCGGCCAGGTGTTGGGACGCCGCCTAGAAGCAGGGCTGATTTGAACGAGAAGCGAAAGCTTCAGCGAGCGTGCCACAGAGACCGATGAAGAGCGGGATGAACGTCAACCAAGGAAAGCCATGTATTACCAAGCCTAGCCATCAATATGCTTCGCATCTGACTAGGCTTAACCTTAGCTAAGCCTCAGCCATTTTTTACAGTTGCGCTTCGTCAATTGTCATGAGTGTTCCGGGTCCGGTAAGTACTCAGCACTCATTAATGGTTATGTTCAGGCGGCTGGCGTTCTTTATGCTGAAGAAACAAAGCCTCTCCCATGTCTCTCCATTAACCCTGTCCTTTGCCAGCTGTGGCCACCGTATCCCCGCAAACTTCTTAATCTCATCCGCCCACCTAACTTTCAGCCACACCCTGCTGCGCTTGCCTACTCTTGGAATCCACTCCATTACCCTTAAGGACCAGCGGCTATCTTGCTTTCGCATTACATGCCCAGCCCAAGCCCATTTCTTTCTCTTGATTTCGACTAGGATGTCATTAACACGCATTTGTTCCCTCACCCATACTGCCTGCTCTCGATCTCTTAACGTCACACCTATCATTTCTCTTTCCATAGCTCGCTGCGTTGTCCTTAACTTAAGCTGAACCCTTTTCGTTAGCCCCCACGTTTCTGCCCCGTAGGCGAGTACCGGTAAGATGCAGCTGTTGTATACTTTTCTCTTGAGGGATATTGGTAAACTGCCATTAATGATCTGAGAGACCCTGCCATATGCGCTCCACCCCATTCTTATTCTTCTAGTTATTCTCCTCTCACCATCCAGATCAGTGGCCACTACCTGCCCTAAGTAGACATATTCTCTTACTACTTCCAGCACCTCACTACCAAATGTGAACTGCTGTTCCCTTGCTAGGCTGTTGAACATTACTTTGGTTTTCTGCATGTTAATTATTAGCCCCATCGTTCTGCTCTGCCTGTCTAACTGATTGATCATGCTTTGCACCTCATCTCCTGAGTGACACAGCAAGGCAATGTCATCAGTGAACTGCAAATTACTTAGGTATTCTCCATTAACTCTTTATCCCCAACTGTTCCCACTTCAGGCCTCGGAAAACCTCCTGTAAACAGGCGGTGAATAGCGTTGGCAAGATTGTGTCTCCTTCCCTAACACCCCTTCTATACGAATTTTATTGCTGCCTTTATTAAGGACTATGGTAGCTGAGCAGTTGTTATAGATATCTTCCAGTAAGACTCTTCTACATCCTGAATCCGCAATGCCTGCATGACTGCTGAGGTTTCCACTGAGTCAAATGATTTCTTGTAATCAATGAACGCTATATATAAAAACAGTATATACAATATACAGGAGAGGGGGGGGGGGGGGGGTCGACTTACAATCGCGTAAATATGGTAGTCAATTATTGCTGTCTTAATACATGGCCCTATCTAAGAAGCACGATCCCAGAAAATAGCCGCAGTTCCTATTTTAATGCAGAGTACATCTTAAAAGAGGTTATACTATGCATTCGCAATAAAATGGCAATAACCACGCCAAGTTTCAAACTGCTTTAATGAAGATTACAGTGCAGTTGCAAAGAATTCAAGAAATTCTTTGCAGTGGTAAAAAGACAAGACAAAAACGGTGCAAGTTTGAAAAAGTCTGATGATCTGCAGCTGGTTTTCACTCAAGGCCTGAACACATCTTGCTATGCCTTGTCATAAGCTGACTAATGACGAGTGGCTGGTTGTGAATAAGCAAGAAATGGATACTGGACACCATGAATGGTGACTCCAAAGATGTAGCACATTCAACTTGTGCTTCCCATGCAGTGGGTCACTGCAACTAGCATTAAAAAGAACCCTTTCCACATTTTCCTTTGTTGCCTGCAGTGCACCTTGCTTCACTGTACTAGGAAGGCAAGTTGCCACAATACACCATATAAACGCGTGCAAGGGCTGCACTTTTTTTTTTCCAGATTCGAGGGCCAATTTTCGGTGTACGGCCCATACACGCGATGTGCAAAAAAAAAAAAAAAAAATCTTTTTTAAGTAAAAACACCAATGAGGGAATGAGCGGCATTTATTCTATGTTCGATCGTCACTCGCGAAGTCTTGCGACTCTGAGCTGGTGCTGTGCTCTGGTGCACGCTCATCCCACAAGAAGCCGTGCAACATGTCTGCTGTCAATGCATAGTTTTTCTGCACTTCCATCACATAGCAGAGTAGCTATTCCAGTTCGGGAAACTTGCACGGCTTGCCTCGGAAAGCACGCTTTCTGCAGCTTGTATTCCTCAATGCATCCTTTTGGTTGCACCATCGTCGGATGCACTTTTCGGCCACATACAATTTCCTGCCCACCGCATGCTTGCTGTGTATGAGAGCAAACTCTCAGCTGTGTAGCTATTAAGGTGTTAGCCCATCGTGCTAAAATTGCAACGCTCGGTGGCAGAACATGAAAGCCACAACTACGGTGAACTCACATGCAACCACAACTCCAGTGCCTTTGACAGCCACAAAAAAGGTGCAGCTGGTGTACTGATGCTGATATGGATAGCGGGAGCTCACGGAGGAGGAAAAAATTGGCTACGTTGATGATGAGCCGTGGGCGGCACCTGGAAGCTCCTGTGCGCGTGCATGGCCTCCGTGGTCAAGCGCACCGCTGCCCACAGCCAGAGCTAATCGCGGAGGCCACAGCGCATGCACTTAGAAGGCTATTCCCGCATAGGTCGTGGAAAGTACCGGTGCAGCCCTTACACGGATCTTTCTTAAAAATATTTCCTTTGGGAAAACAGGGGGCGGCCCTTACACGCATTTATATGGCATGTAAAAAAAAACTAAAGCGGCCTGATCAGGGCGGTGTAGGGGTGCCGACTAAAGCTCTTCTGATCGACTAGTCCTTCTGATTGGGTTCAGCAATAGCAAAATGGACAACACACTGACCGGGGCTTCAAATGTAACTAATGTTCTTTCCCCATTTCCCCCCACAGTGGCCTTGTGCCTTCCTCTCAAAGTAAAGGACTTTCAATCACTCAGCAATCAATCCTAAATGACTTCTTTCATTTAGTGAGAGCTATGCTTCACACACTTGAGCTCACCCTTGCTCAGACCCCTTGAATTTTCTTTTTTAGCTCTTGAAACAGCCCCATCTCTTAGACACATTTTGCAGGTTCAAGAGACGATGTTTCAAGGACCCTTTGCCCAGAACTGTGCCCTACAGCACACCTCACAGCACAGATGTTTCCGTAAAGTTACTGCAATTAACAACTGCCTACCCTGTGTACGGTGCTAGGATATCCGAGTGCGTGGCAACCACCTTCGGGGCCACGGCAGCGGCCACTCGTATTGGCGTGGAACCACACCGCCTACATTCTTCTCAAAGTAGCTGAACAGCGGGAACCACCATGAACGTGACAGGTAGTTATTCTGCGATGCAACCTGCGAGCAAGAGAAAACCATGAGGCATGGATGCAAATCGGACACTAATGGCACAACAGCAGATCCCACATTGAACGGGATCGCAAAATAACTTGATATAACACATGACAATATGATTATCTACAACCTAGAAGTCAGAATACGGTGTACCACCGCTAGGGATGTGCTTTCTGCAGCAACGTGCTGCCCGCTGATATAAAGGCAGCACACCGCTAGCTGGGTATCACCTAGCTTAGACTGCTTCACACTGAAGCCGTACTTAGCCACTGCTTCTCATATGGGGTCTAATGTTGCTACCGAGACAATATAAACACAATCTTTATTTAACCCCCTAGCGAACTTGGACAAGCCAGGCTGCCATATGCCGACCGTCATTTCTGGCTCATGACGAGACCAGCTTGCATGTTTTCTGGCACTTTATGTCTGGTATAAGGCAAGTCCAAAGTATTTTGTTGGCTTGCCGACAGATGGCAGTATGGGTACTAAATGACCATTTTAGTCACCATTTTCAAAAGGAAAATGTCCCTGTTAGGGCTCTAGATTAAGCTACAGCTGGTGTCTGCAACGCCTTCAGCAGCAAAGCGACGAAGCAGGCCTGGCAAGAGCCACCAGTAGCCTTCAGTCAGCTACTTTAGCTTCATTTCAAGACAAACTGTGCGCTGAACGCTGGCTTCCCCACATGGCAGCAGTGTCGCATGGAAATGGAACCACCAGAGCAAAAGCTACCCCTAGCCACTCACCACATTTCTCACGTCACACAGTTTTACAGCGTTTTCACATTAGCTAGCACTGCCAGCAGGTGACCAAGGCCGCGTGCAAAAAGTCATCGCGGAAGGCTATTAGGGCACGTGCAACTTGATAATCAAATGTCCATTTGATAATCAAATGTTCTACTGAACGGGAGTTCTGTAAATACGTTCAGTAGTGCTATACTATGGCATGGGATTTTGAAGGGGATGTTCTGACTGTTCGAGATAAGAAATAAATAAATATATCCGTGCTTAATACAGACGATATCAAATGCAGTAAACTTGTCTTCAGGGGTATGTAGACAATCGAAATTTTGAATATGAATCAAATATGTTTGTTGTTCAGTTCATACTCGACTTGGGAAATTAACCGAAAATAACCAAATATTTGGCAGCGGTCGAATACAGCATTGACTCATAAACCTGACCATGGTAGAACCTCCACACCTGGGTGAACCATCCAAAGATCGGGTTTAAAGCGTCAGAAAAACAGCACAGAGGCGCCTTTTTCGTAATCTTCTCCGTCATTCATCATGTGTACCAATTGCATTCGGACGCTCCTAGGCTCGGACCTCATGCGGAATTCCACAATTGAGCTTTCCCACATATCACACGTTACTTGAGAAATAGCTGGCTAACAACTTACTTCAAACAATCAGAACGTATGCTGTGCTGTGTTTAGTTTAATGGCACATAGGCAGCTAAGGCCATCATGCGCCAAGCAGAAGGTATAGAAAAAGTTTTCTGGGGAATTTTACAAAAATGTGGAAAGTGATCGGTGGTGTATAGGGCCTAAAAAGTTTGTGCTACCTAGTAATATCAAAGGAAATGAAATTTAGAAATGGCTAATGGTAAAAGCTTTAAAGAAGTGAGGTAGCCTCAGCGCCTATCCTTAGCTGGGCAAAGATCTCGAGGCTCCCAACCAAACAAATAAAAGACCTCAGCCTTCTTTTCAGGAATGAGAAAGTGGCTGAGGTGTATCATATAATAAAGAGAACATGTGGATCAAAATTTACAGTTTTTCAAGAACGCCTACTTTTTTTAAAAAGCTAAAAACAGAAGGTATGTTAACAATTGCATTATCACCTAACAGCAGAGTTGGATGAAAAGGAATGCACTGATTATAAAATTACGTAAAGTATTGTATTCTTAGTTTTTCCAGTTTCACACAAGAGAATAAAATGTGATTATTGCAAGTTCATCTCATCTCCACAATCTTCAAACAGGTTAGTCTTGTTTTGTTAACAGGAAGTTGTGTGAAAGGTGTGTGTGGCCTATTCGGAGACTGCAGAAAATCGCTCCCTTGAAACGTTCCTGGTGCACATATGACTGCCATTCACCTAATACTGTCTTTACCAAGTGCAGTTTATTATTTATTTCAATGTTCCAAGCCGACTGCCATTTTTTCCTTAATTTCTGTTGTACTATGTTTGTGCAATCCTTCAAGGGCATATTTACTTTCTTTATTTCCTTGCCACGAGCTTGAGCAGCGCATAAATCTGCTCTCTCGTTGCCTTTTATTCCAACACGACTTGGGAAGCAGCAGAGTTTAATGTTTTGTCCTCGAGCTGTGGCTGTTACTATGTTGTGTATGACTGCCAAGTATAAGACTGATTGCATTTCTAGAGTGGAGAGCTGTAAGTACACTTGAGCCTGCGTAAATAATACTGTTTATGATGTTCTTGTTTACTATTTTTTCTGCGGCCACACAGACTACGTAACATTCTGCAGTGAAGATGGATGCGCACTTTGGAAGTCGTACTGTGTCCTCCGAATTCCCTCACACCACTGCGCTTCCTACGTAAACATCTACTTTTGAACCATCAGTATAAAAGTCCGTAAAACCACTGTATTTTTCTTAGAGTGCTAGACATTCTTGCATGATATGTTGTTGTGGAGTTTGTTTCTTATGGAACTGCATAAGAGTGAGGTCGCAAATTGCAGGAAGATTGTACCACGGAGGAAGTGGGCCTCTTCTTTGTGCTATGCCAGGTAATGCGTAAAATACACTGAGATTCTGGAACATCTCTACAAAGAGATGTTCCAGAACTGGGAATAGCGTGTTATTCCCAGTTGTACAGTAGAACCCCGTTCATACGTTTTTCACCGGACCGGGGAAAAAAAAAACGTAACAGCCGGGAAAACGCAACAGTGAGGAAAGCACCGAAAATTAATGAAAACAGTGCAGCTTTGACTTGAAACAATTTATTTCCGCAAATTGACCCTAGGACTTTAAAAAATCGAGAATGGTGGATTGCAGTTTCTTTCGCTCGCTGGAAAGAACAACGCGTTTCTCAATAGCAAAGGCCGCATTGCTGTCAGCGTCGCTTTGCGGTGCGGCCACACCGCACGCACGCAGCAGTGCTGTGTAGTTCACGCGCTCACTGCAGTCCACGCTGAAGCGACGTTGTGCACAGCGTCCACTGAAATGTTCGTAGGCTGCTCGCCGCGCTGCTCCGCGTAAGCCGCCCTGGCTGCCTGTCGACTGCGTTTAGTACGCCCAGCTTTTCCTCAAGGGAAAGCCCCTTCCGCTTACTCAACGCTATCACGCCATCAAAGCACAATAAAGATGTTGTTGCGACTGAGAAGGATGAAAAGGAAATTGCACGGGCCCTGCCCTGCCGACTGGCTCCAGCCGAGCCACCACCGCTGTCACTTGCAGATAGAGGAGAGTTAAAAGATAAAAAGAAAGAGTGAAAGAAAAGACCCGCTGATAAGCGACCGCAGCCACGCGCCTCCTCCTCACCACCTCCCACGATAAAGATCGCGGCGTTCGGCGTGCGAGGCAGATAGCCATCTAGTGGCGGCCTCTCCAACTCGCGCGCGGCTTCTTGCAGCCAGTTCCGTAGCCAAGCCTGGCCAAGACTCGTCAAAAATCAAAATGCCGGTTGGCGCGCATTGCCCGGTTGGGTTCGGGGAGCCCGGTTGCGATGTATCATGCGGGATCGTTTCCTCGGCTACGACGTAACAGCGGGGTTCCCAATACATTGGATCCTATGGAAGCTATGCCGGGACCCGAAGAAAACGATGTAACAGCCGGGAAAACGCAGCAGTGAGGAACGTAACAGCGGGGTTCTACTGTATTTGCTTTATCCCCCCCTTATGTAATGCCTCAACAGAGGCCTTTAAGTGTAAAATAAATGATGATGATGAATCATACGAGCACTGGTCTGGTAGTCTGAGGTTTCTTGTTAGTGTTCTAGATGGGCACTTTGTACTAGTGCACTGCACAGGCTCGGGCCGGCCCGAAAGCCCGGGCCCGGGACATGATTTGTTTTGCCGGGCCTGGGCCGGGCCCGGGCCTGAAGTTGCGGGCCCGGGCCGGGCTCGGGCTTAAAGCTGCGGACCCGAGCCGGCCTTCGGTTTGTACAGAAACGGCTGATGCCCGACTATTCATTCACTATTGCAGAGTGAAGTACACAACTGCGGCATTGGAGCAGCGACACGGATGAGCTATGGGTTATAGTACGCGCTGAGAAAAAACTAAGCTTTATTCATTGACTTAGTTATTTCCCTATTTCCGCGCCGCGGTGGCTTAGCGGTCAAGTTTCTTGACTACTGAGCCAGTGAACCAGGGTTTGCTCCTAGCCTCGGCGGCCGCATTTTTATTTAGGTGGCAAGCATGACAGCCATGTACTTTGTAGTATCATTGCTCGTTGAAGAAACCCAGGTGGTCGAAATGATCCGGAGTCCTTTGCTTCGGTGCCTCTCACAGCCCCCAAAACATAGCTTTTATTTTTAGCTATATCATTCTCATGAGAGAAAATTCACAAACTAAAGTGCGTTTGGTTTTCTTTTTGATCAGCTGGCCGGAAGATCTCGTAAATTAGGTAGCCACAAAAGCTTGCGAGAGTTTGTAGATCTCATCTCATAACCACATCTATCCCTCCTCGCTTCTTCAAGAGCCTTGTTGTCATGACAATTGTTCTGCCGTATAAGTTATCACGTGGTTCGCACGTTATCTTTTGGTCCACCAGTAAAAGTAAAATTCAACCTGCCTTAATTGGCCATTGATCGTTCGTCATCCCAAAACATACCTATAAACTATTAGAAATGCATTCGGGAAGAACATATAAGTTTAGGATGCTTATAGTCTTCAAATACACACCCCGAAATACTCAAGCCTTTCAGCTTTTCGTTTCTGCTGAAAGGCGACCAGTTCGGCTATAAGTTCAACCTGAGAGATCGCGTTCACTAAAAAAATGTCATCCCACTGCTTGCTAGCCAGCTTTAATGTTTATACTTCACTGGCGGCAAAATATAACCGATTACAATCATGGGGGAATGAAAAGTATTCTATTACGCTCGTATGCAGCCCTTTTTATTTGGCTCTCCGAACTTCCTAGTTTATCTTTGTGCACGTACACGAGATCACTGTCCAAAAGACAGGCCTGGCGAGCGCTACTATTAATCACTTCCTTCTGGGTTAAAAACAACCAACTTTCTTCAACCCAAACTGTGGTTTCAGAACCTTTGTGGGCGAGTTCCTTATCGATCTAGTCGCAGTCTGCTTGCGCAGAGTGAGCAGTATACCTCAAGCGTTACTGTGATACGGGCCGGGCCGGGCCCGGGCTGGGCCTCACTCCGGGATTCACGGTCCGGGCCGGGCTCGCTACAGCGATAATTTAGCGGGCCTGGGCTTGAAGCCGCGGGCCTGGGCCGGGCTCGGGCTTAAGGTGTCGGGCCCGGGCCGGGCTTGGGCCTCAGATTGTGGCCCGTGCAGTGCTCTACTTTGTACTACAGGGTAAGCGATATGTTTTGGTAGGGAACGTATTTTTGGAATGTATGAGCGTGTGAGCATGCCTCTTCTGTCTGCGAGTGGTGGTTCATTAGTTTCTACAAAGAGAATGTTTATGGGTGAAGTCCTGTATGCACCAGTTGAAACATGCAAACCTAAATTGTGTACCGCGTCAAGTCGTTTCAAGAAAGACAGCCTTGCTGAACCATATCCCGTATTTACCCAATTCCAACGCGCACCTTTTTTCGGGGAAAGTAAGTCTTAAAATCACATGCGCGTTGGATTCGGGTACAAACCGAAACTGCTCCATAGCTGCCAATTGTAATCGTCATTATACGATGTGGAAGCTCACTAATTGCTGGCAACCATGGGAGCACGTTTGCTCATCGTCATGGAGGAAGGAAAACTCGTCGGAAATGCTCATCGGTTTGTGCGTCGCAGGAGCCATTTTCAACTGGTGTCGTGCTTGTCATTTCTGTCAGCGAGTGTGGCACAAAAGAATTCACAGGACGAACTGCCTCCCTTTGCTTTTGCTGCGTTTACGACGTGAGTAGCAAGCTATAGCGTCACCCGTAGCGTGACAGTGGGGTTCTCCGGCGGGCTCTCCGTGTGATATCATTTTTGAGAATGGATGCAGCGGCCACGAAGAGACGTCGTGTCCGCCATGAGAATAGCTTTAAGCGCAAAGTTATTTTGCACACACAACAGAGCGGCAATAGGCATGCTGCCTGTCATTTTGGTGTGCCAGAGACTTGTGTTCACGACTGGCGAAGACTGAAAAAGTCAATCTTTGAGAGCAAAATGTCAAGCAAAGGCCGCCACAGTCGGCAAGCGTGGAGGTTTTCAGACTTTGAGGATGAGCTGACTGACTTCACGTGGCAGCTTCGTGTGGATTACATGCCTGTAACCACCAAGGTGCTTGCGCGCAATCGAGGCCTCTCAAGAAGCCAATTCAAAGGCATTCAAGAAATGCGGAATTTCTAATGCCATGGACGGCACTGAAGACGAGATGTTGCGGTCGGAGAGTGAGAAGGAGCTGTCCGAAAGTGACAGTGAATGAAGTTCGGGTGAATAAACAGCCTGTTCTCATCTGAAAATATAAAAACGGCTGCAAATTGTAGGTCTGTTCAATTCGAAACTGGTTCTCTGCACCAATTCTGAAAAAGTTCCGTTGGTGCCGGCGCGGTGCAATTCCAGTTTTTTGGTGCAGGTGTAGCGTGTCAGCAGTGCCACAAATCACTGGTGCGGAGATTTTCAATCGAGCGCGTGCATGCACAGGCCTAGTCGTCTGCTATCGGTCCTCGTGCAGACGTGATCACGGCAATCACAGTCCGTAGTGGTGTGTTCTGTAGCGGTGCGTCGCGTCTGTTTTTCGAGCCTCGTGGAGTCATGGACGACGACATCGCCGAATCCATTTTTATGGAATTTTCGGAGTCGCCCGACAGCGAAGATGAGGAAGCCGACGCGGTGCTTTTTTTTGCAGCAACACAGTTCGGATGGACCGCAACAGAATCCCCAACTACTACGAAAGCGTAGTAGCTAGGTATTTCAGTTTCGAATTCAAGAGGCTGTTCACGCTGTCGCGAGAAACGTTTGAAGAACTGTCGGCAGGGTTTGAAGCATCAGTGTACTTTCCAACACCTCAAGGAGGGCGCCCACAAATCCCTGCCGAGAAGATGTGCCTTATTGCGCTCAGCTACCTGGGCACGCAGAACAGTATGTACAGGATCGCCGACACATTCGATGTGTCCGAGTCGTCGGCTTCTCTATGTTTGAAAAGAATTCTGTACTTCCTCTTTGACATCAGTGGACATCGGATTCGTCGAACACGGGGAAAACTTCCTTTAGTTGTCCATTGATGCTAACAAACATTTCGTCGGCTGCGCTTGTCATCTGCTTACGCTGTCAAACACGTGCACCACTATCCTGCACCTCCGTCTCTGATGGTGCCGCGGTTCTTTGCACCGAAGCGGCACCACGACTGCACCAAAATCAATCATGGACGGTGGTGCAGGGGGCGCTGTGAATTGAGCGCTTTGGTGCAGCGCACCGTGAACCGGTTCCGGCGGTGCAGAGAACCATGGCTGAATTGAATGCAGCTTGTTTTCGTTCGCGGAAATCACATGCATGTTAGAAGCGGGGCTTGTAGTTTATTTTTTTCCGTCACCGAAATCGGGCGCGCGTTAGAATCGGGGCCTGAAAAATTTTTTTTTTTGGTGCCGTAAATTGGGTGCGCTGGAATTGGGTAAATATGGTACTATGCAACCATAGTCCAAACAGGATTGCACCACAGAGCAATAAATTTGTACAAGGCTTGCCCTTTCAGAACCGCAGTGTGTGCGTGAAAGGACTGAGTACGTTCAGTGATTGGGAAGGTTTCTTTTTCAACGCATTTATGTGAGGCAGGAAAGTGAGTTTTTTTATCAAAA
Source organism: Amblyomma mixtum (assembly GCF_055824585.1). Lineage (NCBI taxonomy): Eukaryota > Metazoa > Arthropoda > Arachnida > Ixodida > Ixodidae > Amblyomma > Amblyomma mixtum. Next base: position 272,304,726 of record NC_143014.1, on the reverse strand, counting down.
GTTATGCCTCGAAATTTGTGCTCATTTTTTGCAGGTAATTCGGTTTCATTCAGGTTTAGTGTGGGATCTGTCTGCAAGCCTCATTTGAGTGAGAAAAGGATGGCCACTGTTTTTGTGGAAAAAACCAAAGCAATTTCTGTCTACACATGTTGTGAGTTTGTTTAACGTTACTTGTATTTGTCATTCACATGTTGAAATGTTGGAGGATGCCCAAGCTATCTGAAGAATGCCCAAGCTATCTGAAGATCTTCCATGTAGACTGAATACATTACAGACCTTGGGATTATTTTCCTACCAGAATTCATTTTTACGATAAAGAGTGTTGTGCTTAAAATACATCCTTGAGGTACTCCATTTCTCTGAATAAAATTCCTCAAAAGAGTTGAGCCTAGGCGGACATTAAATGAACAGTTAGACAAGAAGTCTTTCAGGCAGTTCAACATCTTGCTGCGGATGCCAAGCTCAGCCAAGTCCTGAAGAATCCCAAACCTCCAGGTTGTGTCATACGCCTTCTCTAAATCGAAAAAGACAGCAAGACAGTGTTGTTTGCATATCAAAGCTTCTCGGACAGTATCTTCAAGATGAAGTAGATGGTCAGAAGTGGAGCACGCCTTTTTAAAACCACATTGGTGGACATCGAGAAGCTCACCGGCTTCTAGCACGAAGGTTAATCTGATATTCAATACACTTTCAATGGATTTCACTAGACAGCTGGTGAGAGTTATGGGCCTATAGCTGCCAGGAAGGAAAGGTGGTTTTCCGGGTTTTACAAATGAAACAATAATGGCTTTCTTCCAGGCTTTGGGTACTTTCCCCCTATACACAAACTTTGTTAAAAAATCTTAAAAGTGCCTCTACAGCCAGTTCGGAGAGGTGCGCTAGCATTTGATAATGTATTTCGTCAGGGTTGGGTGCAGTCCGCTTACTGGCGGACAGTACTGTATGAATTTTTTGAACTGTAAGTAAATTATTATAAGCTTCATTTGTACTGCCACTTGTGGGCAGTCTTTGTCTCTCAGCCGTATTTTTGTAATTTAGGAATGATTCTGTGTAGTCAGATGAACTGGAGAGTGCAGAAAAATAATCACCCAAAATGTCTGCCTGTTCTTTTATGTTTGTCTGTAAACTAGGGACTGACAGTGAAGAAACTGTGAATGGGGAACAGGCACCATTTATCTTTCCAAAATTCTCCCACATTTGTTTTGATGTGGTTGAGATGTTTACAGACGACACGTAACATTGCCATGAAGTTTGTTCAGCATTACGGCGGATACGTCGGGCTTTTGCTCTGGCCTTTTTAATGTTTATGCAATTTTCCTGCGCTGGGTATCTGCGAAAAATTCCCCAGGCTTTGTTTCGTGTCTTGGCATTGTTGTGTGTATACAATACTTTGTGATTTCGTTTTACTACTCCAGAGGACTGAGGAATTGATGGCGTGCAGTGATTAGAATACAGCCTGTGAAAAATTCATTTAGTTTGTCTGTGCCGAGATTACCCAAAACTATTTTATCCAGGCAGGCCTTTTCTCTAAACAGTGCCTAGTCGGCTAAATGTAGCTTCCAACATCGTGGTTTTGTTGGGATCACTTCTGGTGCAGATGCTAGGTTGATTAGTACAGGAAGGTGATCGCTCACATATGGGTTGTCGATGGCATCCCACTTAAAATCACTAAACACAGAGGGTGAACTAAACGATAGGTCTATACAGCTAATTTTCCCTGAAATCAGGGAGCAGTATGTAGGTTCACCTGTGTTCATTAAGCAGATGTTATTACATAAATTAAAATCCTCTAAGATTTGGCCTCTTTAGTCAGTTTCTTCACTTCCCCGAAAACTGGAATGGGTGTTAAAATTTCAAACTACCAAATACGGCTCTGGTAGTTGTTCTAAAAGATCTTCTAATTCATGCACAGTTAGTGTGAGGAGAGGCTCTAGATATACACAACATACTGTCATTGTTTTTGTGTAAGTTGAGTGGCTGCTTAAGGGTAATGGAGTGGATTCCAAGTGTAGCAGGGGGCGGCAGAAAGTTAGCTGAGCGGATGAGATTAAAAAATTTGCAGGGATACGGTGGCTGCAGCTGGTGAGAGATGGGAGGGGCCTGTGCCCTGCAGTGGGCGTAGTCAGGCTGATGATGATGATGAGAGTGGCTGCTAAAGCTTCTATTTTTAGTCTTTATATAAAGCTCGCGAGCTGCGACGCCGCTCGAAGGATTTTATATTTGTTGAGTACATTATTGTGTTATGAACCCAAGTCTGTTTCCTGTACAGATAAGGCCACAGGTGAAAATCTAGCTAAAATGTCTTTTATGACGTTTATGTTATTTAATCGTCCCCTACAATTCCAGTCAATTAGGAATGCCATGATGATTTTTTTGGGCATGTATTTGAGAAACTTAGGTCCCTGTTTCTTTGGGGCCCGTTATTGGGATTTTTCCCTTTTTTCAGTCAATAGAGCTCCACTGCCGTTGCAGCGAAGGTGAGCTTGGTGTTATGTCAGTCACCACACTAGATGCTCTGGAGCGCCAAGGAGAAGCCACAGGTGTACTGTTTGTAAGCCTCTCCTGACTGGGGGAGTCCTTGCGGGCGGCCAACCCAGGGGCCGGCGGGTCCTTTTTCGAGGGTGGCAGGGCAGCCTTTGCTGCATCTGCTGGGGGCGCGGATGGCCCTGCCTCAGGCTCACTGTGTGTGGCCTGGGAAGGTACCATAGGCCAGAGTGCTGCCCTGCCATGGCGCACCACATCAGTGAAATTTGTTTTCGCTGTGAACTGGAAAGTTGGGAGTCTTTTTTGTGCTTCTTGATATGGTCTGTTTTCCTTCGTCTTTATAGTTATTTCTTCCTCTCTCTTCCGGGTCGGGCACGAACTCGAGTACGCGGGGTAGTCCCCTTCACACTTCGTGCACAATGATGCAGCGTTGCAGTCCACAGATTCATGATCAGTTTGATGTAAATTTGGCACGTGTTTGGCGGCTGCGACAGCTCTGGGAGCCATGGCCGAATCTTTGACACTTAAAGCACCGTCTGAGATTTGGGATGTATGGTCTTACAGTTACTTTGAGACACCCTACTTCTATGGATTCGGGGAGATGGCTAGAGGCAAAGGTCAGGAGTATGTGCTTTGTCGGTGTTTTCTTGTCATCTTTTCGGATTTTGATACGATGGCCATCTGTGACATTCTGGTCATTCAGACCTTCCAACATTTCTTGTTCAGAGAGATTGAGAGAATTGTGTTCGGATATCATGCCTTTCACTGTGTTTAGTGACCGATGCGTAGTGACGGATACAGGCATGTCTCCAAAGGATAATATGGTCGGAAGTTTGGAATATTGCGCTTTGTCGCAGATTTGGAGAATGGGTCTCCAATGGCCAGCTTCGTTACCTTGTAGCCAAGGCATCACTCAGGGATTTTGAAATAATGAACGCAGACACTTTCCTAGCTGGTTGGTCTGCATTTTCACTATGTATAACACGGTACCTAGGAAGAACTTCTATAGTTTTTGCAGGAGTTTTCCTGTTACATCGGTCAGCACTCTTTTTTGAGGAGGGGGGTCATGAAATGTGTGCTTTTCGGCCATAGTACTAGCCACCCACCAAGGAGCCCAACGAGGGGATGGGACAAGAAGTTGCAAGCAAGTTCTGCCCATGCCATCTGTACACTCCAACTATAACAAATATGATGCAACTCAGTGTAGTGATTAAAGAATAAAGTCGGGCTAGTTGGTGCTTTTGATTCACAGGCTGCGACTCATTACTAGCGCTAAAATACACACAAAGGACAGCGAGCAGAAACACACAGGACAGACGCTAGGTCTGTTAGGACTAGCGTCTGTCCTGTGTGTTTCTGCTCGCTGTCCTTTGTGTGTATTTTAGTGCTAGTAATGAGTCGCAGCCTGTGACTAAGGGTAGTTGGCCACACAGGGTTAACTCTCACCACCAGGAAAAAGGGAAAAACCAGGAAGGGAGGAAGAGACAGGTGAGGCGTGAGAAAGAAGATAGGAAAGTGAAAGATGGAGGGGAGGATAGGAAAAGGTGACTGCCGATTGCCCCCGGCTGGTTCAGACCGGAGGTGCTGTCTTCGGGAAGCTGGGACCAAAGAGTGTGTTGCCTCTGCCGAGGGGTGTTAAAAAGGTCCAAATGATGCTCTGCATCGGCTCAACCACTAGGATCCCCTTTTCACCAGACATGGTGATGTCATGCTGAACATGGGTGCTCGGGTCCGTGGTGGCGCACTGCTCACCATCATCCCCCTGCGGGGATGTCCCTGCGGATGCTCAGGAACCCGTGGTGTCGCAGCTCACCTACAGCTGCATGCAGCAGATGCCCCTTTGGGGTAGTCAGAACATGAAAGCGCGGAATCTTTATCCTTCCATAATGTGTTGCACACTTAATTCCAACAGCTAATGGTACTTGTCCCGTCGCCTTCACAACTCTCCTAGCGTGAGCTCTGCCATCTCATTTTATTCAACCATGATGCGCGGGAAAGCCCACCTGCGGAATTTCGCACTGGGCTCCAAAGTGGGGCCGAGTAGAGGTGTCTTCAGCAGGGCAAGCGATCGTGTGTGAAAATCTTGCCTACTGCATAGTGCATTGTAGCTCGTGTATCTGTGATGACCACATAATGCAGAAGCGACGATGACAGGAGGGCCCCTGTCGCTAGGCCAAAAAGCTAGCTTGACCGTGTAGTTTCCCTTTCTGAACAACTTCGCCGCCAGCCCATGGTGACAGCGGCTATTGGCTGCATATTCGCCAGCTGTCTCAACCCAGCTGCATGCTACTTTCAAACATCAACTGGTCATTTCTTTTTCCATTCTCCTCGCTTAATTGCGATGTCCTCCCTGTTCTTCCCGCACGCCTAAACTGTGCACTCATCACAGGCTTTTCGCTGTTTGTGCAATGGAGCCTCCTCATGAGGCTTCATCGTTTTAGCATTTTGGGAGCTTTTTTCTTTTATTTTTTTCCTCAGAAAGGTAATAAGATCTTCCGATAATTCAGCATTTTTTTCGGTCCCATGAAGTCTGAATGAATGAGGTTTTATTGCCATGTTAGTGCCAGTTGTGTGCCAATTTATGGATTTCATTTTGTTACTCACTTTGCATAACCACATTAGAGGCTAGATACTTTTATGTTTTCGAATCAAGCAGTATCCACTTCTGTGCACGTTATGTTGTTTTTTTTTTCTACAGTGCTGAGCCAGCCTAGTTTTCTTTATTTTAGAGTCAAAGGCAATACAGTGTTTAGAAAAAATAAGAACAACAATATTTGCGCTCTGTCCTTTGCCGTAATTTGTTTACACTGAACAGATATTAGATACTTCATTTGCTACTTGAAGGCATTTTTTCTTTCCAATGGTAATAGATTTGCATTAGAAAATTGCAATATTCGCACACCTTTACTTGTTTTTTTGCCCCGCTTTACATGCCATGTGCCAACCAATGTTAAACACTTGCAATGCATACTGTTGAATTATTTAGTCCCATATAGCATACATAAATACCAACCAGACCCATCTATAAGGAAAGCATCCTATTCATTATCATTTCAAGACAAAAGGTACATATGTGGCACGACTTATCAGTGCAGCCCTAGCTTGTGTAGCCCTTACTACAACCAGGCATCAATAGTTGTGCCAGTATTAAGTAGTATTAATCAGCCAATCTTGCTTTTACTTAGTAATCCAGCCAAGCATCTTAGTAGCACAGCTGATAAGTGATAGTGTGTCAAAATATCCTCAGATCTCTTCAGCACATCAGCGGAGGCCTGCATACCTTGAGAGACATGTTGTTTGCGAGGGTGTGGTAGATCCAGAACACCCTGCTGGTGACGTAATAGCCAATCACCACGTCGACAGTGTAGTGGCCGCGTGACAGTAGCACCATGAGTATCCCCACCGCACTCAGGACCAGGTAGACCAAGTGCAAGTATTTACAACGTTGGGGAGAATCTAGAACAAAACAAGCGAAAGAGTATTAGGATTCCCACAACTGCTCAAGCAGCAAGCATTCAGGCATTTGCAGTGCACAGTTCATAGTGTTATAAACCTGTATTACAACCCAAGCAACCACAGATATCCGTCGGATGTACGAGCACAATCCGATTGCAGATATCCGTATTCATACATCTGCCAGACGTATGGACAGTATCCACTTTTGTACATCGGCATGAGAGATGAGGTGTGCATCTGAGGGATGTACGATGGAGTATATTCCCAGGATATGAGTATAGTTTTTTCTAATTTTTCACACAGAAAATTCGCGCCGTTCGAGAATGTATACAGTAGAGTTCGCTTTTTGAACCGAGAAAGACTTATTCACGAAAGAAATTTTGTCAGTTTTATCGGCTAGTGTGTGCGAAATTGCGTTCATATCTGCTTTGGAGAAATTATTTCCATCAGCTACGGTTTGACTTGAGGACTTTTGTAAATTCATGCAATTCCACAGTCATATAGTTGCAGTGCACGGGCCACTGCATAACTAAATTTATTTAAGGGTAGGAGCGAGTGCTGCACAATTTTACAGTAAATCAATCACTAATTTACATCTAGAAAACTTCTAAAAATCAGTAGCGACATCATGTCCGCCGTGGTCAAACACAACTGAAACCACTCGTAAATTCAAGACTCCCGCCGAACCCGCTATCATCATCATCATCATAAATGCAGCTTGTGGTCAGCCCAATCCAATCCATCTGCCACCGAATGCGGCGTCGTCGTCAAATGGTGCGAAGCATGGTGCCTCTTTTGAGCTGTTACTAAAATGTGTGGCTTTTTTTAGTCTGTGGATGAAAGTGGTGTGTAATTTGAACAATTTTAAGGATGCGGCAAGCGCCTGAAGCTCTCTTGGAACGCTGGAATATCGCACTACACCGGCTTCGGATGAAAGAAGGCTTAGTGTGATTGCCTACGGAGGTAAGTACAGTACACTGCTTGGGAATTACTTTTACGACAATGGAGCAGGATCTATAACATTCTCTCGCGGGAGAGTTGGAGTTATGTTATGACTACACTGTGGTGTGACATGGGAGAGGCCTTTGCCCTACAGTGGGCGTAGTCAGGCTGATGATGATGATGACACTGTGGGCTACAGGTGGGTTGAGACTTGTGCTACGGCTCTTGCCTCTTTGTGCTGTTGTGGTCTTCATTAACATGAATAGCACTGACAAAGTTGCCGAGCATTCATCAAGTTATCATGGTCTGTTGCAATCTGGCGTAGGCATAATCTTTTTGTCAGCAGTCCTGGCACTTGTTTTTGCTTGAGTCAAGGGAAAGGAGGGCAGAACTTCTCTGAAATTAGAGACTGCATGTAACAGGTGGGTTGTAGGGTGGGTACCATCATGAGAAATGCTCAATTTCCTAGCTCTTGGCCTCTTGCAAGCATAGAATACCTCTTGGTGTCAAGGATGATGACTATGTCGGTACGTCTCTCAACTCTGTGTTATTTTGGGCTTCATTAACGTGAATACCAATAACAAAGTTGCCAAGCATTTTTGAATCTACCATGGTCTACTGAGATTTGGCTTAGGCTTGAGGACTAACCTTTTTCTTTTTTTGCAGAAAGCTGTTCGCTTCCGCTTCATCATGCAAGTAGGAAGATGGGTGTGCGCTCGAAGTTTTATGTCTTATTGAGGAGTTACACACTCCACAATAACTCATTCCTGTGCTGATGTACAACCACAGTAAAATATTTTCGCTGTACTTCAAGTTGCTTTTTCATTTTATTGCCTTGCGGGCATGAAAAAAGCATGCATGTGTCATATATGCAAACATCCGAGAAAGATCCATGAACGGACATCCGAAATCTATGTCCGTTGGCCAGACAAACATGTCCCTTTGGACATCTATAAGACGGCCGATGGACGTCCACTGGCTGCTCGCGGACGTCCGTCGGCTGTCCGGAACATCTGTAACAGACGGCCAACGGCCGGCCGGTGGATATCGGTGGTTGCTTGGGAACTGGCGAGACCTAGGCTACGGTAGAGAGAAGGTAGGAAGGTGGGATTCTTGACTAAATGAAACAAATAGAACAAAGGTCGAGGGAGAGCTTCAGTCTGCTAGCCAAGATTTTGACAAGAAGGCTTGTTGAAATAATCAGACAAAGACAAGTCCTCTTGCCAAAACGTTGGTGCCCTCGACCCTTGTTCACTTTGTTTTGTGTAGCTGAGACCTAGCTAGGCCTGCACCATGCCTCTGATCTCCAAAAGCATGCACCAAATGGCTGAGCCAGTGAAAACAGATAAGGCATTTAGTTGCAATGCAAGGTGCCGTTGGACTAGCCGTCAGAAGAGCGATATTCTTAACATTCAGAGCTGTAACAGGTATGGCATGTAACCTCACACACTACCACGAAGGATGTGAGACACCATGCACTGCATAATTATGCTAGGTTAATTTTGTGTGTGAGCGGGGTTCTCTTGTATGCATCAAAGCCTCAGTAGGTGTACGTGGACGCCTCTTTCACTGCTGGCATAAATGCCACATCGCTTGCCCATCCAGGCCCTTAATGCTCATTAGTAGAGGTTTTTGAGCCACACATTCTCAGTGCATATCTTTCTGGGGCGTAATTTGTACAGGCAGAAAGCAATGCTGAAAATGCAGCACATACAATCTTGGTCAAAAGTCTTAAGGCCAAAGGCTTTTCACTTCAGCCACAAAACAGAGCCCTAACAGCACTATTAAAGACCAAATAACCTTGAAATGCTAGCAGGAGGTTTCTTCTTGCGGTAGAGAAGCTTCCTGCTTGACTTGTGTATTGAATGATCCACTACACGGAGCATTCTAGGAACTGTCACTTTGCAGCAGCTGAACGCTGTAGCCTTAAAGGTGCACTGAAGAGGAACCTGAATTCGTCTTTTTGCCGCGGGAACTCGATCTACACATTCCCACATTCTTAGAAACCTCGATTTATAGCCCTGTGCGGCCGATTTCTTTAATTAAATCGGATTAACGTCCGGCTCCCGCCTTTTTTCTTTAATTCCCCACTTACGGAGGGAGTAATCGACCAACGCATGGAGTATCTTTCAGGCAGTCGCGTGGCGACTTTGCTTTCGTTTTTATTTTGTTTCTTTTAGGTTTCCGTGAATAAGTAGATCTAGTCAGACACTACATAGCTACAAATTAGGCCCACGGAAATAAAAGTATGTGTGGACTCTTTGCTTTCGCTGATCACTATGTATCACTCTGCCGATGGCAGAGCGGCAAGTCACCACGGGAGTGGTTGAAAGGTTGGCAGACTCCTCCCACCATTTGCGGGGAATTAAAAAAAAAAAAAAAGACGGGAGCCCGACGTTAACCGATTTAAATTAGGGAAATAGGCCGCACAGGGCAATAATTCGAAGTTTCCAAGAACGCTTGGAATGTATAGATTGAGTTCCAGTGGTAAAAATACAAGTTCAGATTCCTCTTCAGTGCACCTTTAAGACTTTAGACCAAGACTGTACATGTGCTGCACAGTAGCATTTTTGCATTACAGCTGCTTGAGACAGTTGTTTAGCATGCCAGCAAGAGCAGTAATTATTCCATAAACCATAGCAAACACTGAACAAAGGGAAGAAACATGAATCGAGTGGTTATGGCTCAGTGGTTATGGTGCTCGGCTGCTGACCCAAAAGACGCGGGTTCGATCCCGGCTGCGGCGGCTGAATTTCTTTGGAGGAGAAATTCTAGAGGCCCGTGTACTGTGCGATGTCAGTGCACGTTAAAGAACCCCAGGTGGTCGAAATTTCCGGAGCCCTTCACTACGGCGTCTCTCACAGCCTGAGTCGCTTTGGGACGTTAAACCCCATAAACCAACCAACCAACGAACACGGTCATAATAATGCACGAAGACCTTGCTGACCACTTTTACGAGTTCATTCACGTGTATTAACACGTGAAGAGTCGAATTCAAGCTCAGCAGTGTCGCATTTCAAGCAGAAGGCCGTACAGGCGCATCTCGCTGAATGACCCGAAAGTCAGGGCACCCAGCATGTCTTCTGGCTTATTTAAATTGGACACAAAGTATTTACTTAATAGTACCAAATATTGTTTCAAAGTGGATTAATTTATTTTGTCTCAATCTGCTGACCACTGATATCGCAGCACGAAAATTCTCCAAATGCATTCTTGCATTTCTCTTGACCAGGATGCCATCTTGGAAAAGTCCACTCAAGCTTGTGCAACAGTCCATCATTTTATCATCACCATAATAATAATTATCATCATCATCAACAACAACAGCAATCAAGTTATATCCACTGCATGACAAAGGCCACTCTCTCATTGACCTCTGATCAGCCATGCCCTGCGCCAGTTGAAGCCACCCAATTTCAGCTATTTCCTCGCCTAACACCTTGCTGCTCCCAGCTACATCCTTCCCTTCGAGTCCACTAAGTTACACTAAGAGACCATTGATTGCCTGTTCGCCCTTTTACTGAGTGATTTTCTCTAGGATACCACTTACTATTGTTTGTTCTATAATCAATGCAGCTCTCTGTATAATCTATATGAAATATGATGAAAAAATTTGTGCAAACACAAACATATTTAGTGCACACTTGGTACTTCAAGGGTAGATCTAACATGGTTTACTTACATTCCCTGACGACAAGGTAAGCAAGAGTTAAAATGACTGTGTGTCCACTGTAGATGTAGTCTCCACAGAATGTATGCTGCCCATTGATGGACAGTCCAAATCCACTAAGCAGCTGGGCAACCCGTTTCATTATTAGCAGCGGATTTGTGCTATTTGCCTGGGGAAAGGAAAGAGAAGCAGAAAGGGAAAGAAGACAACAATGTATTGTAGCAGTGCTTCTCAGAACAAGAAACGGCAGAAATGCTAGCGGTAGACACTGCAAACTCTACCACATTAGAGCTGAAGAAAATCACTTTCTGTGGCCTTAGGGAGGATCAAAAGCATTTTCTGATCAAAGCTCAGACGGTGTCTCCAAGCTCAACCAAAATTTAACCTAACATCTATGTACACTGAAAGGTGAGCTGAGTCAACTCACATTAAAAAGGGCCACTGGGGAAAAATTGAACGAAGATGCTGCCTTCACTGAAAATGAACCCCTTGTAAGCCATAAAAGGCCAAAATTTAAATACAGGTGTTGCCATCACCAGCCTATTTTGAAAGTAAACAGCAGTGCGTCAACACAGTTCATTGGGCGTGGACCTCAAAGGCCAGGTTCTGCCATTCATTTCATAATGGTGATCAAGCAGTTCTTTTAGGTGTAGACGTCATGAGTTTGAATTGAGTGGCAAGAAAGTTTTGAAATGAAATTTTCTCAGCAATAAATGTGTCTTTTGCTAGACAATGAGAACAAAAATTGGAGTTCTCCTCAAGGTTCCTTTAACAGTTGCCTATGTCAGCTGCCAGACAGGTTTAAACATGCAACATGACAAACTGTCAATTTGTTTTAGGTTGTGTAAGATATATACCATGAAGAGAAGCAAAAAATTGCAGGAGAGAAGAGCTCATTACTGAAGTCATGAATTCTTGTACAGCCACACGTCATTCAAGTCACTCTTATCCATCGCCTTTCAGACAGCACACTAACAAAAAAAAAAAAGGCAGCAGGACTCACTTTAGGGGAACAGTAGTATGTTGTACTTGCAACAGGGACTTGAGTGACAAACATTGTAATACTTCGCATAAAGTATAAAAGACCCATAATGAAGAAAACACGTTGCAAGACGATCCACCTGCAAAATGCAATGAAGGAAGAAAAGAACAGAATTAGAAATGAGCCTGAGAAGCTGACCTAAAATGCAGGGACACTCAAAACAGCTAGTTTTCAAACAGCAAAGTAGCAGTGCGCAAGCAATCACATTTAAAGACTGAAATGCCTACTTGTATGGAAGTGCAACTTCCTTGACCTTGTAAAAGTAAGCACCACAGAATGCTCTAGGGGATGGTGGAACATGCTGTTTAAATTATTTTATTTACCTGCTACCAGCACCATCGACAGGCTTTACAGCAGGGGATCACTTTCTCATTCACAAAATAAGACATTATGCATTTAATGTGTTAGAAAAGGCTTCATTTCATACAACATTAACAGCACGTTGTAGCGAAGCACTCCATTCATGGACCGGTCATGCAAAAAACGCAAAATGGTGAACGTCACAAAACGGAAGTTATAAAGTTTTAAATTGTGGCCCCTTCTCCTTGAAACACAGGACGGCAGCTTTAGATATTATTCTTTGTATATACCAGTATATACCAATAAATAATGTGCAAAGATTTAAACCTCAGATTTCTTTAAGGTGTGGCTACTGAAGATTGCTTTTTCTTTCTGACATGCTAAGAATCCAGTCATAATTTCAGAGAACAAAACGGACTGCACTATTCTGAGCCTTCTCCAGTTTTTATACAAGTTTGAAGAAGTAAAATGAAGCCCACATGAATGAAAAATTCAAAAACAAAAAAGACACTACAGCAGGCTAACATCAGACATGTTTCAGTGGTTCCTGTACAACACATACCGACAAAAAAAGAAAAGGCGCTGTTTCACACTTTTCAAGAGAAACACTATTCATGGCCTTAAATATTCAACACACCTGCCCTACAAAAGGCTGAGTTCTGAGTGAATTTTTTTTGCACTGCACTATCTTTCTGATTAGCCATTCACAGCCTTCTCAGCCATTGACTTAAATACTGGCCATCTGGCATGCACACCAGCATGCTGTATATGGCATATGTGCCACAAAAGAAAGAGGCCAGAAAACGTTTAACAAGTGCATTATACTGAAAGAAGTAGTATACACCTCCATGTCAGATATCTTTGGCAGAGCACAGCATTGTCAAATGCACAATAAATGGGTCCTAAACATCTTTTTGTTAATCACTAGAAAGGCCTGGAATCTGTTTTGTAGGGATCCTTACAAGTGACATCACTGTGACATTTTCCCTGAACATGCAACAAGTGCACAAAAATTAAAAGTACTGAATTGATCAGCACTTGTAGTAACCCCCCCCCCCCCCCCCTACTCCCCATTGCTTGGCATGTGCCTTTGTGAGTGACACTCCTCCTACCAAGGCACGGGCCTAGTCACCATTGCCAATGGTAACTGCTCACAACAGGCTTTGCACAGCAGCTACTCAGAACTGCGTATGGTGGATGCAAAAGTCAGTGAGAAATCAAGGAAAGCTCCAAATGTGAGCACTAAAGTGCTATGCAGGATTGTACCTTGGCTGAGATGTTCATGACAATTCACTTGACTAACTGAATTTGTAAACCTTCCCCACTCAAGGTGTGTTCAGCACCTCTTTAAAGATGGCCTGGGTGCGTATGAGTAGAAATGACAAAAAACCAAAAACATGAACACAGGCAAATGAGGTCAGGACCTTTGTTCATGTTTCTTGCACATTTTTGGGTACAATATAAAAGTTTTAGATGTAAAAGTCTATGGGTCAAATCCTGAGCTTTGCTGTTAAAAGTTGCAAGTTCCGAAATAAGTAAATAAACATAAAAATCATAACCTGAGCTACAATTCTGTGGCTCTCAATACTAGCGGCGAAAAATATGTAATAATTGATGCATGGTGTGTTTTCCATACGTGTAGCCTTCACACAAGGATTCTCACTGACCATGCCTGCTGTTTAAGTAACAAAAATGGTTCGAAGCGATGAACATCAAATGTATGTTTAAACACTTTCACAAACAAGTTGAAGTGCTTGAAGCCTGCAGGTCCTATACTGTGCAAAGTAACTGCTGCATGAAAGGGACAGGGACAGTGAAGAAACACTTCTGGGCACACAAGCACAGACTGTCAACTTCCCTTCATGAAGGAATACGAGGCTATCTCAGTAGCTCACTTGCAATCCAATCCTAACACGCTGGCACGTGAAAACTGCCCAGGCAAGACAATCAAACATGCAAGAGTACATACACACATAATATTCAAGTGATAGTCCTTCACAGGGCTGGCCCTTAATACAAAACCAATATTAATACAACAAATCGCTTCTATCGCCTTGTATTCCTTCACGAAATAAACTAGACAGTCTGCGCTTGTGGGTCTCCTAAGTGTTTCTTGCCGTCCTTGTTACACGGTTAAATGAACCAACAAGCCTCAGAAGTTTTATTGAATATACTGTGCCTTGTTGCTGAAATCATGCTTATGAGACTGAATAATCCCACAGTTACATTAGAGAATCATTCCTTCACACCGATTAGTAATGGTAAGGTGACATGAAAGGTCATGAGCAGAGACTCTGCAGCCCTGCACGCGCACCTGTAGCGGTGAATGAGCAGCAAGCCAAGTGTAGACCAGATGCAGAAGATGATGATGGACTCGGACACGTCCAACGCCCAGTCGAGCGGCGGGAAGAGGTCAAAGAAGACGTCCGGCAGCGGCGGGAACTTGGCGCGGTCGGGGATGCGCTCGTGCACATACGCCAAGCAGGTCAGGTTCAGGATTAGGTTGGCAGACAGGAACGTGAAGGCCACCAGGGTCTTCCACTTTTCCTGCAGAAGGCGGGGCTCGCCGCCGCGCTCAACGGGAGAGGCTGCCGCGCCGATGCTGATGACTGTGTCGCACGCGAGCAGGTCGCCATTCTTGTCACGCCGGTTGCGGTACTCGTCGCAGCCGGCACAGCTGGCGTGGTGGTCCGGCCACGAGTGGTGCAGGCCCGAGGTGCCGCCAACCCCGGAAGAGGCGCCAGAGGCCGCGCCGTTGCACAGCAGCGGCTGACCTTCGGCGCCCGTCGCCGACAGTGTGGTGTCCATCACCTGAATCATGGGGCGTCAGCCCACCGCCGCCTAGCGCCAGCGGTCTCCTCCGCGCATCGCACCGATGCCTCCTCGCTGGTCCTGGCGGTCGTAGCACGCCTGCGCACACGGAGAGCGGAGTTCGCCACACCCGTCCACGCGGAACCACCATTCGGCCGTGCTCAGTACGGCCGATAAGCGGACAGCCGTTATTCCCAATTTTGCGCTATCGCGCAGAACGTGACTATCGGCCATTGGTAAGCGCAACGTGAATAATAAAGGCTCAGCGCGCACACACTGACCAGCGCTCTGGTCCCTGTGCGTCACTTAACGCGGGCCTAGATTGACGGACACTATTTGCAAGCGGCCACACGGGCACACTTCCTAGCGAGTGACAGCCATCGACTGCCAAGGGCGCCGACAGCCACCAATCTGCACATTTCACTTCCAGTCAATTCCCGCGCCAATCGGCGATAACAACGGCGCGGGCCAGGCATATGCTTGCATGCGAATTAAAGAAATAAACAAAAACAGCCAACGCCACCTAAATACGGGGCCTACGCATTCCTTCTCGCCTATTCCAAATCGTTTCTGATGTTATTACAGCGACGCTGGTCGAGTGAGGCCGCCCAGACAGCACACCTTGGTGGCGCGACCCAGACGCGAGCCGCAATGTCGTGCGATCAACGTGCCTCTGCAAAGTCATGAGGACGCACAGCTCAGGGAAGGTCCCCGCCAAAGTGCAGGACTTTTTCCGGACTTCATGCGGTACGCGCTAGCAGCTTTCCGAGTTTACGCAACAACCGCGACTGCACCAACTGGTGTCGAGCCGAGTCGCCCATTAGAAGATTTTTACACGCCCTAGAATATACCAGTATATTCTAGGCACTATAGCCAAAGCCGAGGGAACAGCTACGCATGCCACACAGGAGGGCTACAATTAAATGCTGACTGCCAAACGTTCTCGAACGGGCATAAAAGAAAACGAATGATCTAAGTGTACGCGACCAGCATATCCCACACAGGGTGTTTCACCTAAGGTTTTACATAATTTTTAAAGATAGGCTTACTGAGTCAGAATACCGCTTTTTTTTTTTCACATAGCATTGTCAGCGGTGTAGTACGTCAAAATACAGCTGACGTCCTAACTAGCAGGCTGGTTAACCAACCCTGCATAGTTAACTTTGTAACTACTGCTGTTAGGCTCCTTAGTTATTGAGAGGCGTGACAACGTAAGTAATTGAAGGACTATGATATTAGTTAACCAGCCTGCTAGTTAGCATGCATTACCTTTATTCTGATGCACTACACCGCTGACAATTCTATGCTGAAGAAAAGCGCTCTTCCAACTCATAAAGCCTATTTTCAAATATTACGTAAAGTCTTAGGGGAAACACCCTGTACATGACAAATTTAAATGCAATAGCCAGCCCCAGCAAGAAGCTATGCTAACATTCCCTACTATATTTTTTTGCTCAAGTATTTCCGTTCAGTCCCCTTTAACTGGCTTTGGTCCTTGCATTATCTAGTATTCCTTTATTCATTATTTTGTTCTATATTTTCCGCTATGCGGAATTCTCTTGAGAAGTTATCCCTTTTTTTTTCATTTTTAATTTGTTTTATGCCTGCTATACTTAAGTACTACTGGCCGGGACGCTTTATTTTTAATTCTTAATACGTTCCGTCATAGTCAAACAAACAAACAAACAACGGCGGGTTTAACTCTTGGAACGGGCGGTTGGAGAACGGTCCCACTTGCACGATGCATTTCCTGAAATTTCTGTTCCAGGACAATAACTTCTGGCTTGGGAAGTGAACGCCCCCCTTTACATCGCCCCCTGCATAAATAAAGCCTTTTGGTGTGTACACACGGGGCCTGACAGCACATCAAATCCATGCATGTAGCGAATGATAAGTCCAAAAACTACCACTTGGGTGCCAAAGACGCGGTATGCGAGCTGTTTTTAAAAACTCAATATTTGCATGGCCAACTCGCAGCACTATCCCGGTGGATGTTCACTGAAAGAGAATGAGATCGGCCCTGAAGGAAAAGAAAGTTGCCGAACGCATGCAACTATTCACCGAGTTAAGTGTGTCACCGCAACTGCGCCAGGCTGCGGTAGAGGATATGGGGAATCAAAGAAGGGAAGAGATTCAACCTCGCAAGAAAACGAAGAAAAAAAAACACAGGGCGGCTATGAGTGTGTAACGCGACTGCTTGAGCATTGGCTGTGTGAGAGCAAAGAAAGAAGCCGGGCTCAGGGACACTTGCACCCATCCCTGTCCGGTGGCTGGGTTCAAACCAGCCCGCTCCCGCAGCCGAGGCGGATGCCCAAGCCATTAGACCAGGGTAGAAAACTTACTACATATACCACTGTCCAAGCAATTGAGACGTCGGCGCAAACTCCTCCTGCAGCGGCCAAAGGAGAGCAATATAGCGCATAGCGAGCATATATGATGTAGACTTCGGGGAAACGGAAACGAGCAAGCAGGTGAACATGTCGGTGCTGTTGCTGCCCAGCGGCGGCATTGCAGGCCAAACTGTCTCGCGCAGTGCACACTTGCCGACACGACGAAGCGCTGTAAAATACTTCTCTCGTGTCCCCTAATGCTCATCCTACAGCTTGCCTGATGAAACTCTTCGGAGAAACCGGTTGTCCATTCGGAGAAACCGAATGGACAAACAGTCCTTTTTTTTTTTTTCATTTCGCCTCCATCGGACGGAACGCAGTCGCGCACCA